>NC_057748.1:23070399-23096189 GCF_004010195.1 Chiloscyllium plagiosum | reverse complement strand
TTGGTTGGTTCGTCCGGGTGGCCCAGGGGTGCTCTCTGAATCGCTCCGCAAGTAGGCGGCCTGTCTCCCCAATATAGAGGAGGCCACACCGGTTGCAGCGGATGCAGTAGATGATGTGGGTGGAGGTGCAGGTGAATCTGTGGCGGATATGGAAGTTTCCCTTGGGGCCTTGGAGAGAAGTGAGGGGGGAGGTGTGGGCGCAAGTGTTGCACCTCCTGCGGTTGCAAGGGAAGGTGCCGGGGGTGGAGGTTGGGTCGGTGGGGGGTGTGGATCTGACAAGGGAGTCGCGGAGGGAGTGGTCTCTACGGAAAGCTGATAGGGGTGGGGAGGGAAATATATCCTTGGTGCTGGGGTCTGTTTGGAGGTGGCGGAAGTGACGGCGGATGATGCGCTGTACATGGAGATTGGTGGGGTGGTAGGTGAGGACCAGTGGGGTTCTGTCCTGGTGGCGGTTGGAGGGGCGGGGCTCAAGGGCGGAGGAGCGGGAGGTGGAGGAGATGCGGTGGAGGGCACCGTCGACCATGTCGGGGGGGAAATTGCGGTCCTTGAAGAAGGAGGCCATCTGTGTTGTATGTATTTTGAACTGGTCCTCCTGGGAGCAGATGCGGCGGAGACGAAGGAATTGGGAGAATGGGATGGCGTTTTTACAGGGGGCAGGATGGGAGGAGGTGTAGTCCAGGTAGCTGTGGGAGTCGGTTGGTTTGTAGTAGATGTCCGTGTTGATTCGGTCGCCTGAGATAGAAACAGAAAGGTCTAGGAAGGGGAGGGAGGAGTCCGAGACTGTCCAGGTGAATTTGAGGTCGGGGTGGAAGGTGTTAGTGTAGTGGATGAACTGTTCAACCTCCTCGTGGGAGCACGAGGTAGCGCCTAGGTGGGTTCCAACCTTCCAGTTTAGCACCGTCCTCCAGACCTGTCCCATGTGTCAATCTTCCTTCCCACGTATCTGCTTCACCCTCCTCTCTGACCTATCACCTTCACCCCTCACCTCCATCCACCTTAATAAGCTGTTATCAGTGAAATTCACATACCAAGCCACTCATACGTGTTTTAAAGTGCAATCTTGTTAAACCGGCTGAGTGGCTAATTCAAAACTACTTAACCACTGTGACTAATTTTGTTCTGCCGGGTCAGCGGTGATTTAATACTGAGTCACTGCTAACTGTTTGTCTATTGTTTATTTAAAAAGTTAGGGCAAAATTAAGGACTCAGCCTGTGGGGATGAACAATGCAGCCTGAGGATTGGTCGGATTTATTAGACCATAGAATTTGAGTTAATACTAATAGTATGTTTGATATTTTTATGAATTATTTTTATGAATTTTATGAAACTAAATCGGGGGGTAGCCACAGGGGAAGTTGGGACACTGCGTACGCTTAAATTAGTTAAGATCTTAGAGCTCGGTCACTCAAAAAACAGTTGATTGAGTCAAACAAAGTTCCCCTTCACCCAGACTGAGCCTGAATGAAGAGCTCAGGTGGGCCACATGATGGCTAGGAGAAGTGGGCGTAGAGACCACTGGTTGGAGCGAACAAAAAAGGGAGTTGAGAGACTGAGGGAATT
The DNA here is from genome assembly GCF_004010195.1 of Chiloscyllium plagiosum. Classification (NCBI taxonomy): domain Eukaryota; kingdom Metazoa; phylum Chordata; class Chondrichthyes; order Orectolobiformes; family Hemiscylliidae; genus Chiloscyllium; species Chiloscyllium plagiosum. Next base: position 23,094,628 of record NC_057748.1, on the reverse strand, counting down.
TTAAATTACAGCGTGGCGAGGAGAGAGGAGTGAAGTGAGGGCTGCCGGGAAGGTAAGGGCTTAATTTATATCTGAGCAGTGGCCGAAAATGGGACTCCCAGATGATATGTTGCTTCCCAGGTGCTCGGGTCAGGGATGTCACTGATCGGCTGCAGAGTGTTATAAAAGGGAAGGGTGAACAGCCAGTTGTCTTGGTGCATATAGGCACCAAAGATATAAGTAGAAAACGAGATGAGGTCCTGAAAGAAGAATTCAGGGAGCTAGGAGAGAAATTAAAGAGGAGAATCTCAAAGGTAGTGATCTCGGGATTACTACCAGTGCCACATGCTAGCCAGCGTACAAATGAAAAAATAGGCAGGATGAACACGTGGCTTTAGAGATGGTGTAGGAGGGAGGGGTTCAGATTTTTTGGACACTGGGACCGGTTCTGGGGAAGGTGGGACTATTACAAAATGGACGGTTTACATCTGAACCAGACCGGAACCAATGTCCTTGGGGGAGGTTTTAAACTAATGTGGCAGGGGGCTGGGAACCAGAAGACAAAATAAGTGGGCAGTGAGGTGGAGACTGTAAAAATTATGAAGATAGCATTAATAAAGGGAAGAGTAGGCAGAGAGCAGATGAACGCAAAAAACTGGTGGCCTGAAATGCAGCCACTTCAATGCAAGGAGTATAGTGTGTAAGGCTTCGGGAACTTAGGGCTTGGATTGGTGCCTGGGAATATGACATTATTGCAGTCAGAGTCTTGGTTGAAGGAAGGGCATGATGATTGGCAACTAAATGTTCCAGGATATAAATGCTTCAGACAGGACAGGAAGGGAAGCAAAAGGGGGCGTGGGTGGGGTGGAGTTGCATTGCTGGTCAGGGACGATATCACGGCTGTGCTAAAGGAGCACACTATGGAGATCTTGGGTAGTGAGACATTATGGGTAGAACTGAAAAATAAGAAGGGTGCAGTTACATTGTTGGGGCTGTATTACAGGCCTCCCAACAGTGAGCATGAGGTAGAAAAACAAATAGGTAAACAGATTCTGGAAAGATGTAGAGGCAATTGGGTAGTGGTGATGGGAGATTTTAGTTTTCCCAACATTGACTGGGATACACTTAGTGTCAGAGGTCTGTATGGGGTAGAATTTGTAAAAAGCATCCAGGAGTTTTCTAGAACAGTATGTCAGATGTCTGACGGGGGAAGGGGCCATATTGGACCTGGTACTGGGGAACAAGCCAGGGGCGGCACGGTGGCACAGCAGTTAGCACTGCTGCCTCACAGCACCAGGGTCCTGGGTTCGGTTCCCGCCTGACTGTGTGGAGTTTGCACATTCTCCCCGTGTCTGCGTGGGTTTCCTCCGGGTGCTCCGGTTTCCTCCCACAATCCAAAGATGTGCAGGTCAGGTAAATTGGCCATGCTAAATTGCCAACTAGTGTTAGTCAGGGGTAAATATAGGGTAAGGGAATGGGGGGTGGATTTCTCTTCGGAGGGGCGGTGTGGACTTGTTGGGCCGAAGGGCCTGTTTCCACACTGTAAGTAATCTAAAGTAATCTAATCTAAAGTAAGCCAGGACAGGTGATAGGAATTGAGGTGGGGGATTTCTTTGGGAACAGTGACCACAATTCTGTAAGTTTTTTAGAATAGTCATAGATAAAGAAGAGTGATCTTCAGGTAAGAGTACTAAACTGGGCCAAGGCCAATTATATCAAAATTAGGCAGGAGCTCAGAAATGTGGATTGATGGGGACACCGCTATTTGAAGGGAAGTCTACATTTGAGATGTGGGAGGCTTTCAAAGATAGGGCCTGTGCCCGAAACGTCGAATCTCCTGTTCCCTGGATGCTGCCTGACCTGCTGTGCTGTTCCAGCAATAAAGTTTCAGCTTTCAAAGATAGTGCAGGATAGGCACGTCCCATTGAAGGCAAAGGATAGGAAGGGCAAGATTTGTGAACCGTGGATGACAGGAGAAATTGTACGACTAGCGAAGAGGAAAAGGGAAGCGTACATAAGGTCCAGGCAGCTAAGAACAGAATGGCCCTGGAGGAATATCGGAAGAGTAGCAAACAAGGAATCAAGCAGGCTAAAAGGGGTCATGAAATAGCTTTAGCGAGCAGAATTAAGGAGAATTCCAAAGCATTTTATTCTTGTATAAGAAGCAAGCAGGTAACTAGAGAAAGGATTGGTCCACTAAAGGATAAGTAAGGAAGGCTGTGTCGAACCTAAGCGAATGGGTGAGATTCTGAATGATTACTTTGCATCAGTGATTACTGAGGAGAGGAACATGAATGTTGAGATTAGAGATACAAGTTAGATTAGTCTGGATCACGTTGACATAAGTAGGGAAGATGTGTTGGGTAGGCTAGAGGTTATTAAGGTGGACAAATCCCCAGGACCAGATGGTTCCTGAAGAAGGACTTATGCCCGAAACGTCGATTCTCCTGTTCCTTGGATGCTGCCTGACCTGCTGCACTTTTCCAGCAACACATTTTCAGCCCAGATGGGATCTATCCCAGGTTGCTGAGGGAGGCGACAGAGGAAATAACTGAGGCCCTGACAGATATCTTTGTGGTATCCTTAAATACAGGTGAGGTGCCGGCGGGCTGGGTGCTGGCAGGTGGGACTAGGGGGTTGGGATATCTGGTTGGCATGGACAGGTTGGACTGAAGGGTCTGTTTCCATGCTGTAAATCTCTGACTCTATGGCTGGAGGGTTGCTCATCTTGTCCCCCTGTACAAGAAGGGTAGTAGGGATATTCCGGGTAACTACAGACCAATGAGCCTGATGTCAGTGGTGGGAAAGTTGCTGGAGAAGGTACTGAGGGATAGGATCTATTTATATTTAGAAAAGAGTGGGCTTATCAGTGATAGGCAACATGGTTCTGTGCGGGGGAGATCGTGCCTTACAAATTTAATAGAGTTCTTCGAGGAAGTGACCAAGTTGATAAATGAAGGAAGGGCTGTTGATGTCATATACGTGGACTTTTGTAAGGCATTTGATAAGGATCCCCATGGTAGACTCATGGAGAAAATGAAGTCACATGGTGTGCAGGGTGTTCTAACTAGGTGGATAAAGAACTGGTTGAGCAACAGGAGAAAGAGAGTAGTAGTTGAAGGGAGTTTCTTGAAATGGAGAAAGGTGACCAATGGTGTTCCACAGGGATCAATGCTGGGGCCACTGTTGTTTGTAATATACATAAATGATCTGGAAGAGGGCACTGTTGGTATGATCAGCAAGTTTGCAGATGACACGAAGATTGATGGAGTAGCAGAAAGCATAAGGGACTGTCAGAGAAACAGGCAGAAAAGTGGCAGATGGATTTCAATCCAGGCAAATGTGAGGTGATGTATTTAGGCAAGACTAATTCTAGAGCGAATTATACAATGAATGGAAGAGCATTGGGAAAAGTTGATGGACAGAGAGATCTGGGAGTGCAGGTCCATTGTACCCTGAAGGTTGCTGCACAGGTGGATAGAAAGCCTATAGTATGCTTGCCTTCATCAGACAGGGTATTGAGTATAAGAGCTGGCAAGTCATGTTAAAATTGTACAAGACATTGGTTCAGCCACATTTAGAATACTGTGTACAGTTCTGGTTGCCACATTAGCAAAAGGATGTCGACGCTTTGGAGAGGGTGCAGAGAAGGTTTACGAGGATGTTGCCTAGTATGGAAGGTGCTAGCTATGAAGAGAGGTTAGGTTTATTTTCACTAGAAAAAGGGAGATTGAGGGGGGACCTGATTGAGGTTTACAAAATCATGAAGGGTATAGACAGGGTGGATAGAGACAAGCTTTTTCCCAGATTCAATAATGAGAGGTCACTCTTTCAAGGTGAGAGTTGGAAAGTTTAAGGGGAATACACATGGCAAGTACTTCACATAGCGGGTGGTGGGCATTTGGAATGCGTTGCCAGCAGAGGTGGTAGAGGCAGGCACAGTAGATTCATTTAAGTTGCATCTGGACAGATGCACGAGTAGGTGGGGAGTAGAGGGATACAGATGCTTAGGAATTGGGCGACAGGTTTAGACAGTTGATTTGATTCGGCTCGGGCTTGGAGGGCTGAAGGGCCTGGTCCTGGGCTGTAAATTTTCTTTGTTCTTTCTTTGTTCTAACATAAGGGCTTGCAACAAAAGAATAGGATGGGTGCCAGAATTAGGCAAAAGTGAGGACTTCAGATGCTGGAAACCCAGAGTTTAGATCAGTTGGATGGGGTCAGGTCAGGTCAGGAATGATGAAGGGCTTTTGCCCAAAATGTCGACTTGCTCCTCTGATGCTGCCTGACCTGCTGTGCTTTTCCAGCACCACTCTGATCTAAACTCTGGGTGCTAGAATTAGCCAAATCCCACCTAAAGATAGCCTAACTAATTTTACGTTACAAAATTGCGATCAGACATCAATAGACTATTTCGAAGTTTGGGTAAAGTGGACCAAAGATGGCAACAAACCATTTCGTTTAATTTAGAAAGAATATCTCGTTTAGAGGAATGTTTCTGAGATAGAGACCCAGTTAGGAGAGGTAAGAAGGAGGTAAACTGGGCAGCATTTCGTGATTGGAAGAGGGAAGCCGAGACGGGAAGAGACAGAAGAGTACTGAACAAACTCGAGCAGGGAAGAAAAAAAGGCGGACGGCGGGGGAAGGCACAGCAAGTCGTAGATTTTAAGCGGGAGGTAGAAAGCTACAGCCAAATGATGGTTAGACCGTCCGAAGGGTGTAATCCAAGTGCCCCTCCCCCTAAGCAGGAAGATGAGGAGACTTTAGAACAAAAGTGAGATAATAGTTATTCCCTGCACCGCTTTATCAGGCCCTCGAACAAGACCCAGGGGATGGGCAACAATAACAATTTCGGGGTGCGCCGACACTGTTCAGGCAGGCGGCTCTACCAGCTGTTCTGCTGACAATACTGGGTTAAAGGCAGACCTTCAAAAACATTAACAAGAAGTAATACAGAGGCAATCGGTAAGATATAACTGCAGGGAAGATCAATAGTCCCAGAGCCAGGTTCAGGGAAGCGGCAGAGGCAGCAATAACACTCACCGACCTTGCCCCAATCCTGCCATTCAACTCGAGATGGCTATAAATGAATTAGGTACCATTGTCCTTTGTCATGAACCGAGCAAAATGAGCGTGGAGACCCCCGCCCCGCCATCCTCAAAGGATGGCTTAAAGAGGAAAGTCCTCCTGTGGACGTAACGGCCAGTTTGTCTCTGTCGGATGCTCGGAACCCCCTCAGTGAGCCAATACAAGACCCATGGACTGTTAGGTTTGTATTTTCTCGAAATCCAACCGGCAATATTCAAATTTAATTTTAAGTGTATAAAATGGGCAATAACGTCTCTAGTGAAACCCATCGTAAAAAAACCTGAGGATCCATTTCCGCCTAATACCACATTTATTTGCGATTGCTTAAAAGAATTAGGTGTCCGAAGTCACAGAGAGAGAAACACCGACTGTTGGTGCCGTGTTCAATGAACTAAGCGTTAACTGTTTGCGGTCCGGGTTGAACGAACATTTGTTAGTTGGTGATTGAATCTTTGTTTTCATTACCTACCAGCAATACCAAACTCAACCCTCAAGCCACTCTATCCTTCATGCTGGCCACAAAAGCATTTTATTCTTCCACATTCCCCTCTTTTTGTCCTGAAAGGACAACCAAATTCTAAATCTGAATGGAGCCTGTGAACGAGGGGCAGAAGGGACAAAATGTTGGACCATAATGGGGCAGTTATAGTTTTTTGACAAGAGAGGTGCAAGACGTTCTACAGCAGGAGACCAGAACAAAGATGACAATAGTAAAAAGAGTAGAATCCCAAGCGCCCATTGTACAAGAGTTTCCCCCATCCCCCTAACAAGGAATACAGCCAGGTAAATGGTCCCCAAGGTGCCTCTGGGGGTCTACATAATTCTTTTCCTTTCTTCCTGACCTCATCTGCTTCCTTCTGGATGTGGGCAACAAGGTCAGTGATGGTTTCAGTGGAGTCAGGGATGTAGGTGCAACATTCTGATCCTATGATCCTATTTAAGTGCCGCTTCTCTTAAACCAGATTGTTCTGTTTCTGTCAAAACATATACTGTAACATACCACCATCTATCTCAACCATCTTAGTATCCTCCTGTTTTTAAGATTTTCTGTTAGTTTTGATTAATTATCTTGTTAACACGTTATATAAGCAGACACAATTGTAAGCAGAAACAATTAACTATTTCAGATCCATCAACTCCCATTGCGAATCCCTTAACTGCCCCTTTTATTTGATTTAAACCATTTTTTAAAAAATCAAAATTCAAAAGCAAAAACTTAAAATTGTCAAAACAAAAAGCAAGTAATAAACTTAAAATCACCAAAACAGAAAAAAAGCATTTCAGACTGAAGGGCCTGAAGCGAATTGTGAGCATGCTCAGAGACGTCTAAATGGATTAGTAACGGACGGTTAACGGAGCAAGCGAGTCAGCACTTTAGAAGCTGAAATGTGACATACAGGAGAGGCTTCAGCATTTACTGAATACAACAAGCCAGAAGAACAGAATAAGAAAAACTACAATTAAAAAAACTCCCTATCTTGGGCTATTGTAACAATTCTTATCAAGCTTCAAGTTCAGTCACTGATTGCTCACTAACGTCATATATGGATCGAAAAGTTCCCCAGTTCTCTTTTTCGAGGTATCTGTATGTCATAATTTTTTTTTTGCCCTTTCATTCAGCTCACTTATCACTGTTTTAAAATCTCCTGATGAAGGAGCAGCGCTCCGAAAGCTAGTGCTTCCAAACCAATTTAGGGCGGCTCAGTGGTTAGTACTGCTGCCTCATAGCACCAGGCTCTCAGGATCGATTCCAGCCTCGGGTGAAGTTTGCACAATCTCCCCGTGCCTGCGTGGGTTTGCTCCGGTTTCCTCCCACAGTCCAAAGATGTGCAGGTCAGGTGAATTGGTCACGCTAAGATTAGATTAGATTAGATTAGATTACTTACAGTATGGAAACAGGCCCTTCGGAAGGGCCTGTTTCCACACTGTAGGGAATCTAATCTAAATCTGTTGGACTATAACCTGGTGTTGTGTGATTTTTAACATAATTAACAAAGGAGAAGCCTACATCCTTGATATTAGATGTTCTAAAGTCTGCAAAACAAATATCATCAGGATATTGTTTAAAGAGAAATGCATTTCCAAATTTCCAATTTTCCTATTACTTTGTAAATGTATTTTTGGTATGAAAATATCAATGAGAAATTCTTATCATCCGGAATTAAAGATTCACTCATGTTAGAACATTCTGGCCAGAACATGAAACTTTAAAAGACTTTAACAAAACCTCCCATCCCTGAAGTCAAATTAATGAGCCTCCTCTGAACTATTACATCCCTTATCAGGTAAGGGGACCAAAACTGTATGCAAAATGCCATGTGTGATCTCACTAATGCCTCATACAGTTTCAGCAACATTTGCCAACTTTTATACTCAATCGCTTTTGCAATAATTGTCAAAATTCATGCAAAGGCCATTCAGGTTCTTCTGCACCAAAGTACTTTGAAGTTTCTTTTCATTTAAGTAATAAGTTGCATTTCTATTCTTCTGACCAAAATGGATAAACTCACACTTATCTATGGCAAACGTCATCTCCCAAATTTTCCCCCATTCACCTAACATCATCCATTTGTAAATTTCTTCACTGCAACTTACTTTGCAGCCCCTCATCTATTTTATAGACATTTGTAAATTCTGCTTTAATATTTTCTATGCCTGCATCCAAGTCACTGAGAAAGACTGTTAATATTTGGGAGTCAAAGATCGAACCCTCTGGCACCCAACTAGTTACGTTTTCAACCAAAAAAAGGCCCATTTATCCAAATCTTCTGCTTTCTCTTTGTGTGCCACTCCTCCAACCAAGCTAATATATTGCCCCAAACCGATGTAATCTTACATTTGTTAATTAATCCTTTGTGTAGCACCTTTATCAAATGCATTCTAGAGATCCAGAAATAGGTATATACAGAACCTGCTATAATGGTGTTGGACTGGGGTAGACAAAGTTAAAAATCACACACCAGGTTATAGTCCAACAAGTTTATTTGGAAGCAATAGCTTTTGGAGCGCTGCTCCTTCAGGTGGTTGTGGGCTTATTCCTGGTAATTTTAAATGCCTTTAAGGTGTGTTTAAATGTCTTTTAAATTTATGAGTAGATGGTTTGGTTTATTCAATTTAATCTTCACGTTTGTAATAAAGTTTGGTCTGATTGTAAAAGCAAAATCTTCAAACTTTTGTGCTTGTTTCAGCAACAGATTACTTCCTTAAAACCAAATCAAATAACAATATGATCTATCAAGCCAGTTTCGTGTCAAGCATCTGACTTGTATGGTAATAACATTAGATGAAATGACACTCTTTATTCACTTTCTGAGCACTTCGTCTCAGTTTTGGGGAAATTATTCCACTTTATGACTTTTATTTGATTTTTGAGTTGGTCAGTGCTCCTGGGCAGCTTTATCTCCACTTTATTCACCAATCTGTGGCTGTTCGCGGCCATTCCGATTAAAGGAGCAGTTGTTTATTGGTGTTTCTTCCCAATTTGCCGGTTTTCTCCCCAAATTTATTCGCGTTTGTTTTGAGATTATTCCTTGAGGGCGGGATCGATGGGAATTCGCGTCCAGGTCGAAGGCGAATTTCCGGTGCCATGGAATTACTTCCGGTGGAATTAGTGACGTGTCGGGAAAACCGTGAGCGAGGGAGCAGCTGCTGGTCGCCCGTGAGTCACTGAGATGGTGATGGAGGGAACCGACAGACAGGTACAGGAGACCTTTCAAACCTATCCCCAACCGCGCTCCGGCGTGGGGTCTGTGTCCCCCACCCCCACTCCCCCAGGCGTGGGGTCTGTGTCCCCCACCCCCACTCCCCCAGGCGTGGGGTCTGTGTCCCCCACCCCCCCACCCCCGGGCTCGGGGTCTGTGTCCCCCACCCCCACTCCCCCAGGCGTGGGGTCTGTGTCCCCCACCCCCACTCCCCCAGGCGTGGGGTCTGTGTCCCCCACCCCCACTCCCCCAGGCGTGGGGTCTGTGTCCCCCACCCCCACTCCCCCAGGCGTGGGGTCTGTGTCCCCCACCCCCACTCCCCCAGGCGTGGGGTCTGTGTCCCCCACCCCCACAGGTGTGGGATCTGACTCTTCCCCCCTTTGCTGAAATATTTGTATCATCAATAGTCACAAGTGAGGTGCTGGATGAATGGAGGTTCGCTAATGTGGTGCCACCCTTTAAGAAAGATGGTAAGGAAAAGGCAGGGAGCTATAGACCGCTGAGCTTGACATCGGTGGTGGGTACATTGTTGGAGGGAATCCTGAGGGACAGGACTGACATGTAATTGGAAAGGCAAGGACTGATTAGGGTCAGTCAACATGGTTTTGTGTGTGGGAAGCTGTGCCTCACTGACTTAATTGAGTATTTTGAAGAAGTTATGAAGAGGGCAAAGTGGTGGACATGGTCTATATGGACTTCATTAAGGCATTCGACAAGGTTAGATCATGGTAGACTGGTTAGATCATGTGGAATATAGGGAGAGTTAGCCATTTGGATATAGAACTGGCTCGAAGGTAGAAGACAGAGGGTGGTGGTGGAGGATTGCTTTTCAGACTGGAGGCCTGTGACCAGCGGTGTGCCACAAAGATTGGTGCTGGGACCTCTACTTTTCCTCATTTATATAAATGATTTGGATGCAAACATAGGAGGTATGGTTAGTAAATTTACAGTTGACATCAAAATTGGAAGTTTAGTGGACAACGAAGAAGGTTACCTCAGAGTATAACAAGATCTTGATCAGATGTGCCAATGGGCTGAGGAGTGACAGGTGGAGTTTAATTTAGATAAATGTGAGGTGCTGCATTTTGAGAAAACAAATCAGAGCAGGACTTATACACTGAATGGTAAGGTCCTAGGGAGTGTTACTGAACAAAGAGATCTTGGAGTGCAGGTTTATAGTTCCTTGAAAGTGGAGTCGCAGGTAGATAGTGAAGAAGGCATTTAGATTAGATTACTTACAGTGTGGAAACAGGCCCTTCGGCCCAACAAGTCCACACCGACCCTCCGAAGCGTAACCCCCCCGGACCCATTCCACTACATTTACCCCTTCATCTAACACTACGGGCAATTTACCATGGCCAATCCACCTAACCTGCACATTTTTGGACTGTGGGAGGAAACCGGAACACCCGGAGGAAACCCCCACAGACACAGGCCGAATGTGCAAATTCCACACAGAGTCGCCTCCGGGTCTCTGGCGCTGTGAGGCAGCAGTGCTAACCACTGTGCCACCGTGCTGCCCATATATGCTTTCCTTTAATATGCTTTCCTCTATTGGTCAGATCATTGAGTATAGGAGTTGGGAGGCCATGTTGCAGCAATATGGGACATTGGTTAAGCCACTTTTGGAATATTGCATTTAGTTCTGGTCTTCCTGCTATGGAAAGGATGTTGTGAAATTTCAAAAGGTTCAGAAAAGATATATACAAGGATTTTACTAGAGTTGGAGGGTTTGAGCTATAGGAAGAGGCTGAATAGGCTGGAGCTACTTTCCCTGGAGCATCAGAGGCTGAGGAGTGACCTTATAGAGGTTTGTAAAATTGAGGGGCATGGATAGGGTAAATAGACAAAGATTTTTTTGCCCCAGGTAGGGGAGTCCAAAACTAGAGGGCATAGGTTTAAGATGAGAGGAGAAAGATATGAAAGAACCTAAGGGCAACGTTTTCATGCAGAAGATAGTGAGTGTATGGAGTGAGCTGCCAGAAGGAGTGATGGAGGCTGGTACAGTTTAAAAGGCACCTGGATGGGTATATGAATCAGAAAGGATTAGTGGGATATGGACCAAATGCTGGCAAACGGGACTAGATTTCTTTAAGATATCTTGTTAGCATGGATGAATTGGACCAAAGGGTCTGATTCCGTTCTGTACATCTGAGTCTGTTACCCTTGATTTACTGACTGATTCGAAATTTGTTTCAGCCTGTTGACACACTTTGTGGCCATCCATTTCGAGTGACCATGAAGATTTCGGGTATCTTCAATCCACTAAAATTCAGGTTTCTATAGACAGGAATCAATGCTGCGACTCGAATGTGCTTTAGCCAAATTTGCAGACAACACAAAAATAGTTGGAAAGGCAGGTTGCAAAATGGATGAAAACAGTTAAGAGACATATTGAAATGTTAAGAAAGTGGGCAGAAAGCTGGCAAAAGAGAGAACAAAAAAGCAAAATATTATTTCAATGGAGAAAAGTGGCAGAAAGCAGCAACACAAGGGGTTAGAGTATTTGTGCACCAAACACCTAAAACGAGCACACAGGTGCAGCAGGTAATCGAGAATGCCAATTTGCATTGGAGGAGTTGGAGATTTTAAGAATTGGGAAATCTTGTTGCATCTGTACAGGCAGGAATAGTTTGATTGGTTTTGATCCCCTTATTTAAGAAAAACAATTATGTCATTGGAAGCAGTTCAGGAAGGATCACAAGGATGATCCATGGTATGGAAGAATTTGATTTCATTGAAACATTCTTAAGGAGCTTAACAGGTTGAGTGCTGAGAGGATGTTTTCCCTCATAGTAGAATCTAGGAACACGGGGCATAGTCTCAGCATAAAGGACTGATTTGAGGAGATATTTTCTGAGTATTGAAAGTCTTTGGAACTCTTTGTCACAGAGTCCTCGAGGCTGAGATAGATAAGATGTTTGATTAGTAAGTGAATCAAGGGTTATGGGGAAAAGGCACGAAAGTAGATGTGAGGAATATCAGCTCAGCCATGAGTGGTGGAGCAGGCTTGAGGGCTGAATGACGGACTCCACTTCTGAGTTCTTGGTCTATAGACCGCATTCATTTTACAGTCTCCCTTATTTATCTCTTACAGTATCTCATACAAATTTCACATCTCTGTATCTGATGAAATGGTTTTAGTGATCTTTGAGGGATATTTGGGCGGCACAGTGGTTAGCACTGCTGCCTCACAGCGCCAGAGACCCGGGTTCAATTCCCGCCTCAGGCGACTGACTGTGTGGAGTTTGCACGTCCTCCCCGTGTCTGCATGGGTTTCCTCCAGTTTCCTCCCACAGTCCAAAGATGTGCAGGTAAGGTGAATTGGCCATGCTAAAATTGCCCATAGTGTTAGGTAAGGGGTAAATGTATGGGTGGGTTGCGCTTCGGCGGGTCAGTGTGGACTTGTTGGGCCGAAGGGCCTGTTTCCACACTGTAAGTAATCCTAATCTGATCTAATCTAAATATTTATTTCAATTGGCTGTGTAAGTAGAGTAAGGAATGTCATGTTTTTAAGTATAATCTTCATAATTAAATTGAGCTACTCTGAGCACAGCCAGGCATTTCCTAACAAAGTGTTGACTACCATAGCCTAAATGATCATCTTCCATGATAGCAAACTGCCATTTGGTTTCATAGACTCTTTGGCTTTTGACCTTGCTTTGCTACAACTTCCCAGTACTTGGCCAAATCATTGAGCAGCCTTCTAGTTCAAAATCAGTATGGGAACATGTCAGATTGTTTACAGAGGACCTGTCCTATAAATTTTAACTGCTACCTTCATGTGTGTTTTCTACAAAAATGTGGAGAGGCTTCATTATGTTAATCTTTACAATTAAGTATGCTAACAGCATTAATAATTGAGCAAAAATTGGGAAATAGCTGATGTAATTTTTGACATGTCACTATGTTTGCATTATGGATTTGACAGCTGGGAGATGTGTGCTGCATTAATTTCATAATGTATTGCTACCTGCCCCACCCTGCATTCCACTCCAGTCAAACCTCTACCACTTTGCCTTGAACCTAATGTTGACTTCCTGACAGTGCCTTGGATTTTGGTTCCTATTCCTTCTGCTTTCTATTGTCGAAAGGAGAAATAGCTTCGTCCTGTTACATTTGACTTTCAATACCATGGTGCATATAAAAGCTTTTACTTGCAGAGGTTATTTGATTTCACCACATGTTGAATGTCCCTTTCTGAGTTGTTGACCAATGGAAATGTATTCATTTGCATTTTCAGCAATGATGCCTTGTATTGCGCAACATGTTATATCTAACTTTCCCTGATTGTAGATTGCTCTATGGTCATAGATTCATTACGCTCCTGATTTCTGCCTTGTAAATGGTGGGTATGTTTTGGGCAGTCAGGAGGTGAGTTACTTAGTTGCAGTATTCCTAGCGTGTGACCTGCTCTTGTAACTGTAGTATTTATATGCCACCCAGATTGATAAGGTTGTTAAAAATGTATACGGTGTGTTAGCTTTTATTGGTAGAGGGACTGAATTTCGGAGCACAAGGTCATGTTGCAGCTGTACAAAACTTGCATGCGTCACACTTGAAATATTGCATATAGTTCTGGTCACTGCATTATAGGAAGAATATGGAAGCTTTCGAATGGGTTCTGAAGAGATTTACTGGGATGTTGCCTGGTATGGAGGGAAGGTCTCATGAGGAAAGGCTGAGGGACTTGAGGCTGTTTTCACTAAAGAGAAGAAAGTTGAGAGGTGACTTAATTGAGACAGAAAGATAATCAGTGGGTTAGATAGGATGGACAGTGAGAGCCTTTTACCTCAGATGGTGATGGCTAGCATGAAGGGATATAGCGTTAAATTGGGGGGTGAAAAATATAGGACAAATGTCTGAGGTAGTTTCTTTACTCAGTAGTAGGGGCTGCAATTGTAGTAGACTCGCCAGCTTTAAGGGCATTTAAATGATCATTGGATAAACGCATGGATGAAAATGGAATAGTGTAGGATTATACGCTTCAGATTGGTCCCATAGGTTGGCGCAACATCGAGGGCCTGTACTGCGCTGTGATGTTCTATGTTCTGTATATGGTGAGTCCAATTCAGTTTCTGATCAATGGTAATACTGAAGACATGATAGTAGAAAATTCAATGATAGTAGTACCACTGAATGTGAAGGGGTGGTGATTAGATTGTTCCTTTCTGGAGATGATCATTGCCTGGTATTTGTGCATTGTCAATGTTATTTGCCACTTTTCAGTCCAGGTCTTGATGTTGTTCAGGTCTTGTATTTGTACATTGAAAGCTTCAGCATCCGAGGAGTCACAAATAGTGCTGAACATGGTGTAATCATTAACGAAAATCCCGCTTCTGACCTTATGGAGGGAAGATCATTAATGAACCAGCTGAAGATGGTTAGGCCTAGGATGCTACTCTGCGGAGCTCCTGCAGAGATGTCCTGGAGTTGAGATGACTAATGTCCAGTAACCACAACCATCCTCCTTCGTGCAAGGTATGACTTCAACCAGTCAAGAGCTTCTGATTCCCATTGGTTCCAGTTTTGCTTGTTATCAAATGTGACCTTGATGTCAAGGTTCTCACTCACACTCACGTCAGCAGCTTGCTCAGCCTTTTTCAAGGGCTTTTAAGAGTCAAGTACGTTGCTGTGGATCTGGAGTCATGTGTAGCCCACAGTGGGTAAGAACAGCAGATTTTGTTCCCCGGATGACGTTCGTGAGCCTTTGTCTTTAACAAAATTGGTCAGTGTGAAGGAAACTTCAGTGGAGTGAGAATAGGCTAAGTGAGTGAACAAGAAATTATGTTCAAAGGGGAAAGAGGTATTTTATTTAACACTTACTGCAAGGAGATGTGGGAGAAGTTGAAAGGCGTGGGTTGAAAGGCTGAACTGCAGTGTAACCAGTGACAGAATACCATTGTGAATCACAGCATGATGTTTGTGCAAGGAAAGAAACTGATTAGTGAGGAAGATGAGTCTTTAGTCTAAAGACTAAAGATTTTTAGTCTTTAAAGTAAAATAAGATCTTTAGATTTCCAATGTTTTTCTTCTCTTTTCCTAAAAATACCTGAGTAAATATTAGTTTAGTTTAGTATGGATGTTTGAACATCAGGAATTTGGAATTATTAATTTATAGATTAAGTCAATATGATTGAGATGGTTGGACAGGTGATCTGATGCTGCTTCAGCATGTGGAAACTGGCGGAGACCAAGGTGATCCAGAGCAAACACATTTGTAGTAAGAAAAACAGAAATTGCTGGAAGAGCTTAGCATCTGTGGAGAGAAATCAGAGTTACCGTTTTGGGTCCAGTGACCCTTCCTCAGAAGTAGTGTCTGCAGCCCAAGGAGCTGGAATTCAAGCTGTCGATATTACATCAGGGAAAAGGAACATAACTGGGCACTTTGCTCCATCAGGTTGTCACACCTCTCAGACTTGGTAATTCAAAATTGGATGGTTTTCAGGGACAAGTGAGGATGTGACTGCAGGTGTGAAAGGGGGAAATTGCAATTGTGGAGTTTCAACTTGTGTAATTGTCTTGCAAGAGTGTGGATTGCAGGGAGGAGCAGCAAACTGAACACAACACCTTGGTATAGAGAGCTATTGAAATGGCTGGAGGAAATAGAAATTGTAGTAATGGTTGGGCAAAATATAAAAGGGGACCAGATACAGCTGTTTGCAACCATGAGTGGGAATCTTGAAGATTTGTTGCCTGCTTCTGTTGGGAGGGGAGGTTCCAACATTGGTATCAGTGACAATGTGTGGACTAGAAAGGAGGTTCGGCTGAAAACATTTAAACAATTAGGAGCTAAATTAAAGCAGCTGAACCATCAAGGTAATAACCTCTGGATTACTACCTGAAACACAGGCAAACTGACACACAGTAAATAAAGTCAAGGAGTTACATGTATGGCTCAGAGCTTGTAATGAGTGGAATAACATCAATACTGGGGTAACTGTACTGGCACCAGTATTAGGGTAGAAGAGGATTGCTCTGTTGGGGCAGGGTGGACTTCACTTCAACCGTGCTGGGACCAATGTGCTGGCAAAAAAAATAACTGGAGCTGGGGAGAGGGTTTTAAACTAACTTTGAATGATTTGTCACATCGCCACAATCTGCCGCCATTTTGAATACTTTAAGAATAAAAAGAGACTCTTTCAGTTGTATATCTTTGTTCCACTATCTTCACCCATGAGTCCTGAGTTAGGTCACCAGTGACATGACAGTTGTGCCGCCACCCCTCCTCCATCGTCCCACTGTCATCTGCACATGTACCACCATCATAGGAGTTGCCACTCTTTAGGTGCCATCTCTTTGCCACTGGGCGCACCTCGCTGCCAGAGAGTCCCTCACCCTTCAACCAGGCTCCATTCTGCCTCCTTGATAACCAGGAGTCACCACTCCTGACCTACTGTGACTGCAACCAGGAGTCCCTGACTCTGCTGCCACCTCGACACCAGGAGTCACCACTCCAGGCATACCACATTGGCACCACTGCAGCCACCACCTTACTAATGCCAGGAGTCCCCATTCTGGGCCTGCTGCAACCAGGAGTCCTTGGCTCTGCTGCCAGGTTAGACCACTGCCATATCATGAATCCCTTTCTGGCCATCCTCCTCCAAGATACTGACAATTAGAAGGGGAAAGAATTTGGGAGAGAGTGATGTAAGCTTAGAAAATGAAAGGGTGTGTCAGCGTAACTAGGTAGCTGTTGGAATGATGATACTCTGAGTGCAATGGGAAAGGACAGAGCCTACAAATATAGAATAACAGAACTATATAGTATCAAAGGAGTAAAATGGTATTAAGGCAAAATTAATGACTCTTTACTTGATTGTTTGTAGTATTTGGAACAAAATGAACAAATTAACGGCACAAATGCGGGTTAATGGATTTGATCTCATAGCCAAGGAATTGGTTACAAAGAGATCAAAGCTGGGGCATATGATTTTTCTTTTTCAAAAGGACAGGCAGGGAAGAAGGGGTGGTGAGGTGGTTTTGTTTATAAAGGTTAGAATAAGTATGATAGCAAGAAATTATCTTGGATGGGAAGATGTAAAAACCATTTGGCGTGAGATAAGAAATAAGGGGAGGAAGAGTCGTCTAAAGGCCCCTTGATTGTAACTGTGTAGTGGGACAAAGAATAAACCAGAAAATGATGGCATGTAATAAAGGCAATTCATGACTTTAATCTTTGTGGAGATTGGGAACATTTAAATTTATAGAAGTAGCCACAAGAAGAAATTCATAGAGGCCTTTTTCTCTTTCTCCAGATTGCACAAAGCTGCAGACTGATGTATTTGACAGTCTCAAAAATCACAACAAGCGAGGCAAATGCGATATTGACCAAATTTAAAATGGAATGGAGTTTCATAATAATAGCATCATTGAGCTTTGCAGCATCGAAAAAGACCATTCAACCTTTCAAGTCTGCACTGGTGAAAAACCAGAACCTAGCTATTTTAAAAGTGAGAACAGCAGGTGCTGGAAATCTGAAACAAAAACAAAGTGCTGGGGAGGCTCAGCAGATATGACCAATCTAACCATTCTAATCCATTTTCCATTGGCCCATGTTCTGAATGCATTGGCATCACAAGTGCACATAGTCATAGAGGTCTGCATTGTAGAAAAAGGCCTTTTGCCAATCAAGCCTGCACCAATCCAAAACAAGCACCTAACTATTAGTCTTGAATGGATTGACATCGCAAATGCACAACGAGGGTTTCTGCTTCTATTGCTCTTGTAGGCAGTTAGTTCAACACTCCCACCACATTCTGGGTGAAAATGTTTTCCTCCCATCCCTTCAGACCTCCTGCCCCTTACCTTAAGTCCACTGGTCATTGATTCCTCCATCAAGGGGAAATGTTTCTTCCTGTCTACTCTGTCCCTGATAATTTTACATATCTCAATCTTTGTAACCCTCTCAGTATCCATTGCTCCAAGCAATGCAACCTCAATCTATCCAACCTCTCTTCATAACTAAAACTTTCCAGCCCAGGCAACATCCTGGTAAACTTCCTTTCCACCCTCTTTAGTGCAATCCCATCCCTGGATTCTAGAACAGCATACCAATATTCTAGCTGTAGCCTAACCAACATTTTATGCAGTTCTAGCATCACCTCTGTTAGGTTCTTTCCCGAGGTTTCACACATGAGATGCAATTTGCACACACCGACTTCTGCAAACAGT
This sequence comes from Chiloscyllium plagiosum, assembly GCF_004010195.1. Taxonomy (NCBI): domain Eukaryota; kingdom Metazoa; phylum Chordata; class Chondrichthyes; order Orectolobiformes; family Hemiscylliidae; genus Chiloscyllium; species Chiloscyllium plagiosum. The sequence goes on along the minus strand of NC_057748.1, from coordinate 23,076,689 downwards.
TAAAGTTTAATAAAGATTGTACAGCTAGGTGACCCCCTTTGACCCCCCTCGCTGGCATGTGAGGTTGAGTCAAAGTGAGGCCCTGAACAAAGAAAACACATCCCCTTTATATAGGTCATTTGGTCATGCTGACAGATACTCTGGCCACTTCCCCACAGTCACATGCCACTCAAGACAAATCCCAGTCACTCTGTCACATGTTATCCCAGGTACAATGGTAGGATGAGATCATCCTCTGAGATAATGCAAATGCTAATACTCAAATCCTGGGGAATCATTATACAGATGATTTCCTAACTCTGATTTCCCCAAGACAATGTAGGTGTGATGGGTCCTAGCTTTGGGATGGCCCTGCAACTGAGTTCTGGCTCCGCTTCTTTCTCAGTGTAATGGCCTCAGCATTGAGAATAATCCTCACATCCCTTCAGCACATTTGGAGACATAAGAGAGGCATGTATAATTTCTGATCTTTTTACGGCTTTCACAATGCATTGAATTCCTAGTTCTCAGGCAGTAATCCAAGCTCTTTGTACAGAACCCTTTTATCATGGGTCAAGTACCTATTAAAATGGACAATCTCTAGATGGACTGTGGTCTTATTGATTGTGTAGTTTTACTCACAGTCAGTGCTAGGTCAGAAAACAACTCTGAAATGTTTTGGTTTAATTCTCAGTCTTCCTTCCTTCGGTGGTTTTATAGTACATTTTATTGTGTTGTGACAGTGTGTGTATTTTCACCCAAGGAGATGCAGTAAGTGCATATGTAAATACATGGTAAATTAGTAGTGTTACTGTGTTATATGGAACAAGGATTTCCTGATTCAGGTAGAATTTGCTGACTTTCGCCAGTCTGTTGGTGGAAAGGCTGCTGTTGATGTTAGTTTCTTTGGCCTGGTCTCTTGGTCTCATCCTGAACCAAGATTTGCTTTTCAGCAGCTTTGGCACAAGACTTAATCGTAGAACTGCCCTCTGCTTAAGAAAAATGCGGAGGAAGGAATTTTTAAAAAAGTTTAAAAAAAAACTTTGTCATCTGGTATATTATTGGCACAGAAAGATCTGTAAGAGATGGAAATGATGCCTTTGTGGCAGGGAGTTGTGGTAATAGGTGCTTGATTTTCTCTGAGACATTCCACATCTTTGCATGGGTGGTGCACACTTACCTGCCCCACTGGCCTCCATTGATGTTAGCTGCTGAAGCCTTGCCTTATGGTCATTGTGTAGGTGCATCAGACACTTGAGGGACCCCTGTTACCCTAATGTGCCAGGTCAGCCATAGTGGAAGATAGATGGAGAGTAAATCTTTTCCAGTTTGTCAGCCTGGATCTCAGTAGTGTGATATTTGTTCTTTTCCATGTCAGCCATTCTGTGATTTCTGAGAATGAAGTGGCAGTTAATGACAATTCTATGACATCTCCATATGTCAGGGCAAAATAGATTGACTATTCCAGCTGACCAACCTTTACAGCCAGTAAGGTCAGAGCTGAACATGATTACTTGACTGTGAATCGATTAGAAGCTTGTATGAATAGGAAAATGCTGTCTCCTCAGGAGATTGATTTGAAGATACAGTTGTAAATGCTGCCTCTGTTTTATTTGGCTATTGTATCCTGAACATACAGAACATTGAACCCTCTGTTAATGTTTCAAGTCAACTGATCTTTGAAAGGTTGACCTGAAACGTTATCTCTGTTTCTTGCTACCAAACCTACTGATTGAACACTTATTGTTATTTTAGATTCCCAGCATTTCAGTTTTCAGCTTAATAGTAAACTCATGCAGTGGCTGAAGGAAGAAGTCTACTATTGCAGGCAAACAAATTGGTGAAAACCGGAAAAACCTGTCTAAATTATACATCACTGCTTGCAATCAATTAACTTCACCATTGAACAAATGGAGGAAGTTTGGCTAATTTTTCATTAGCTGGTAGTTTCTTGGTGAAGGAGTAACTCCGCTTTACTTCTGCCTTTGAATGAAATATGTACATCTAGTGCAACACCATTTTCATTTCTTTTGTTCATGGAATTTGGGTGTTGCTGTCTGGGCAGTAATAATCACCATTCCCTAATTGCCCTTGAAAAGGTGGTGATGAGCTATCTTTCTGAACCGCTGCAGTTGGTGTTGGTGCATCCACAGTGCTGTTTGGGAGGGAATTCCAGGATTTTGACTCCATGACACTCGAGGAATGTAGGTACAGTTCCAAGTCAGGATGAGGTGGATTTGAAGGGTTTTGTCAAAAAAAACAATGGTGACTTGTTTGGTTTCATGCTATAATCCTTTTTTTTAAAAAGAGATTTTGCTTAATTGAGTTTGCAAGGTATCTTGGCTGCATATCCTAGAAGAGCCCTCATGTATGAAACTTGTGGGTGAAGTGGCTGGTTCTGTTTTTCCAATGGAGAAAGGGAACAAATGGAGACTAGATCAGATAGGTCTGAGTGAGGTATAGATTGAGTATGTAGTTGGGAATTTCATTTGTACAATTTGGTGCAGAGAGAGTAACAGGCCATTTCCCACCTTTTCAGTCTCCAATGTAACACACACATCACATACAAAGTGGTTGAGTATTTTTATCCTTTTGCTTTCAAAACTGGAGTAACGTATTATTTTAAGTTTTTATGAGTGATATTCTGGTCTACTTGCAGTAAAGCTTATAGAATATTTAGTATTTTCTGTTTATTTTAATATGTAAATTTGTTGAAATACTAAGAATATAAGTTCAGGCAGGGCTAGTGACATTGATTAAATATTTTACTGAATAAATGAAGATGGCATGTCAGCAGTATTTGGGGCTACTGAATGTGGGAGCTCATGGATATGTGTGATCCAAGGCGCGCACATCTGTAGAAAGTGCCTGTTACTGGTGCAACTTCGACTGAGAATCATTGAGCTGTAGATGTGCTGAGGACATTGCGACATATCTGGGAGATGGGAACATTACCTGGGCGCTCCAGACATGGTCATAACCTTTAAGACAGGCTCTTCTGGTTTGGTCCAAGGCAAGAGTGTGTGACAATGAGAGGTACACATTAGGGAATACCAGAGATGGAGGAACATTAGCCCTTGCAATTGTCCAACAGCTTTGAGGTTTTTACACTTTTTGTGAATGAAAGCTATGAACTAGAAGGTGGATGACCATGACATTATGCTATTGGGTGCCATTTAAGGTGTGTGTGTGTGTGTGGGGCGGGGGGGCCAACAGAGTGTTATTAGGAATGTAATGTAGTAGAGGGCAATAGAGTCAGTGAGAGAAACAGTTTTCTGCAACCACAGCAAGAGGCTGTGTGGCCCAGTGTCAAGGTTCAGGATATCTACTTTAGAACTTGCAGTGGGAGAACGTCCAGTGGTCGTGGTCCATGTAGAACCAATGACATTGTTAGAAATAGGAAAGAGGTGATTCTTAGCCTGTAGCTGCTCATACAATATGCAGCTGAAATGATATATTGAATGGCCCTGTAATCTTTTGCTATAAACTCTGGGTCTTATGATCCTGCTTCACAACCACCTGATGAAGGAGCAGTGCTTTGAAAGCTGGTGCTTCCAAATAAACCTGTTGGACTGTAACCTGATTTGTATGTTTTTTAATTTTGTCCACCCCAGTCCAACACTGGTTCCTCCAAATCATGTATGAACATGTGAGATGCAGTTTTGGATGATCACTTGTTGTAAATATAGAAAACCACCGCACCTGAACAGATCCCTGTAAAAGTCCGTTGTTCACTTTACTACAACTAGGTCTTTGAGCCAGTTTTCACATGAAGCACGGATTCATGAAAATAAACTTGAGAAAATAGATGATTGTGTTGTAAATTGAGATAGTGGGAAACTTAAAAAGCAGCTCCTGCTTCCACATTTCTTCTGATCGGTCCCTGAGTGCGGCCGGGGTGTTGAGTTGGCAAGGTGCAAATCTTTTGCAACATGTGTTATTAATGCTAAGTCCTTGTCAGGGCAGTGGAAGTTGCTCGGTTAGACAGGCTTGCTCTTTTGGGATAATTGGCTTGAGGTGGACTGGTCTATGGAACACAGTATTAACTTGCTCGTTTAAAATACAATTGAAGCTTGGCTTAATTCAGTGACAAAGTAATGATGGCCTGAGCGCGAACCCACCTCCAAGCCAGTATAAATTGTTATGAAGGTTATTGCTATGTTGTAGGGCATTGTTGTCAGAAAATATTTGCCAATTTTGCCCAAGGCCAAAGCATGATGAATTTTTTTCTTCTTGTCTCTAAGCAACCCTCTTAAAACATTTCTAAAGGAGAGGGTGCACCTTCGAATGGTCAGAATTTTTTGGTGATTCATCATTGCCATATGCAGTTGAATCACAAATTTGCATCTTAAAATAGATTAGTCTAGACTGTAGACTTACAATACTTAAGTGGAAACATTTTGTATTCTCAAGCCTTTAGAAAGTGCACTTTGAGACAATGAGGGTTTTTGGATGAATTCCTCTGGACCAATAGCTGCCTATAAAGAGGAGATCTACTGTTAAGGAGAGGTGCTACACATGGGCACAGCAGAACAAATATAACAACAGCAGTTTTAAAAGGGAGATAAACAGACAAAGGAAGCACATGGTGAGGACAGTGCAGGGGAGAGAGAGAATCTGCATAGTTACTGCCTTTGCTGTTTTAAATTCATGTATTGCTGGACATCGGAGTGCGTCTGGGAAAATTAACAAACAGTGAATTTCATAATTAATCTAGGATGAATCTGTGTTGTGAACTTCGCCCAAACAGAATCAGATAAGTTAATCATTGTTTTAAGTGTGTCCAATAGAAAGGCTGCAGCAGTGAGTAGAGTGGGTTCTTTCTTGATTATATGTTTTTGGAGATATATCTCTTGATTAAACTTAAAATACAAGCCATAACTATTAATTTAACCTGGGCAGTGTTTTGTAGAGGAATAGGATGGTGTTATTTTCTGAGTCTGTAGATTGTGAAGGAGCAAAAATGGCCTTTAGTACAGTGATATGTACTTCTTGTCAGATGTGGGAGTTTAAAGAGAGTTTAAGGGTTACTGCGGAATATATCTGCCATCAAAGCTGTTGGATGCGAATCTTATCAGATCGAATGGATCGGTTGGAGAGACAGATAGAAGCGATGAGGAATTTGCAACAGCAACAGTATGTGATGGATGGCAGTTAGAGGAAGGGGAAAAAGTCTCCGATACAGTCACATAGATGGGTTAACTCCAGGAAAGGTAAGAGAGGTGGGCACCTAGGGCAGGAGTCTTTTGTGCATATACCCATTTCAAACAGATATGCTGTTTTGGAAAATGTAGGGGGTGATGGATTCTCAGGAGAACGTAGCACGAACAGCCAAGTTTCTGGTATTGAGACTGGCTCTAATGCAACGAGGGGTACGTCGGCTTCCAAGAGATCAATTGTGTTCGGGGATTCTGTAGTCCGAGGTACAGACAGACGTTTCTGTGGCCAGCAGCAAAAAAGCAGAATGGGGTGTTGCTTCCCTGGTGCCAGGATCAAGGATGTCTGAGGGTGCAGAATGTTCTCACGGAGGAGAGGGGCCAGCAAGAGGTCATTGTCCACATTGGAACCAACAATTATAGGAAGAGAAAAGGTTGTGATTCTGAAGGGAGATTAGAGAGTTAGGCAGGAATTTAAAAAGGAGGTCCTCAAGGGTAGTAATATCTGGATTACTCCAAGTGCTATGAGCTAGTGAGGACAGGAATAGGAGGATAGAGCAGATGAATGCATGGCTGAGGAGCTGGTGTATGGGAGAAGGATTCACATTTTTAGATCATTAGAATTTCTTTTGGGGTAGAAGTGACCTGTACAAGAAGGACGGATTGCACCACAATTGGAAGGAGACTGATATACTGGCAGGGAGATTTGCGAGACCTGCTCGGGAGGATTTAAACTAGTAAGGTGGGGGGTGGTGTGGGACCCAGGGAGATAGTGAGGAAAGAGATCAATCTGAGACTGGTACAGTTGACAACAGAAGCAAGTCAAACAGTCGGCAGGCAGGGACAAGGTAGGACTAATAAATTAAACTACATTTATTTCAATGCAAGGGGCCTAACAGGGATGTCAGATGAACTCCGGGCATGGTTAGGAACATGGGACTGGGATATCATAGCAATTATAGAAACATGGCTCAGGGATGGGCAGGAGAAAGTAAGGACTGCAGATGCTGGCGACCAGAGTTGAAAAATGTGCTGGAAAAACACAGCAGGCCAGGCAGCATCCGAGGAGCAGGAGAATCAATGATCCGGGCATAAGCCCTTCTTCAGGAATGAGTCTGGTGTGCCAAGCGGGCTGAGATAAAAGGTAAGGGGGAG
>NC_057748.1:23035889-23070093 GCF_004010195.1 Chiloscyllium plagiosum | reverse complement strand
GAAATACATCCAGGGAAGTTATTTGGGTGGAACTGAGAAATAAGAAAGGGATGATCACCTTATTGGGATTGTATTATAGACCCCCTAATAGTCAGAGGGAAATTGAGAAACAAACTTGTAAGGAGACCTCCGCTATCTGTAAGAATAATAGGGTGGCTATGGTAGGGGATTTTAACTTTCCAAATATAGACTAGGACTGCCATAGTGTTAAGGGTTTAGAATGAGAGGAATTTGTTAAGTGTGTACAAGACCATTTTCTGATTCAGTATGTGGATGTACCTACTAGAGAAAGTGCAAAACTTGACCTACTGTTGGGAAATAAGGCAGGGCAGGTAACTGAGGAGTCAGTGGGGGAGCACTTTGGGGCCAGCGACCATTATTCTATTCGTATTAAAATAGTGATGGAAAAGGATAGACCAGATCTAAAAGTTGAAGTTCTAAATTGGAGGCAGGCCAATTTTGATGGTATTCGGCAAGAACTTTGAAAGCTGATTGGGAGCAGATGTTCGCAGGTGAAAGGACGGCTGGAAAATGGAAGCCTTAAGAAATGAGATAACAAGAATCCAGAAAAAAGTATATTCCTGTCAAGGTTAAAGGAAAGGCTGGTAGGTATTGGGAATGCTGGATTACTAAAGAAATTGAGAGTTTGGTTAAGAAAAAGGAAGCATATGTAAGGTATAGGCAGGATAGATCAAGTCAATCCTTAGAGTATAAAGGAAGTAGGAGTATACTTAAGAGGAAAATCAGGAGGGCAAAATGGGGACATGAGATAGCTTTGGCAAATAGAATTAAGGAGAATCCAAAGGGTTTTACAAATACATTAAGGACAAAAGGGTAACTAGGGAGAGAATAGGGCCCAGAGGAGAAAGTGAGGACTGCAGATGCTGGAGATCAGAGCTGAAAATGTGTTGCTGGAAAAGCGCAGCAGGTCAGGCAGCATCCAAGGAATAGGAGAATCGACGTTTCGGGCATGACCCCTTCTTCAGAGAATAGGGCCCCTCAAAGGTCAGCAAGACGGCCTTTGTGTAGAGCTGCACAAAATGGGGGAGATACTAAATGAGTATTTTGCATCAGTATATACTGTGAAAAAGGATATGGAAGATACAGACTGTTGGGAAATAGATGGTGACATCTTGCAAAATGTCCAGATTTCAGAGGAGGAAGTGCTGGATGTCTTGAAACGGGTAAAGGTGGATAAATCCCCAGGACCTGATCAGGTGTACCCGAGAACTCTGGGAAGCTAGAGAAGTGATTGGGCCTCTTGCTGAGATATTTGTATCATCGATAGTCACAGGGGAGGTGCCGGAAGACTGGAGGTTGGCAAACGTGGTGTCACTGTTTAAGAAGGGTGGTAAGGACAAGCCAGGGAACTATAGTCCGGTGAGCCTGACCTCGGTGGTGGGCAAGTTGTTGGAGGGAATCCTGAGGGACAGGATGTACATGTATTTGGAAAGACAAGGACTGATTAGGGATAGTCAACATGGCTTTGTGCTTGGGAAATCATGTCTCACAAACTTGATTGACTTTTTTGAGGAAGTAACAAAGAGGATTGATGAGTGCAGAGCAGCAGATGTGATCTACATGGACTTCAGTAAGGCGTTCGACAGGGTTCCCCATGGGAGACTGATTAGCAAGGTTAGATCTCACAGAATACAAGGAGAACTAGCCATTTTGGATACTGAACTGGCTCAAAGGTAGAAGACAGGGTGGTGGTGGAGGGCTGTTTTTCAGACTGGAGGCCTGTGACCAGTGGAGTGCCACAAGGATCGGTGCTGGGTCCTCTACTTTTTGTCATTTACATAAATGATTTGGATGCGAGCATAAAGAGGTACAGTTAGTAAGTTTGCAGATGACACCAAAATTGGAGGTGTAGTGGACAGTGAAGAGGGTTACCTCAGATTACAACAGGATCTTGACCAAATGGGCCAATGGTTTGAGAAGTGGCAGATGGAGTTTAATTCAGATAAATGCAAGGTGCTGCATATTGGGAAAGCAAGTCTTAGCAGGATTTATCACTTAATGGTAAGGTCCTAGGGAGTGTTGTTGAACAAAGAGACCTTGGAGTGCAGGTTCATAGCTCCTTGAAAGTGGAGTCGCAGGTAGATAGGATAGTGAAGGCAGCGTTTAGTATGCTTTCCTTTATTGGTCAGAGTATTGAGTACATGAGTCGGGAGGTCATGTTGCGGCTGTACAGGACATTGGTTAGACCACTGTTGGAATATTGCGTGCAATTCTGGTCTCCTTCCTATCTGAAAGATGTTGTGAAACTTGAAAGGGTTCAGAAAAGATTTACGAGGATGCTGCCAGGGTTGGAGATTTGAGCTATAGGGAGAGGCTGAACAGGCTGGGGCTGTTTTCCCTGGAGCGTCGGAGGCTGAGGGGTGACCTTGTAGAGGTTTACAAAATTATGAAGGGCATGGGTCGGGTAAATAGGCCAAGTCTTTTTTCTGGGGTCGGGGACTCCAGAACTAGAGGGCATAGGAGGGGTTTAGGGTGAGAGGGGAAAGATATAAAAGAGACCTACGAGGCAACTTTTTCACGCAGTGGTGGTACGTGTATAGAATAAGCTGCCAGAGGAAGTGGTGGAGGCTGGTACCATTGCAACATTTAAGAGGCATTTGGATGGGTATATGAATAGGAAGGGTTTGGAGGGATATGGGCCAGGTGCTGGTAGGTGGGACTAGATTGGGTTGGGATATCTGGTTGGCATTGACGGGTTGGACCAAACGGTCTGTTTCCATGCTGTACATCTCTATGACTCTATCTTCCTGAATGATTTAAAGACAGACATAAAGAAGTGGACAAGGCAGAAAAGAGGTATGTGTGCCAGTGTGAGGTTGATAGTACAAGTGAGAACCAGGATAAATATAAGAGAGCTCGGAAGTAAAATCAAGAAAGTGGGAAGCAAAGTGACAGCATGAGATGACATTGGCAACTAACGTGAAAGGGAGTCTAAACGTCCTTTATAGCCACGTAAATAGTTTATGGATGATAGGTGGCACAGTGGCTCAGTGGTTAGCACTGCTGCATTACAGCACCAGGGTCCCAGGTTCGATTTCAGCCTTGGGCGACTGTCTGTGTGGAGTTTGTACATTCTCCCCGTATCTGTGAGGGTTTCCTCTGGGTGCTCTGGCTTCCTCCCACAGTCCAAAGATGTGTAGGTCAGGTGAATTGGCCAGGCTAAATTGCCCGTAGTGTTAGGTATATTAGTCAGAGGGAAATGGGACTTGGTGGGTTACTCTTCAGAGGATCGGTGTGGACTTGTTGGGCCGAAGGGCCTGTTTCCACATTGTCGGGAATCTAATAATAGGTGCCTGGTACATACTACTGGGGATGTGGTAGAAGTAAGTACAATAGCAGTGTTTAAGACTGACACAGAAACAGACAAAATAAAAGGATACTGACCTTGGGCCGGCAGATGGGATTAGTTTAGAAGAGCATCATGTTTGGTACAGAAATGGTGGGTTGAAGGGCCTTTCTTGTGCTGTATTGTCCAGTTAAGACACTGGATGAGCTACAGAGTGATAGAGAAGGTCTTTGACCTATCACCTTTACCCCTACCTCCATCCACCTATTGCACTCTCAGCTACCTTCTCCCCAGCCCCACCCCCTCCCATTTATCTCTTCACCCACTGAGGTTCCCAGCCTCATTTCTGATGAAGGGCTCTGGCCCGAAATGTCGGATGCTGCCTGACCTGCTGTGCTTTTCCAGCAACACACACACAACTCTGACCTCCAGTATCTGTAGGTAATAAATAAGCTGCCTTTACTGAAAGCTTTAGTAAAGGACTGGATCAGATGCAAATGAAGACACCGGGGCAATGATGATGGAAACTGGCCACAATCCTTTTTTGATAGAACACACCAGAGAATTGGAAATATTATACCATTGTTCAAAACAAAAGGTGTAAAATAAGCCCAGCAATCACAGACTAGTCCTTTTTAATTTTAGTGCTGGAAAGCTTTTAGATTTAATAATTCAGATCAAGAATCAGTCACTTGGACAGCTCGAGATAGGTTAAAGAAATACGGAATTAAGACTTCAAAAAAATCTAATTTGCTTGAATTTGTTTTTTAATGTGGTAGCAGACAGGATTTGAAAATTACTGCTAGTGCCCCTGATACCTCCTGTCATGCCTTCATCACAGCCCAGAGAACACAGACTAGAATCCCTACAGTGTGGAAACAGGATATTCCGTTCATTGAGCTGACACTGACCCTCCAAAGAGCATTCCACTCAGATCCACCTCCCAACCCCAATCCCTGTAACGTTACATTTCCCGTGGCCAGACACAGCGAGGATGTGCAAACTCCACACAGACTGTTGCCCAAGGCTGAAATCAAACCCTGTGAGGCAGCAGTGCTAACCACTGAGCCATCATGCCACATCTCGTCCATGTCAGAGGATTGATCCACTTTTAAGGCTGCTAAACCTACAAGTACCTCCTCTCCTGCATCCTTTTAAATTCATTCTTCTATTTCACAGTTGTCCTTTTCCTCTGTGAAGTCTGATTTAAAGTATTAATTGAAGACTGTCTATGTCTTCTGCGTCCACACCCATTACCAGGCCCTTGACATCCCGTGTTCTCGCTCGCTCGCTCTCTCTCCGCAGTTAGATGTGCAAGTAGCCGCTCCCAATCGAACTGGGCCAAATCATCTCTTGTCTTCAGGAAATTAGCCTTTCCCATTTTGAACTTATAGAACACTTCCCAGCCATCCTTATTACTTTTCCATAACTACTTATGGTCACTGTGCATGAGTTCATTTCAAATATGAAGCCCAGAATTACCCCTTCCTTGTTGGGCTTTCTATGTGCTGGCTAACAAATTCTCCTGGATGCAATTGAAGAATTTTACTTCTTTCCAAACTTGCACATTGAAGTTATTTGGGTAGTTAAAATCCGTGACTATTAATGCCTTTTATTATTCTTGTACTTTCCTCAAATTTGCTTACGTATTTGATCTTCTATCTTCCCTGACAGTACAACTACAACACTGGCATCTTCTGACAATGTGAAAGATTGCCTACGTACACAAAGCAGGACAAATATAAAGTGGTTGTTTACTACTCAGTCTATTCTGGTTCAGCAGCAAAGTGATAGCTGTGGTCATTGGCAGTTCTAAAACAAGCACCGTTTGCAAAGTAACATGCGGCTCATTGATGTTCACTTTGGATGCCATCAGGGCCATTTGGCTTCTGACCTTATTACAGACCTTTCCCTAATGTAAATGAAGGAGCTGAATTCCAGAGGGGAAGTAAAAATGATTGTCCATGATAATAAGGCAGTATTTGGCTGAGAATGACATTTAAGATGCCATGGCAAAACTGGAAAGTGGGAAGAGATTTGGTACCTTAATCTCAGGAAAGATATTGGAGGCAGTCCAGAGAAGTTCATTGGATTGGTTCTAGACATGGAGGGATTTTCTTATGAGGAGACGTTGGGCTGTTTTTTAACACATCATAGGATGTGGCCATTACTGCTGAGCCAGCGTTTATTGTCCATGTCTAATTGCCCTGGTGAAGATGGGAGCGAACTGCCTTCTTGAACTGCTGCAGTCTGTTTGCTTTAGGTAGACCCACAATGCTGTTAGGGAGAGAGTTCTAGCTTTTGATCCAGTGACACTGAAAGAATTATGATTATATTTCCAAATCAGGATGGTAAGTGACTTAGAGGGGAACCCGCAGTTGGTGGTGTTCTCCTGTAGCTGTTGTCTTGTCCTTCGAGATGATATTGGTTGTAGATTTGGAAGGTGCTGTCTAATAAGCTTGTGAATTTCAGTAATACAAAGGAACAGAGAACATTAAAGCACAGGAACAAGTCCTTCAACCCTCTAAGCCTGTGCCAATCCAGATCCTCTATCTAAACCTGCCGCCTATTTTCTAAGGACGTGTATCCCTTTGCTCCTTGCCCATTCATGCGGATAGTGCATCTTGCGGATAGTACACGCTGCTACTGAGTGTCGGTGGAGGGATTGAATGTTTATGGATGTCATACTGGTGGGATTCTTTGTCCTGGATGTTGTCAAGCTTCTTGAATTTGTTGGAGCTGCAGTTAACCAAACATATGGGAGTACGCCATCACACCCCGACTTGTGCTTTTGAGGAGTCAGAATGTGAGTTACTTGCTGCAAAATTCCAAGCCCCAACCCATGCTTTGAAAACAACAAACGCTGGAGATCACAGCGGGTCAGGCAGCATGCATTTGAGAGAAAGTAAGCCAACATTTTGACTCTTCTTCAAAGCTGAAGTGAAGTGTGGAGGGTGAAACGTTTATGGTATGGTTGGGATTGGGGGTGGTGGGTATAGAGTGCTGGAGGAAAAAAGATGCTGATACTTCAGATGAAGTGATTGGAATATGAGAATGGCAGAACAAGGGTGTGTCTAACTGCCAGACCTGAAAGAACAGAGAGCACCTGACCGAGAATGTAACAAGTAAAACTAAAAGAAAAGGAAGAAATGGAAGTTGGTTCACAATTTGAAGGTGTTGAACTCTATATTAAATGCAGAAGGCTGTAAAGTGCCTAATCTGAAGATGAGATGTTGTTCCTCTGATTTGCACTGTGATTCAGTAGAGCACAATAGCATGCTGAGGACAACCTGTGAACAGGACGCTGTCAAAATGACTGGCTTCAGGAAGGACAGGGTCACACTTGCGCACAGACTGGAAATGTTCCAGTTCCCTGGCCATAACTGCCTCCTGTTCACCATGGATGTTGAATTTGTCTATACCTCCATTCCCCACCAGGACCTTGAAAAATTTGTTGGTTTGCCTCCAATTTCCACCCCCTATAACTTTCACATCATCCATTTCCAAACTTCCTTTTCTTTACTTGAACTCTGTCTCCATTTAAGAGAATAAACTGTCCACTGCAATCTACTACAAAGCCACTGACTCCCATAGCTACCTTCACTACAGCTGTTCACACCCCACATCCTGCAAGGACTCATCCAGTTTTCCCAGTTCCCTCACCTACGTTGTATCTGTTCAGATAATGCTATCTTCCAAAACAACGTTGCTGACATGGCTCATTTCTTCTTTAACTATGGTTTCCTGCCCCTCTCTGATTGAGAGGGCTCTCAACCACTTTCGACCACACACCCATGCTTTTGCCTTTGCACTTTCCCATCACTCTCAGCAGCATGATCAGGTCCACCTGAGAATGTGTATAGGGTATAAGCAGGCAGGGAAAGAGTAAAGTTCTGATTTCTGTGAAACGAGGTTCAGCTGAGCATGACTCAGATCAGATCAGAACTTGCAGTAAACAATGAGGTACGGGAGGCAAGGGTAGTGGGGTTAACAAGGTGAGAAAGCATTCATTATGGTAGAGCCATTTAACAAGATGAGGTAGCATTCAGTATCTAACATCAGTTTACAAGGTGAAAAGTATTCATTATGTGAAGCCAGTTAACAAGGTTAAGAATATTCATTGTGTAAAAGCAGATGGCTTAATCTTTACTGTTGATGCTCGTTCAATGTAACGGTCACCCAATCAATATAGATGTTGCCTTATCTGGATGCTCCTCCCTGTAAAATGACTATATAGTTCATTGAGAAACTGCTCTTCCAGAGAAGACCATGAACCCATGTCCCTGCACACATGGGCGATCGTTCTCTCTCCGTCCAGGGTCTGGAATAAAGATGAAGATGGTAAAACTATACTGTGTCTCTGAACATTTTGCTTCAACTGAGAGGGGGGAAAATGGTCGACACCCCTTGTCCTCACTCTTCATCCCACCATCCTCCACACTTAAAGGCTCATTCTCCACCATTTCAGATAACCCCAGCAGAATGCCACTACCAAACACATCTTCCCCTGACTCCCCTTGTCTGCGTTTCGTAGGGATCTCTCCTTCAGGGACATCCTGGTCCATTCCACAATCACTGACACCACACCGTCTTCCCATGTAACCACAGAAGATGTAACACCTGCACCTTCACCTCCTCCCTGCTCACCATCCAAGGGCCTGAACAGACTGTCCAGATGAAGCAGCATTTCCCCAGTATCTCCTCCAACCTTGTGTATTGTATTCTCAGCACCCAATGTGGCTAACTCTACATTGGAGAAACCAAACGCAGACTGGATGACTGCTTTGCAGAACACCTCCGGTCTTCGTGCAAGCGTGACCCCGACCTTCCAGACACTGTAATTGCCTTCTGGATTTATTATTGAGTTCAATACTTTCAAATTATGAACCAACTCCTGTTCTTCCCTTTCTTTTAGTTTTACTTGTTACAGTTTCTGTCACCAGGTCCTCTCTCCTCTTTCCCCACCCCACCCCAGTGAGGCTGTCTGTTTTTTCCAGTCTGACAGTTAAACACACAATGGTGTGTCTCTGCAATTTTGATCACTAAATTTGAAATACCAACATCTTTTTTCCGTCAGCATTCTACACCCACCACCCCCCAACTATAGCATAAATGCTGCGCCCTCCGCACTTCAGCTCTGGTGAAGAGTCGACTAGATTCAAAACATTAGCATGCTGTCTGACCCATTGTGATCTCCAGCATATGTTGTTTTCAGTACAGATTCCAGCATCTGCAGTTATTTACTCCTATGTATATGATTAATCAATTTTAGTTTCTAGACAATAGTAACACCTAGTATGATTTGATTTTCTCGTGTTCGAGATGCTGATTGCCTGAGACTGGTATGGCATGAATATTACTTGTCACTCGTCAGCCCACACTTGGATATTTTCCAGGTCTTGCTGCATGGTATGCTTTGGTGCTCACTAGAGTTTTGAAGAATGAGAGGCGTCCTTTTGGAACATAGCAGATTCTTTAGGGGCTTGCCAGGGTAACTGTGGGGATGTTATTTCCCCATGTGGGAGAATTGAGGATCTGAGATCATAATCTCAGACTAAGAGGTTGCCATTTAAAACAGAGATGAGAAGAAATTTCTTCTCTTAGGTAGTGAACTTAGTGAATTTGTTGTCGCAGAGGGTTTAGTAGCAGGGTGGTGATGCATATTTGAGGCTGAGATAGACTGGCTTTTAATCAAGAGTATGTGGATAAGGCAGAAAAATGGAGTTAGGAATTATTCAGATCATACGTGATCTGATTGAATGGTGAAGTAGACTTGATAGACCAAATGATTTGCGTCTGCTTCTATGTCTTATTGTCTTATTGCCCTATACAGTCCATGGAAAACACTCTGTTGCTTGGAGTCGATAGTTTCAAGCCATCTCTGCAGGAGTTCTCAGGGTAGTGTCCTAGGCCCAATCAGCATCAGCTGCTCCATTGAACCTTTCATCCCTTATAAGGTCCAGAAGTTGGGGATTTTTGCTGATGAATGTACTACGATCAACACATTTGTGACACCTCAGATATTGAAGCAGTCTGTGTCTGTCTGGACAGCATCCAGGCTTGAACTGAGAAGTGGCAATTAATATTCACACCACACAAGTGCAAAGTAAGAACTATCTCTCAGAAGAGAGACTAATCATCTTCCTTTGATGTTCAGTGGCATTGCCATCACTGAATCCCTGAAATGTCATTCAGAATAGAAGGACAGGTCTATAAAAGTGGTTACGAAGGCATACCGGATACTTGCATGGGCATAGAGTGTAAGAGCAGATAGCTTATGCTGGAACTGTATAAAATGTTGCTGAGGCCACAGCGAGAGTGTTGTGTGCCTTTCTGGAATGCATGTTATAAAAGCAATGTGATAACATTCGGGGAGGATGCAGAGGAGATTTACCTTGATGTTGGCAGGGCTGAGACTTTGTTATGAAGAGAGATTGGGTAGACTGGGATTGTTTACCATGGAGCAGAGAAAATTGAAAGGGGACATGACCTTTTTCATAATTTCATGTATCTCATAGGTTACACAAGAAGGAACTTTTCTTAGTGGTGATGGGATCAATGAACAGGAAATATTGATTTACTGTAAGGGTGGGACGTTCAGAGGAGATGTGAGAACGTTTTTATTTACACCCAAAGGATAAAGGGAATCTGGAACTCATTGCCTCAAAGGATGGTAGAATCAGAAACCCTCATAACATTTAAGGCGTGATTAGATGTGCACATGTGATGTCAAGGCATATTAGGTTATGGTTGAAGTGCTGGAAACTGGGATTAGAATAGTTAGGTGGTGGTGTTTGACCAGAGCAGACTGAAGGGCCTTTTCGGAGCTACAGATCTGTATGACTCTGTGACCAATCAAGACCAGGTCTATTTGATTGGCATCCCATCCACCAACTTCAACATTCACTTTCTCTGCTTTAATATTTAGTAAGAGTAGCAGCACTATGTATCATGGACAAAATGCACTGCGGAAATCCACCAAGACTCCTTAGCCATCACTTTCCTAACCCACTGCCATGTAAAAAGACAAGGACAGATCCCTGGGAAAGTCATCTCACAGGTTCCCCTCAAGCCAGCCTGACTTGTAAATATATCACTTTTCCTTCAGTGTCACTGTATATAAGTCCTGGACTTTCCTCCCAAAGGCACTGGCTAATCCAAACCTCAAGAATTGTCCTGGTTCAAGAAGAAGCATACCACCACCCAGGGGAAACTGTTTGTCAGAGCTGAAGAGCTTTAGAATGATGTCAAAAGAAGCAGAGGTGTTGTTTGGAGGTTTTTCAGTTTAGAAAGTCGTTAGATTTAGTAGTCACTGACGAAAGATAAATGTTTGCAGGAAGTGGGGAAAGAGTAGGAGTGTATGCCCAACTGGAAGAACTTGATTTCAAGTTGGACCAAGCTTGTGCTGTTCAACTCCACAATTTACTAAAACAGAGCCGTAGTTTTGAGTGAAAGAGGACAGAGACAACATTAATTTCAAAAATTTAAAACAGATACTAAGAAAGATATTTGTCTTCTCAAGAAGGCAGCACACCAACACCCATTTCAGGGCAAATAGGGGTGGCCAATAAATGCAAGCTCAGCGCCAGTGGAGTAGACACCATGTGTTTGTGACTGAGGTAGAAGCTAGTGTGAACATTCAATATTAGATTGGATTCGGTGGATGAGGGAGAAATGAATGAAGATACATGGGAATAGGTTGGAAATATTTGATTGCATGGAGCATAAACAGTAGTGTGGATTGGTTGTGGCAGTCTTGATGTTTCTGTAATGTTGAGTTTAGGAAGAGTTGATATCTGATCAAAGCGCTGGTGGCTACTGATAGCATGGAGTAAAGGTATTGGGTTTGATGCTCACTGAAGTGAATGTAAGGTTTGTTTTTTTTCTGGATGTGGTTAACCTCCGATGTTGTCCTTGAATAAGTGTGTCTCTGAAATTAAAAATGGCAAGTGCCTGTGCAGTTAATCCCACTGACTGATTTTGTAGTTTTCAAACCCCTTTGAAATGGTTGTTTGTTTCCAAACTTAAAAAAAACAGAGAGTGGGGCAGACAGCTGGAGGAGATGGAGGGGCAGTAATAGGCTTCCCATGGCAGTGGCAGTAGCAGAAACAAGCTGTAAGGCAGCAAGAGCAGGCTGCCCGGGACAAGCTTGGAGTGGGGGTAGTCGAGCCCTTGTGAGGAGTGTGAGCCTAGCATGGCTAGGCACTTATGGACTGTGGTTTTGATCTGTTAACTGTGTTTCTTTGGGTTTTTTCACTTTTTAGTAACACTGTATTGTTTAACTTTTAACTTTGTTTCTTTATTTCCCTACTTTATACCAAATCCTGTACTTTGGTATCTTTGTATTTAAGATGGCACCATAAGTGACGACTTGTAAACTTTTCACTGTACTCGTGTGAGCGCATGTGACAGTACACCTAATTCAATTCTAAACCTAATTCAAAATTCATCGGATCTAGTGGCATCTGTGAAGAAAGAAACCGAGTTAGCATTTTGAGTGTGATGTCTTGAAATGTTAACTTTGTTTCTCTCTCTTCACAGATACAGGCAGGTCTGCTGACTTTTCTCTAGCATTTTCTGCTTTTATTTCAGATTTCCAGCATCCGCAGTATTTTGCTATTATTTTCTTTCCAATTCTAATCATAATATTTCTGAACAAAGCAGTCTTTGCAGGTTTTAGTTCTGCCCTACACTCTAGTGGACATGTGACTTGCTCCAGTACTGCAAGAGTTAACATTGAGGTTGATCCTTTGACAGATTGTGGATATATGATGGAAATGGGCCTGTGAGTAACCTTGGTAACGGTTTTCCTTTGTCCCTTTTTTTTAATTTCAGTTATGGCGAGCTCTAACCTGACAATATCTTCTCTAATTTGGCAGAAGTTTAATTTGATATGGTGCTTAGAATATTGTCTGGACAGAGAATTTTGGTTTGCTGTGGAATTTCTCTGAACTCAGGCCATTGATAGTTTGATTTCTCACGGTCGATTTATTAGATTCAAGCTTGCATTCATCTTTATGCTGCATTTCATACTGATTAGGTTTTCTTCTTCCTAGTGCACAGGGCAACGGACTCAAGAAAAACACGCACATACCAGGAGCTTGTGAAGCAAGAAAAATATACATTCATTGGAAAAAATGTCTTCAGGTATGGCACTTCAGGATTGTGATACAGGCAAAATCTAAGGAAAGAGGAATTTAAGAACTAATATGAAAATTGTTCTTAGGATCTAATAAAATTTCAGTCTGGAGTATCACAAGCCTATTTTGTAATAACACAAAAAGCAAGATTGTTCCATGGTTGGAATCCATTCCATTCAAGTATATTAACCAGGTGAGGTTGCACTTGGTAGAGCCTACATTTCTCTGTACAGGAGGATGCTGAGGAAGATATGGTGGCACGCTGAGGAAGGCACGGTGGCTCAGTGGTTAGCACTGCTGCCTCACAGCACCAGGGCCCTCAGTTTGATAGGGCCTGTGCCCGAAACGTCGAATCTCCTGTTCCCTGGATGCTGCCTGACCTGCTGTGCTGTTCCAGCAATAAAGTTTCAACTTTGATCTCCAGCATCTGCAGACCTCACTTTCTCCTCAGTTTGATTCAAGCCTCCGGCGGCTGTCTGTGTGGAGTTTGCACGTTCTCCCTGTATCTGCTTGGGTTTCCTCCAGGTGCTCCAGTTTCCTTCCACAATCCAAAGATGTGCAGGTCAGGTGAATTGGCCATGCTAAGTTGCTCATAGTGTTAGGTGCATTAGTCAGGGATAAATGTAGGATCGGGGAATGGGTCTGTGTGGGTTACTCTTTTTAAAGGGTCGGTGTGGACTTGTTGGGCCGAAGGGCCTGTTTCCATAATCTAATCTAATAAGGGCCAGGTACTAGCATGGACAGAAAATTGGCTGTCTGGTAGAAGGCAGAGAGTGGAGATAAAAGGATCATTCTCAGGATGAAAGCTAGTAACTAGTGATGTTCCACAAGTGTCAGTGTTGGGACAACAAATTTTCACTTTGCACATTAATGATCTGGATAAAGGAACTGAGAGCATTCTGGCAAAGTTTGCAGATGATACAAAGATAGGTGGAGGTGCAGGTAGTGTTGAAGAGACCACGAGGCTGCAGAAAGTGTAAGGTCGTACACTTTGGTTGGAAGAATAGAGGCATGGATTATTTTCTAAATGAGGAGAAAACTCAAATCTGAAATAGAAAGGGACTTGGGAGTCTTAGTCCAGGTTTCTCTGAAGGTAAACTTGCAGGTTGAGTCGGTAGTTAGGAAGGCAAATACCAGTGTTGTCAGTCATCTGAAGAAGACTAAAATATAAAAGCAGGGATGTACTTCTGAGGCTTTATAAAGCTCTGGTCAAACCATATTTAGAGTATTGTGAGCAACATTGGGCCCCTTACCTCAGGAAGGATGTATTGCCCCTGAAGTGTGTTCAGAGGAGGTTCATGAGAATGATCCCAGGAGTGAAAGGCTTAACACATGAGGAGCATTTCAAGACTCTAGGACTGTACTCGACGGAGTTGTGAAGGATGTGGCGGGGGGGATCTGATTGAAACTTACAGAATGCTGAATGACCTGGACAGAGAAGGTGTTGGGAAGACGTTTCTATTGGCAGGAGAGATTTGGATCTGAGGGCACAGCCTTCGAATAAAGGGAAGACCCTTTAGAATGGAGATAAAGAGAAACTTCTTTCGGCAGAGAATGGTGAATCTATGGAATTCTTTGCCACAAAAATCTGTGAAGGCCAGGTCATTGAGTATAATTAAGACCGAGATAACTAAGTTCTTGATTGCCAAAAGTTACAGAGAGAGAGAGCGGGACAGTGGGGTTGAAAAACCCATCAGCCATGATTGAGTGGCGGAACAGCCTCTGGGTCGAATGACCTAATTTCTGCATCTGGGTCTTGTGGTCATATCACACACGCTATGGAAGAATTCCAGAGTGTTTGTCTTTTTTTCCACCTATTAGCCACGATATGAAGAAATGCTTTCGGATATCAGTGCAGAATCAGCTTTTACATCCTGAAGAAGGGTCACTGGACTCAAAGTGTTAGCTCTACTTTCTCTTCACTGAAGCTGCCAGACCCACTGAGTTTCTCCAGCAATTTCTGTTCTGGTTTCAGCTTTTACTAGACTTGTCATTTTATCCTACATCTTGCTTTAACTCGAAGGAGCTTTTCTGTGGAAGCTTCTGTGCTTTTATAGTGTACTTCTGTAAGGCTCCCTCTCACTTGTTTCGAAAGAGTCTGTATTTCAGAGTCTTTGCTCAGACCTCAATTCCAAAGATGTAGGGATCAGCCTCTTGACCCATTGCTACTTATTTTGTGTCTTTGGTGACCAGAACTGAATTGAGTATTAAAATATGAATGATAATGCGTGTTGCAGTTTCAGACAGTTGTGTCAGGCTCATAGTTTATTGATACTGCAAACCAATCCTCTGTTATGTATTCTGTATAATTCCCAAAGCTGTAATCTTTTCATTGACTCTGACTCTGATGTGGTTGGGTTTGAAGGGAAATGCTGACAACATTTGTCTCTTTTTAAACTACCTGAGGTCAATGAATTTAAAGAATAGGAATTGAATATGTAGGAACAAATGAATGCAGATGCTGGAATCTGTACTGAAAACAACAAATTATGGAGGTCACCGGGTTAGACAGCATCCATGGAGAGAGGTAAAAACAATGACTGCAGATGCTGGAAACCAGATTCTGGATCAGTGGTGCTGGAAGAGCACATCAATTCAGGCAGCATCCGACGAGCAGCAAATTCGACGTTCGGGCAAAAGCCCTTCATCAGTATTCCTGATGAAGGGCTTTTGCCCGAAACGTCGATTTTGCTGCTCGTCGGATGCTGCCTGAATTGCTGTGCTCTTCCAGCACCACTGATCCAGGATCCATGGAGAGAGGGCAAGCTAATGTTTCCCGCCAAGTTTTTATACCCTGAGTTTGCAGTTAAGTTTTACAGCAGCAGATTTTGGAAACGTTTTTTAAAAAATTATTTCTTTTAAATGAAATAATCCCAAAATGTCTGCTAATTTACTTATTCATGCACAGAAAAACAGAAGTTATAGGAGTAATAAATATTCACTGTTACAATTTACAACAAATTAAATAAAAGGGTCATGTAACATTTGGATTGAGGCTCAATGTTTCAGGGCTGATGAGAAGTCGTCTTTAGTCAAAGAGTCATTTAAGGGTTTCAACAGGCGGGATAGAAGCATTTTTCAGGAATCATTTTAAATTTGAGGTTTATTTCTTACTGTTTTCTTTTTCAGTATTCATTAAGGGCAGATATAGCACATATGGTGTTTTTAGTATCTTGCTTTAATGTTACAGTATTATTGTATCATTGATTATGATATCAACCCTGATGGGACTTTTGTGAAGATTTTTTCAAGATATATGTAAACAGTAGCTTTGTGGCTGGAATGTACTTTTTTGCCTTTGTGAGACAGGATGTCAGGTCCTTGGCTGGGTTGTAGAATCAACATGACACCTGATGTTCAACTAACATTTTGTGAACTTTATACTGTGACCTATTTAAACTAAAATATCCTATCATTCTAAATATGTAGGCAAAATAAATTTTGGGGGGGAGCATGGCAACAAATTACAAAAAAAAGGAATAAAATTACAAAAAGGGTGTCAAATGCATTTCGATATTGATAAATGTGAGTTTGATTTTTCACAGCATGTGCAAATCCTAATTAATTTTCAAGAGAAAAGGAGGAGATAAGAAAGAAGTAGTAAAAATCATGAATGGATGTCATGGAGTGGATAGGGAGAAACCACACCTGTTAGAAAAAGGATCAGAAACAAGAGGGCACAAATTTAATGTCATTTGCAAAAGACAAAATTTAGAAAAAAAAATTATCTCCCAATGATATTTCATGTTTGGAATGCACTGACTGGAAGTTTGGTGGAGGCATGTTCAATTAAGGCATTCTAAATAGGATTGAGTGATTGTTTCTGTTCAAGTAATGTGCAAGGGTAAGGGAAAAGGCAGGAGAATGGCACTATGTCATGATGCTCATTTAGAGACCTGTTTTAGACATAAAAAATGGCGTATTGTATCCCATAGGTCGTCTTATCTGTCTTGCTGCCTGCATGTATCCCATATGTCTCCTTAACCACCATATTTATCTGTTCTGCCTTCCAGAATCTGAGGACATGAATAACCTATGTCTGTCTGATCCTCTGTGCTTTCCAGTGTCCAAACATTCATCATGAGCACAGTTGAAACATTTAAAAGATGTCTAGATAAGTACATGAATAGGAAAGGTTTGGAGGGATATGGGCCAGAAGCAGGCATGAGGGACTACTTTAATTTGGGATTATTATTATCAGCATGGTCTGAAGGGTCTGTTTCCCTGCTGTATGACTCAATGTATTCCCTTGCCTTGTTTATCCTGCCCAAGTGCATCTCACACACTTATTTGGATTGAATTCCACTTGCCACTGATCAGCCCATCTGACCAGCTCATCCATACCCTCCTGTAGTCTAAGGCTATTCTCCTCACTGGATACTACCCGACTAACTTTCAGTTCATCCACAATCTTACTTATCAGCCTTCCTACATTTCAAGTCTAAATTATTTATATATACCAAAAACTGCAGTGGCCACAACACTAATACCTGCACAACTCCACTGGACATGGGCTTTCAGTCTCTAAAACATGCTTCAGCAATCACTCTCTGCTACCTGTCACTCAGCCCATTCTAGATTCAATTTGCCAAATTTCTGTGGATCTCATGGGCTCTTAGACTGATAGTGAAGATATGTGCAACTTAATCAAAAACCTTGAAGTCCAAATAGGTGACATCAAATGCTTTGCCCTCATCTACATCCCAGGTCACCTCTTTGAAAAATTCAATCAAGTTAGTCGGACATGACCTTCTTAACAAAAGTATGCTGATTGTTGATTGATCCCTGCCTCACCAAATGTAGATTCATTCAGTCTCTTGGAATTCCTTCCAATTGTTTCCAGTGAGGGTAGACTGACTGCCCTGGTGCACCCTTTCTTCCCCTCTTGAGTAACAATACCACATTGCCTGTCCTATATACTGATATAATTTTTTAAGGACATGACCACAAAGTGTGGATCCAGCTATCCAGAGCGGATGAACGGACTGGCTGTCTTATTCTTGAAAAATAAAGGTTGAGGAATGACTTAGAGGTCTTTAAAATTGATAGAGTTAGAAGAGAAAGAAGGCTTGCTCTTGTGGGGAAATAATTAGAGGCTGTCAGTATAAGATTGTAACAATGAAATCCAGTAGAGAGTTTAGAAGAAGCAATTTTACCAGAGTGGTGAGAATGCCAAATTCTTGAGTGGGAAGTGCTTGAACTGCATAGTAGATGCACGTTGGACATCGCTGGATTAGTATGCAAGAGGTGGTGTTACAATGATAAAATGAGAATTGGCTTCAGTGGACCATAAAAGCCATCAAGGATCGTTTGGACTGAATGGCCTGTCTTTGTGCTGTAAGTTCTATGTATGATGTGCCTGTTTGCTCGCCTACTTCTCTGTTTTAATATATTAGTGTCTCCATCTTCCTGTGTGCTTATATGTGCATCTGTTTGTGTTTCTAGACATGCCTGCATCTGTATGCTGCAACTTGCACCTGTCTGTATTTTATCCATATACCTGTGCCACTGATGAGGCTGATGCGTGGTGTTGCAAAGCCAGGGCTGGGAGTGGGAAGAAAGAAGATGTAATGGGATTGTCATGCACCAGGCCAGACCCCCTCAAAACACTTCAAGAAAGTAGCCTAGACCCTAACTTTGTTAGTTCTTTTAAGCAGGTGTAACATTAATGTCCCTGGGGAGATACAGCTGGTCAAACTACTTAGTTTTAAACAAAACCGAATTTATTTACAAGATTCCCGAATGAAGCAGAAACAATAGAGAGCAGAATACCAAATAACCTAATCTACCCAAAAACCCAAAGATTATCTCAAATTAATGATGCTGTTCCAAATACTTACTACAATCCACATAAACACCCCTTGGCACAAAAAGTAAAATCAAGCAGGGTCTTACAGGAGAGAAGTCAAAGAGAGAGTACCATCAAGGACCTGCTTTTTTGGGTCCAGCTTCAAAACACTAATGCTAAAACCAAACCAGAGAGAAGCTGAGCTGGCAGAACTGGCACTCTCCTTTTGTTGTACAAATGTTTTTTTTTAAAACTTGAAAGCCTTTTTCCTGATGCACTATCTGTTAGCTATTATCAAACTGACCCTAAAACTCACCCAAACCCAGATTTGTTTTGGAGTTTGTGTCTATTAGATCTCTCTGGGAGAAAAAAACAAAGACAACATAACCTTGTTAAAGGAGCAGCATTGTCACAGGATTGAGGGGCTGGCACAGGGCGGGAAAGAGCTACAAACTGGAGGGAAGATGTGTTGAAAAGGGGAATGCAGTGGCTGCAGAGATGGAAGCTGAGAAGTTGCAAGTAAGAGTAAATTTCTACAGCAGGCTTAAAACTGCTATCAACAAAGGATTATTCAGCTAACTGAGAACAGAAAAACTGAATAATGAATTTCCTGCAAAAGCGTATGGAGTCTCGAGTTTAAGACTGCAGGATTTCGGAAACGTAAAAGCTGTGAACAGAAGTAGGCCATTTTGAGCTTGTTCCGCCATTCTAAAACATAGAACAGTACAGCACAGTAACAGGCCCTTTGGCTGACCATGATGTCATTCCTAATCCAATCCCATCTGCCTGCAAATGGTCCGTATCCCTCAATTCCCTGCCTGCTCATGTGTCTGTCTGCCTCTTAGATGTTACTATTGTATCTGCTTTTACCTCTTTCCCTTAGTAGTGTGTTCCAGGTACCTACCACCCTCTGTGTATAAAACCTGCTTCATAAAACTTGGCTCATGTATCTCTTTTTAAACTTTCTCTCCCTCTCACCGTAAATCTAGGTCCCCTAGTATTTGACATTTTCAACCCAGAAAAAAAGACTCCAGCTATCCGCCCTAACTGTCCCCCTCGTCATTTTATATATTTCTAGCAGGATACCCCTCAGTCTCTGAAGCTCTAGCAAAAATAACCCAAGGTTGTCCAACTTCTCCTTCATAGCTAATACACTCCAATTCAGGTAACATCCTGGTAAACCTTTTTTCCAAAGCCGCCTCATTCTTCCTTTTTTGTTTATTTATTTGTTTGTCTGTATGTGTTTGTAGCAGTTTTAAAAGCAAATTGGAGTATTAGCTCATAGAGCTAAAACTGGTGTTGAGAGAGCTCATTAGATAGTTCATAGATGTTTACATGTGAGTAAAAGTTACTTATTTGGAGTAAATCATAGTTGTTGTTGAGTCTAGGAGCCTCATTAGTGTTATCTTGATTCTAACAAACCGGTTAAAGGGGACTTTGTAAGATTTGATTAAATCATTAACTTATGTGGCAACCTGGAAGAAAGGTTTGAGAATCAGCACACTTTTCCAAGTGGTGGTTGATAGTTTATTTCATAAAGGTTTACATTTGTGAGTTATCTCATCTCAAAACATCTCCCATCCTTTGAATTATTTGAGGTACAGTGACTGTGTTCGAGACAAATGTGCAAATGCTTTAGCTGTGACTTCACCAATCTGCAGAAAGTTTGTCTTGAGTTCTTGTTTCCCCTTTAAATGGTTCTTGGACTTTAGGATTTTGTGAGGAACAAAGTTACACACATATATAACACAGCCACAAACTTGTTTATTAAAATGAAACCCTTGATACTTGATACAATACCTCTAAGCTGGTCCAAAAGGCACAACATATTCATTTGTGTTTCCAGTTTAAATATGGCTATGATTTAACCTTGGCCCCCATTGGAATTTCACAGTCACCACGACTTATTAAAAAAGCTTTGAAGACAAACTACAAACCACAGGCAAAACCCCAAGTTTCTATCTGAACCTCACTTAATTCAGATTTATACTTCTGGATTTAGTTGTTACTCTGAGGTTACCTAATCCTCTCAATCCCTTGGATTTGGCTGGTAATTTGCAGTCCTTTGTGTGGTTGCTGCTTCCAAGAAAACAGTAGGTTCATGAGCCAGGTTGACTGTTCCTGACCCTCCAGACCAAGGTCAGTATGATTTGACTCAAACATTTTATAGGTCCTAACACAGCAGATCTGTCTGGTATTGATTGTAAGCCTCAGTAAGGCTGACCGTTCTTCTCGCAAGTTACTTTAGTTCCACCCCTTTTATGATGATTCTCCTCCCCAATATAAAGAAATAACATCAAACATTTTCCTGCTGTTCAGGATGTGTGAAGGCTAAGCCTCCTTTGTGTAGTTCACATTCAGTTCATCAAAGTATAGTCAGTGAAACAATGCAGTCCTTTTCCATGGAAACATCTCTCCTGTTGTTTAGAAATGACACAGTAGCAGCACCTGGCCCCAGCTGGGCAAAGGTTTGAGTTATTTTGAATAATCTATTTCCTCCTCAGTGGGAACTTGTCATAGTAACAGGAGCCATGTTCTAATACTGTTGTGTTAGGTGACCAATCACTTGATTGCATCAGGTATTTCCCTGCACCATTGTCCCATGATAGCAGCCAGATGATGTTGAATCCTTCATGCTTAGCCACTGTCAGAATTATTGCTGTGTATTTGTCATAGAATCATAGAGTCATAGAGATGTACAGCATGAAAACAGACCCTGCAGTCCAACCCATCCATGCCAACCAGGTATCCCAACCCAAACTAGTACCACCTGCCAGCACCTGGCCCATATCCCTCCAAACCCTTCCTATTCATATACCCATCCAAATGCCTTTTAAATGTTACAATTGTACCAGCCTCCACCACATCCTCTGGCAGCTCATTCCATACATGTACCACTCTCTGTATGAAAACGTTGCCCCGTAGGTCTTTTTTATATCTTTCCCCTCTCACCCTAAACCTATGCCCTCTAGTTCTGGACTCCCTGACACCAGGGAAAAGACTTTACCTATTTACCCTATCCATGCCCCTTATAATTTTGTAAACCTCTATAAGGTCATCCCTCAGCCTCCGACGCTCCAGGGAAAACAACCCCAGCCTGTTCAGCCTCTCCCTATAGCTCAAATCCTCCAACCCTGGCAACATCCTTGTAAGTCTTTTCTGAACCCTGTCCTGAAGGTTGGCTTTTTCTTGCAGCACTGTGTACATGGATTTTGAGATTTTCTTCATATTTCATAAGGTACGGTTGCATGGATTCCCAACCCTGTACTCGGGTGATGACCTTTTATGTATAGCAATGTATGCCAGTTTTTTTTTTACAAAGGAATGGATTTGCAGATAACTTTTGCCTTATGCCAATTTACATACTGCAAAGACTATGCAATTAATGTTTTTACTCATGTTGTGGACTTAAGTTTGATGGCCTGGTGATAGTTATTGTGAATATTGATCAACACTTCCAATTCTGCTTTAGGTAAGTCCCAAATTTCCCATACACCCAAACATGCATACACAACGTAGTTTTTATTAAGTGACTGTATCACTACTGAAGAAGTTGTTGAGAATGGACAAGGGGCCCCTATGAAAGCAAAACACTGCCCTCAAGTAGCCCTTTTCAAAACCTCGATTAGTCCTCAGAAACAAGATGTGGTGTGTTACGAAGGGCACTGTTCCTGTTGATCCTTAATTTTTTTTTCAGGCACAGTGGCAGCTTTAAATGATTAAATCATTAATGGGTAACAAATATGTTCAGCAAGATTCAGAAAGTTTGCACACAATGGCTGAAGTTATCAATTCACCAACTGTCTGAATGCTAATTCTGGTAGTTTCAATGAGAACTGGAAAGTCCCGCATGGTGCAGTTCTCAAGGACCGAGTTGACATACATTACTGCTGTCATCTCTTTGGATCCTCTGCCAAACCTCTTAAGGTCTTGGCAGCTCTTTATTATCTCACCTCAGTGGCTGTCCTTCACGTGGAAGTTTAGAAACTGAGAATGCGAGCAGGTCATTCCTTCACGTTGGGCATTCCACCCAATGTCTTTACCCTTGCCTCGCTCAGTGTTACTGAAAACAACTACAGCATTTTTAACTACTTTCCTGCTGGCAAAGTCAGCTGAGAGTGGTACTGTCACCTCTGAGCCAGAGTGTTGTGTGTTCAAGTCCAGGACCTGAGTGTAAAACTTCAAAGCTGACTATCCCATTGCAGTTCTGAGTGAGTGCCACCCTATTGGAGATGCAGTCTTAAGTAAGGAAGTCTAAGAACCCACCTACCCTGTCAGATGAATGTGAAAGTTCGAAGAATAATTTATTGAGGGAGTTCTTCCCAGCATGATGGCCAATATTTATTCATCAATGAATATCATTGAAGTGGATTATCTGATCGTTTTAACATTGTTGTGGGTGCTTTCAGTGCACAAGTTGACTCCAGCCTTTCCCCATGCCAGTGATTACACCTCATTGAGTGCAAAACCCCTAGGGATATCCTGTTGTGAAAGTTATTGCAGAAATGCAAATCCTTTTTCTGTCTTGACTGAGATCAACTAATTTAACATAGGTCCAACTTGAATCAGCTCCATGCTTCCTGAATCGCGCAGATTTTTAAATAAAATAATTACAACACAAAGCTATATGGATCTGAGTGAACCAAGTCTGTACTGAAGATTCTCTCTTTTTTGTCTGTTCTCAAATTATCTGAGATAACATTTAATATCTGCTTGTGTTTTTGCCTTCTTACTGCAGGTATCTTGATATTTATCCTATATGTCTGATCTCTTTTAACAGGGAGTTTTACACCTTCAGTCAGTGGCCCATTTACAGCATTGACTCCTAGCATGTGGCCACAGGATGCACTAACCAAGTATTCCCAGGTAAGAGAGGATCTCGTTCTATACATCAGATTCAATTTTCACACTAATTTATTGCCTTGTTTTTACAGCCAGGAGGAATCTAAAGGTTTGTGCCTGTAAAGTTATCGTAACCCATCTTCATTATTTAGTTATAGTAAAGGATCAAGGCAAAATGCAGTCTGATAGAAAACAAAAAATTGTGGATGCTGGAAATCTGAAACACAAACAAAAATTGCTAGAAAAAACTAAGCAAGTCTGCCAGCATCTGTGGTGAGGAAAGCAGAGTTAATGTTTTGATTCTGGTGAAAATAAAATGATGGTCAGGAGAGGATTCTGGCTGTAAGTGCTGCTCCTTTTTTTAGAGTTTTTTTCCAGTGCTGGAGCTGATTTCCACACTTTCTTTGAGCAGTAATCAAAAAAACAGTGTTGCATTGTTTTTGGTACTTGGGGAAAAAAAATCAAAAACAACAATACTTTAAATAAGAGGAAAGAGAGAGAGAGAGAAGGGGATGAAGTTTTGTGAGAATGGCCACATGGAGAGGTTGGAGTACAGCTCCAGAAATCATCAAGAATTCATCAAAAGAATCAAGCTGCGAACTTTCACAGCTGACTGACTGTGAAATTACAAACATCTCTGGAGATCTGTCAGAGAGAAACAAACAGTGCAGTGCATGTTCACAGCTGACCTTCAGAGACCACAGCAGCTGGGAGTGACCAGTGGTTTCAGAGCCTGATCAGCTAATTGTTTGATTTTAAGACTTCCAAAACTTAAAATCTTAATTTTTTTTTGTAAATCTATAACAGAGTAAGGTGAGAGTATTTTTTTCATGTATTACTGAGATCTGCCTCTGCATTAAATTTTTAATGTAACAATTATCCCAGACTTTTGAGCAGTAAGTCTGTGCTAATGTTGAGTTTTTGCGAAATTGTGTTGTGATTGTTTTTTGGGTATGTTCTGCGTCTGTGAATTGTTTAAGATACAGATGGTTTTAGTGGAGTGATGTGCTCTTCCCGTCAGATGTGAGATTAGCGAGAATTTCAGTGTTCCTTAATGTCTACATTGGGGCGGCACAATGGCTCAGTGGTTAGCACTGCTGCCTCAGCACAAGGGTCCCAGGTTCGATTCCGGCCTTGGGCAACTGTCTGTGTGGAGTTTGCACATTCTCCCAGTGTCTGCGTGGGTTTCCTCCGGGTGCTCCGGTTTCCTCCCACAGTCCAAAGATGTGCAGGTTGGGTGAATTGGCCACGCTAAATTGCCCATAGTGCTAGGTGCATTAGTCAGAGGGAAATGGGTGAGGGTGGGTTACTCTTCAGAGGGTCGGTGTGGACTGGTTGGGCTGAAGGGCCTGTTTCCACACTGTAGGGAATCTTAAAAAAAAAAGTATGTTTGGGTGCAAATCCTATTGGATCACATGGATCTTTTGGAGTGGCAATTAGAGGCAGTGGGGAAATTAAAGGAGCCAGGCAGTGTGATGAATGTCATATATTCATGAAGGTAGAAAAACTGTAGATACAGTCAGGTAATTGGTTACTGTCTGGAAAAGTAGGCGGGTAGAGCCTCTGAGGGGAATATAGCACTGGCAGCCAGTTTTCTGGTACTGACACTAGCTCTACTGGAATGAGAAGAATGTCAGATTCCAAGTGATGGAATGTGATTGGGGACTCTGTAGTGAGGGACACAGACAGATTTTTCTGGGGCTGATAGCGAGACATCAGAATGGTGTGTTGCCTCCCTGATGCCAGGGTCAAGGATGCCATGGAGAGGGTGCAGAATATTCTCAAAGGGGAGATTGACCATCAGAAGGTTCATGTAATCCCAACAGCGTGGAAACACTCCATTCGGCCCATTCAAATCCAATCCGACCCTCCGAAGATCATCCCACCCAGACTCACCCTCTGCCTCTGTAACCCTACATTCCCCATGGCTAACCCACATAGCCTGCACATCCCTGAACACTATGGGCAATTTAGCATGGCTAATCCACCTAATCTGCTGATCATCGGACTGTGGGAGGAAACTGGAGCACCTGGAGGAATCCCACGCAGATATGGGTAACATGTGAAAACTCCACACAGACATTCGCCCCAGGTGGAAATGGACCTGGGTCCCTGGTGCTGTGAGGCAGCAGTGCCAACCACTGAGCCACCGCACTGCCCCAAGGTTGTTATACACGTTGGTAGAATGATTTAGGAAGAGAAAGGGATGAGGTTCTGCAGAGACAATATAAGAAATTACACAGGAGGTTAAAAGGCAGAGAATGGGGTAAGACTGATAAATTAAACTGCATGTATTTAAATGCAAGAGACCGGACAGATAAGACAGATGAACACAGGGCATGGTTGGAAACATGGGACTGGGATAACATAACTAATACAGAAATGTGACTCGAGGCAGGACAGGACTGGCAGCTTAACGTTCCAGAGTATAGATGCTATAGGAAGTGTAGAAAAAGGAGCAAGAGAGAAGAGAGGAAGTGGCGTTTTGGTTAAGGTTAACTTTACAGTTGTACTTAGGGATGATATTGCTGGGAAAGCATCCAGTGAAGTTATATAAATGGAACTGAGAGATAGGAAAGGGGTGATCACCTTATTGGGATTGTATCGTAGGCCCCCAAATAGTCAGTGGGAAATTGAGAAGCAAATATGTAAGGAGATTTAGGGTGTAGGCTTGCTCGCTGAGCTGTAGGTTTGATATCCAGATGTTTCATTATCTGGCTCGGTAACATCAGTGGCGACCTCCAAGTGAAGCGAAGCTGTTGTCTCCTGCTTTCTATTTATATCTTTCTCCTGGATGGGATTCCTGGGGTTTGTGGTGATGTCATTTCCTGTTCATTTTCTGAGGGGTTGATAGATGGCATCTCGATCTATGTGCTTGTTTATGGCGTTGTGGTTGGAGTGCCAGGCCTCTAGGAATTCTCTGGCATGCCTTTGCTTAGCCTGTCCCAGGATAGATGTGTTGTCCCAGTCGAAGAAAGTTAGCCACCAGGATACATAAACACCAGCTAGCCACAAAAAGACACGACCCCCTCTCCCTCATAGCCCTACACATGGATGTAAAAAAACCACCATTTCAACTGGGACACCATTTCAAAGAGATTCCACAAACAGATGTAAGGGCAAAAGAGTAACTAAGGAGAGAATGGGGCCCCTTAAAGATCAACAAAGCCATCTGTGTTTGGAACCTCATGAAATGGGTGAGATACTAAATGGTATTTTGCATCAGTATTTACTGTGGAGAAGGATATGAAAGTTAAGACAACTTGGGAGCAATAAATAGTGATGTCTTGAAAAGTGTACATATTACAGAAGAGAAGGTACTGGATGTGTTAAAATATACAAAGGTGGATAAATCTCTGGGACCTGATCAGGTGTATCCAAAACTGTGCGAAGCTAGGGAAGTGATTGCTGGGCCCCATGCTAAGACATTTGTATCATTGATAGCCACAGGTGAGGTGCCGGAAGACAGGAGATTGGCTAATGTGGTACCATTATTTAAGAAAGGTGGTAAGAAAATGTCCGAAAACTATAGACTGGTGAACTTGATGTCAGCAGTGGGCAAGTGTTTTGGAGAGAATTCTTAGGGACAGGATTCAAATGCATTTGGAAAGGCAAGGACTGGTTAGGGAAATCAACCTGGCTTTCTGTATGACAAATGGTGTCTCACTAACTTAATTTTTTGATGAAGTGACATAGAAAATTGATGAAGGCGGAAAGGTAGATGTTGTCAGTATTGCCTTCAGTAAGGCTTTCGACAAGGTTCTGCAAGATTAGATCACAGAATCCAGAGGGAGCTAGCCAACTGGATACAAAATTGACAGAAGACTGGAGATAGAGGGTAATGTTAGAGGTTGGACTGAATGCCTGTGATCAGTGGTGTGCTACAGGGATGAGTGATCATTTATTTAAATTGTTTGGATTTCAATATACAGAGGAACCTCCAATTATTTGAAGGACACGGCAGGAGTATTTCGCTCGGGCAATTCACTATGGGCAATTTAGCATGGCCAATTCACCTGACCTGCACATCTTTGGACTGTGGGAGGAAACCGGAGCACCCGGAGGAAACCCACGCAGACACAGGGAGAATGTGCAAACTCCACACAGCAGCAGTGCTAACCACTGAGCCACCGTGCTGCCCTGGTAGGAAGGTAGTGAAGTGATTGCAGAGATATTTGTATCATTGAGGTGCCAGAAGACTGGAGGTTGCCTAACATGGTACCACTGTTTAAGAAAGGTGGTAAGGAAAATCCAGGAAACTATAGATTGCTGAACCTGACATCGATGGTGGGTAAGTTGTTGGGAGGAATATTGAGGGACAGGATTTACATGTGTTGGAAAGGCAAGGACTGATTAGGGATAGTCAACGTCTCACCAACTTATTTGAGTTTTGTGAAGAAGTAACATCCAAATCATTCATTTTAAACATGAAAAGTAGTGGACCCAGCACCAATCCTTGTGGCACACCGCAGGTCAAGATCTCCAGTGTGAAAAGCAGCCCTCCACGACCAGCTTCTGTCTTCTACTTTGAGCCAGATCTGTATCCAAATAGCTAGTTCTCCCTGTATTCTATGTTATCTGACCTTGCTAGCCAGTCTACCATGAGGAACTTTCTCGAACACTTTACTGAAGTCCATCTAGATCATGTCCACTGCTCTGCTCTCATCAATCCTCTTCATTATTTCTTCAAAAGACTCAATCAAGTTAGTGAGACATGATTTCCCATGCACAAAGCCATGTTGACCATCCCTAATCAATCCTTGCCTTTCCAAAATACATGTAAATCCTGTCCCTCAGTATTCCCTCCAGCATCTTGCCCACCACCGATGTCAGGCTTACCGGTCTATAGTTCCTTAGCTTTTCCTTACCACCTTTCTCAAATAGTCATAGCAATCTATAGCATGGAAACAGGCCCTTTGGCCCAATTTGCCCATGCTATCCAGTTTTCATAGTTTAAACTAGTCCCATTTACCTTCGTGTTGTCCATATCGGTCCAAACCTATCCAATTCAAGTACCTGTCTAAATGTTTCTTAAATGACAAAATTGTACTTGCTTGCACCACAACCACTGGGAGCCCGTTCCAAATGCTCACCACCCTCTGTGTGGGAAAAAAAATTGCCCTCCTGTATCCTTTTGTACCTCTCTCCTCTCACTTTAAACCTACACCCCCTAGTTTTAGACTCCCCTATCATGGGGAAAAGCTGTCGGCTTATCTATGTCTCCAAGCTCCTTACGTAATTGAAGTTTTGTATCCTTGGAACCACTCTCCTAAACCTGTTCTGCACTCAACAAGTTCACATCCTGTGTCACACCGAGGTCTACAGAATGCAGCTGAAGATTAACTAGTGACCTATGTAAGTTCAGCATTACCTTTCATACTATCCACTCTACTAATGAAGCCTAGTGAACCCAGATGATAGGAAGGAAGAAAAAATGTGGAAGGGTAATGCTAATCGTGAATTTTTTACTCAGCAGAACAGGCAGTCATTTCTTTGGCTGTCGATATAACTCCAGGATGGTATGTTGCCTTCCTTGTGCTAGGGGTGGGTGAACAACTAGAGATGTTTGTCTTCATTGGTTCTAATGACATAGTTGGCAATATTGTGGAGATTTGAACAGAGTCCAGATTTCCAAAGCTTATGACCTGAAACGTTAGTTCTGATTTTCTCTTCATAGAAGCTACCTGATCTACTGATTTGAGTATTTCTACCATTTTTCTGTTTTGATTTTAGATTTCCAGCATCCACAATGTTTTGTCTGTTCTATTACATGTCTTGGTTGATGCCTTGTACATGTGGATGTAATTTACTGGAATTTAATCTGATTGGCGATTTGGTAGTTGATCTTTTGGGTAATTCTAGTGTCTTTTGAAGAGGTTTTCAGAAGCAGTATAGGAGGTTTCAGAAACCCTTTGTCTTTTCTGCAGCTATCTGAAGAGTGCTTAATGTAAGCATTTTACTTTTGAAGTTCCACAGTTAAACTATGTTGGAGCAAAGACAGCCCCAAGGTTGAAGACTCCTTTGCTAAACTGGCCTTAACACCATAGACCATAAGATATAGGAGCAGAATTAGTCCACTTGGCCCATCAAATCTGCTCCACTATTTGATCATGCTCATAAGTTTCTCAACCCTATTATCCTGCCTTCTCCCTGTCACCTTTGATCCCCTTCCTAACTGAGAATTATCTATCTTGCCTGTATTAAATACACTCAATGACTTGAACTCCACAGCCTTCTGTGGAAATGAGTTCCACAGATTCACCGCCCTCTAGCTGAAGAAATTCCTCCTCATCAGTTCTAAATGGTTGAACCTTCACTCTTAGGTTGTGTAGTTGGGTCCTAGTCTATCCTACTCGTGGAAGCATGTTCTCCATATCCACATTATCCAGGCCCATCAGTATTCTGTAAGTTCAATGATATCCCCTCTGTTCCTTAGACAAATCCAGAGTCCTGAACTGTTCCTCATATGACAAGCCTTTCATGCCCAAGGTTGTGCTTAGTAAACCACCTCTGGATCCCATCCAGCACCACCACATCCCTCCTTAGATACGGGGCCCAGGACTTCTCACAATATTCCAAATGCAATCTGACCAGAGGCTTATACAGCCTCTTGTATCCCTCTCTAAACGAATGCTAACATTGCATTGGATAGATTCGCTTGTAATTTATTTGCTTTTAATCTTGCTGGTGGAACTTGCTTTGTTTCAAATGGTGTCACTAATTAATATCGTCATCTTTTACAGTCTCATATTTCTTGGATGTTGAGGTGCTGGTTGGAAACATTGTATGGAACTAATCCACCTCTGTTCCGTTTTCCTTTCAGAAGAAAGACTCTGTAGAAGAGTCAGAAATCCAGTATGATGAGTTTGGGTTTCGGATAGACAAAGAAGGTAAATGGGAATTTAACCTCTATTATTCCCTTCTGACCACCAGTCCGTCTGCTTGCTACCCTTGCTATCTTCGATATGATAAGGAAGGGAATTCAATGTAACAGGATTGTCAGTTATTCAATTCATAACAGGAGCAAGTTGCATCTGACCAAAATCTTTCAAGTAATTAAATGTGTTTCACTGGATTGTTAAAGTATGATACCAGTTTGCAAAAGGAGGTATAAAGGAGACAGATTATCAAAACCTTAGTGAAAGAGGTAGGATTAAAGTTCCTAAATAGAGGAAGATTAAGTAATAATGTGCAGAAATGAGCTCTTTAAATTACTGTTGAAGTTTTCCCATCTGCGCCTCACCATTTGACTCCAGAAGCCTCGCTCACAGCAAGGCTTCAGAGACATATAACAGTACAGCACAGTACTGGCCCTTAGGACCTTGATATTGTGCCAAACTTTTATCCTACTGTAAGAGCAAACTAACCTACATATCCTTCATTGAACTATTTTCCATATGCATATCCAAGAGTTGCTTAAATGTCCCCATCTGACTCTTATTACCACTGCTGGCAGTACATTCTACGCACTCACTACTCTCTGTGTAAAGAACCTACCTCTGACATCTCCCCTGAATCTTCCTCCAGTCACATCAAAGTTATGCCCCCTTGTGATAACCATTTCTGCCCTGGGAGAAAGTCTCTGACTATTCACTCTATCTATGCCTCTCATCATCTTGTACACCTCTATCAAGTCACCTCTCACCCTTCTTTGCTCCAGTGAAAAAAGCCTTGGCTCCCTCAACCTTTCTTTATAAGACATGCCCTCGAGTCCAGGCAGCATCTTGGTAAATCTCCTCTGTACCCTCTCTAGAGCTTCCTCATCTTTCCTATAATGACATGACCAGAACTGAACACAATATTCCAAGTGTGATCTAACTAGGACTCTGTCAAGCTGCAGCATACCCTCATGGCTCTTAAACTCAGTCCCCCTGCTAATGAAAGCCAACACACCATATGCCTTCTTAACAGCCCTATCAACTTGGGCGGCAACTTTGAGGGATCTATGGACACGGACCCCAAGAGACCTCTGTTCCTTCACACTGCCAAGAATGCTTCCATTAACGCTGTATTCTGCATTCAAATTCAACCTTCCAAAATGAACATAGAACATAGAAGAATACAGCGCAGTATAGGCCCTTTGGCCCTCGATGTTGCACCGATCCAAGCCCACCTAACCTACACTAGCCCACTATCCTCCATATGCCTATCCAATGCCCGCTTAAATGCCCATAATGAGGGAGAGTCCACCACTGCTACTGGCAGGGCATTCCATGAACTCACGACTCGCTGAGTGAAGAACCTACCCCTAACATCTGTCCTATACCTACCACCCCTTAATTTAAAGCTATGCCCCCTTGTAACTTTTCATGCGGGTTATGATTGAATGTGTAGGCCCCCTCTGGAAAACTAAAATTTGGAACCAGTACTTGCTAACCATAATGGATGTGTCTACCAGATTTCTGGAGGCAATTCCATTACAGAATATAAATGCGAAAAAGGTGGTAGAGGAGTTAGTATCTTTTTTCATGTGGTGTGGGCTACCCAGAGAGATTAGGCCAGACCAAGGGTCAAATCTTATGCTTGGCTGTTTAATGAAATCATGCTTAGCTTAGGCATGTCGCACTTTTAATCGCGTGCGTACAATCCTGAATCCCAGGGAGCTTTGGAAAGATGGCATCAGACCCTGAGGATTACTCAAATGATTGGGATAAAGGTATCCCATTCGTATTGTTTGCCATTAGAGATGCCCCAAATGAATTGACTCAGTTTGCTCCCTTTGAGTTAATATTTGGACATGAAGTGCGAGGTCCTTTGAAATTATTTAAAGAAAACATTACAGGACCGAAATTGGAGATCTTACACTTGGATTATGTATCTGAGGTGAGGGAGACATTAAATCAGGTAAGAGAGTGAACTAAACTGCAGCAGAAGAGGGTGCAGCATAGAATGAAGCAGGTGGCAAATAAAATTTTGAAAACTCAGACATTTTCCCATGGAGATGATATGTTAGTTGTGTACCAGCAGTAGATAAAGATGCCGGAGAGGAAAAATCTATATTGGGTATGTCGTAAAAGACGTTGAAACTTTAGGGTAATAGACAGGAAACTGGAGAAGCAGGTTTTAGTTACTGCCACACAGAGAGGAATCAAATCCAGATGTCATGGAGTTTGATGTGTCTCAAAATATGTTAAATAATGAGCAAGTCTTTGAGGAGTGGCATTGATTAGTGAACTGTCTATCTCAGGAGCAAAGAGCCCAGTTTGTTGCAGCAGTATGAGGACGTATGCAGGAATGGGGAGGACTAATATTGTTGGGCATGAGGTGAAAGAAGGGAATGTTGTTCCAATAAAACAACACCAATTCAGACTTAATCCTTTCAAAGCCACACAGGTCTAGGAGCAAGTGAACAAAGATGTCATCAAACCCGAATCAGAGGGATTAAAGATAGCCGCTCGTCTTAGTTTGCAAACCTGACTGGACTCAATGATTTTGTGTGGACTATCAGAAAATCTATGCTGTAACAAAATTGGACTCATACCCAATACCACAATTGGAGGGCTGTAACGAGAACATTGAACAAGCCAGTTACATCACAACATTTGACTTACTGCATGGAAATTGGCAGGTACCTTTATTAGAAAGAGCAAAAGAAGTTTCCATGTTTGTCACCTCAAATGGGCTATATCAATTCAAAGCGATGCCTTTTGGAATGAAGAACACACCAGCCACATTCCAAAGTCTCATGAACAGAGTTGTGGCTGGATGAAAGTAAACTGTGCTGTTTAGCTGGATGATGTAGCGATCGTTAGTGAGTCATGGAAAGATCGCGTAGTACAACAAGCAGAGCTTTTTGAACGATTACGAGAAGCAAAACAGGTAATAAACTTAAAGAAAACAGAATTCGCGAAGGCAGAGGTGACATTCTTGGGACATAACATGGGTCATGGAAGGCTGACCCCAAGGAATATGAAGATGAAAGCCATTGAGGAATTTCCACAACCATCCTCAAAGAAAAAGGTGCTTCGATTTTTGGGGCAAAGCGGATTTTACCGGATGTGTGTTCCAATCTACAGCAGCATGGTGGCACCGCTAACAGATTTACTAATGAACACAAATTTTTGGTGGCGGGAACAATGCCAGGAGGCATTTGACAATTTAAAAGTAGTATTAACCACGGCACCAGTTTTAGCTACACCAAATTTTTTAAAACCCTTCAAAGTTGCATTTGATGCTAGCGATATAAGAGTTGGAGCTGTACTGCTACAGGAAGTCGATGATGGAATTGAATGGCCAGTTAGATACTTTTCAAAGAAATTTGACATTCACAGAGAAAATAATGTACCACTGAAAGAGGATTATTGAGTTTGGTACTGGCCTTACAACATTTTAATGTTTATGTGATGAACAATGTGTCGGAGCCAGATGTGTACATGGATCACAATCCTCTAACATTCTTGGAATGATTTAAAGTCAAAACTGTGAGACTGTTTCATTGGAGTCTTATATTACAGACTTTTAATTTACATATTGTAAATGTTGTAGATCATAACAATGTGATAGCAGATGCGTTATCGCAGATTTAAAGGAAAAAGTATAGGTCAAATTGGACAGATTGCAGCATGTATGTGTGCAGAAATTTTTATGAACTTAGAATAATGACCCATGTACTTCCGTGAATTGAGGAGAAATCATTGAGTCTTCACGATGACTCTCAAGGGGACATCCATCACACTGATCCAACAGTGAGTGGATCCAGAGTGTAAGGCAGACTCCCTGAATCTGCTTGAAACCAGTGAAAGTCATTAGAGAGCGAACATCAAGGAACAGCATGTCCCCCCCCCCCAGTCACAAGGACTATCTCAGAGAACTCTTGGAAATGGGACCAGCCAACTGCTTTCCCAGTCTTCCCCTCCATCCATCACATCCATGTTTATTCTGTCTTTGCCTATCTAGCGATGTATGCAAGAGGTGTTTAAAACAGAGTTAGAATATTAAACAGTAGAGCGATATGTTGAAGGTGGGCAGTACGGTGGCACAGTGGTTAGCACTGCGGCCTCGCAGCGCCAGAGACCTGGGTTCAATTCCCGCCTCAGGCGACTGACTGTGTGGAGTTTGCACGTTCTCCCCGTGTCTGCGTGGGTTTCCTCCGGGTGCTCCGGTTTCCTCCCACAGTCCAAAGATGTG
>NC_057748.1:23014509-23035835 GCF_004010195.1 Chiloscyllium plagiosum | reverse complement strand
ATGCCATGTTCCTAACCTTCCTACACTCCAGGTCCTGCACCCTAAAGCTACAGTCTGGGTTCCCATGCCCCTGCAGAGTTAGTTTAAACCCCCCCCAAGAGCACTAGCAAACCTCCCACCAAGGGTACTGGTGCCCCTCAGGTTCAGGTGCAGTCCATCCTGTTTATAGAGGTCCCACCTTCCCAGAAAGAACCCCAGTTATCCAAATACCGGAATCCCTCCCTCCTGCACCATCCCTGTAGCCACGCATTTAACTGTTCTCTCTCCCTATTCCTCGACTCTCTATCACGTGGTACGGATAACAAACCAGAGACAACAACTCTGTCTTTCTCCTGGATGGGGTTCCTGGGGTTTGTGGTGATGTCATTTCCTGTTCATTTTCTGAGGGGTTGATAGATGGCACCTCGATCTATGTGCTTGTTTATGGCGTTGTGGTTGGAGTGCCAGGCCTCTAGGAATTCTCTGGCATGTCTTTGCTTAGCCTGTCCCAGGATAGATGTGTTGTCCCAGTCGAAATGGTGGTTTTTTTCATCCGTGAGAGGGGGTCATGTCTTTTTGTGGCTAGCTGGTGTTCATGTATCCTGGTGGCTAACTTTCTTTGACTGGGACAACACATCTATCCTGGGAGCTCAAGTTCATTCTAACTCTGAGCTTCCAACCTAACTCCCTGAAAGCCTGCCTAACATCCTCAGCCCTCCTCCTACCTATTGTCATTGGTGCCAATGTGGACCACGACTTCAGGCTGCTCCCCCTCCCCCTTAAGGACCCGGAAAATACGATCAGAGACATCACGTACCCTTGCATCTGGGAGGCAACATACCAAATGTGAGTCTCTCTCGCCCCCACAAAACCGCCTATCTGTGCCCCGAACTATCAAGTCCCCTGAATCTCTTCACACCTTTCCAGGTTGAACTCCATCTGCAACTTCTCATCTCTGCATCTTGTCAATATCCTGTTGCAACCTACAACAGCCCTTCACACTATCCACCACTCCACCAACCATCGTATCATCAGCAAACTTACTAACGCACACTTCAGTTTCCTCATCCAAGTCATTTATAAAAATCACAAAGAGCAGAGGTCCCAGAACAGATCCCTGTGGAACACCACTGGTCACTGAGCTCCAGGCTGAATACTATCCATCTACTACCACCTTCTCTCTTTTATTGGCCAACCAATTCTGTATCCAGACAATTAAATTTCCTTGTACCCCATGCCTCCTTACTTTATAAATGAGCCTACCATGGGGAATGTTGTCAAACGCCTTGCTAAAATCCATGTACACACCATCCACTGCCCCACCTTCATGTATGTGTTTTGTCACATCTTCAAAGAATTCAAGGAGAAGGAAATGGCAAGCAGGAATGCTTCTATTAAAAGAAAAGCATTTATTCCCAGTTCAGAATTTCATCAGTGCATGCGTTTAACACTCTAATATTGGTCACCCTATTCAAATGTGCTGTTGACTCGGATAATAAGCAGAATTGCTTTCCTAGTCTGATTGCTTTGAGTCGCGATGTCATTGATACCTTTGGGGACCATGGCCACTGGATCCTCACCTAATCCTCAAAGCACCTATCCAACCCCGAAGAGATATCCTAAATCTCAGAAGGAACACAGTCACCTGGACTTTTGAAAAGGTTGAGTCTCCTCCACTTCTATCTTTTCAATTCCCAGACCTTCCTCACTCAGTCGTATGTTCCTGTCTTTGACCATGAACTGAATTAGATGGTGCAATCCTAGAACGCATGTCTGTCCTTGAAATAAAGCATCCAGATAACTTTCACTCTGTGCCGAAGTGTTGGCAGCTCAATTAATTACAGATGGAGTTCCTTCCATTGGAAACGGTTCCTGCAGATGTGCTTGCTTTGGTTCACACAGGTATCCATGAGATTTTCCAGCTGCCGCACATCTGCTAAGTTTGTAGAATGAATTAATGAGTTTTTTGATCAGTTAAGTTTTAATTAATGTCTCGAGTGCAGCCTGCTCTTATTCTTTTTTATTTGAATGAATGTTCTACTTGTCCGGATTTTGTCAATACCTAACATAAGTTTCGGCTTCAGCACATCTGAATGCCCCCACAAATGCTTTAGTCCACAATGAATTACAGAGCCAATGCTCAAAGCCACACTGAGAATAA
Source organism: Chiloscyllium plagiosum (assembly GCF_004010195.1). NCBI lineage: Eukaryota > Metazoa > Chordata > Chondrichthyes > Orectolobiformes > Hemiscylliidae > Chiloscyllium > Chiloscyllium plagiosum. The sequence goes on along the minus strand of NC_057748.1, from coordinate 23,033,695 downwards.
GATTTAAGGCAGACAATAAATTACCTAAGTATATGACACACCTACAAGACCATAATCAAACATAGTCACCCCTTCACAAACTCCACAAAAATTCTCAAACACAGTACCACCTGGAGGAGTGACATACTGCCTCCAACATCAGTATAGCCAGTGTCAAGGGATAACAATAAAGTGCTTGTCTTTAACTTTTTTGATCACTATAGCCACACTGCAGCCAAGTCTGCAATACAACTCTCCAGAAGGTCTGAAAATCATAAATTCTCATCAGAGCCGTCACAGACTGTGTGGGAGCCAGGATTCTACAGACTGCCATGATTAATAAATGACTCTCTATGTCTTATTCTCATTTCCGTGCACCACTTCCTCCAACAAGTGCACTAAATTTGAAAGCACTGATTATGCTGCTTATGTCAGTTTCCTTTGAGTTAGTAAAACACAATCTCCTGCCACCTTTGCTTTTTTATCTGCGGGAATGTCCTCTCCTAGTACATCTTGTGTTCAAGAACCACTTCCTGATCCCATCAAATTGTCGAATGCCAAAACATCTCTTCTCAATCTCCCATGCTCACTAATGTTATATATCAGCCTCTTGATTGCTGAACCCCTTCAAAAACTTGTCTAATCCTCCACTCTACAGTGCCGTCAGCTGCACATTTACTTGTCTCCTATAACACTAAAATGGCTTTTAAAAAGTGCGATGGAATGCTTCTTACTTGTCTGGATGAGTGTGCTCCAAACAGCACTCAAGAAGCTTGACATCATCTAGTGCAAAGTATTCACTCCCTCCACCCCTGAAGCTTAATAGCAGTGTTACTGTCTACAAGATGCACTGCAGAAATTCACCAAAGATCCACAGACAAGGCCTTCAATACCCACAACAATTTCCATCTAGAAGGTTAAGAGTAGCGGATACATGAGAACACTGCCATCTGCAAGTTTCCCTCCAAGCCACTTACCATCCTGAGTTGGAAATTTGCCAGTGTTCCTTCACTGTTGCTATGTCAATATGCTGGAACTCTCTCCTAAAGGCATTGTGGGCCAGCCTACAGCAGGTGGACTGCAGCAGTTCAAGGCACCGTCTTCTCAAAGGCAACTAGAGAGGAGCCGTAAAATGCTGGCCAGCCAATGATGTCCACTTCCCATGAGCGAATTTAAAAAAAGGCCTCACACTTCCCTCTGCATTGTTCTTGACCCTCATGACTGTCTGAGCATTCTGCAGTTCTGCTGTCAGAACCCTTTACTACTTTCATCCTGTTTTTCAGCAACTGTGCCTTCAATTGTATGGGCTGTAAGCTTTGGATACCTTTATCAAAACGTCCTAAACTCTCTTTCATTCGTGTTCACAAATTGCCCCATGTTCCCTGCCTCTCACCCCTGCCCCCATGCGCCCTGCCTGTTGCCCCCATCGCAGGTGCGCATGTGCACCCTGTCTCTCGGCCCGCACACGTGGATAGTTTCTCCTTTGGAGTTATTATACACCTGAGCTCAAGTGTACTCAACTGTAAGTAGCCTCTTTAGGGTTTGATCCTAACTCTGTGGCCTGGGGCTAACACTTAACTTGTCACTCTACGTTCATTATATCCTTCCCTTCTCCAAAAACACTGGTCTATACAACCATCTCCATTTAAGAACTTCACAGGACTACTCAACACACGAAGCAAAACTGAAACCAAAGTCTTTCTGTCTCAACCAGCTTGCAACAAGACTAGTTCCTGAAACCTTTAACAAGCATTGATGCCCCATTATTTATCTTACTGGTTACAAGACAATCTTTAAAATATACTAAAATCCATTAGTGGTGCACAAAAACCTATGCGAGACTTCAAAAAATATTTTAAAAGAAATCATGGTTACAGAAATACTTGCAAATAAATTACTAACTTCAGGCACAGAAAATCTGCAGATTATTAATCAAAACCAAAAAACTCAAACTTAGAACACAGAACAGTACGGCCCCTCGACCCACCATGACTGTTCTGATCATGATGCTTTTATAAACCAATCCCACCTGCCTGCACATTGTTGGTTTCCCCCTATTTCCAGTGTGTTCATTGTCTCTTAAACTTTGCTGAAGTATCCGTTTCTATCACCTCCCCAATATCATGTACCAGGCACTTGCCAGCTTCTGTATTAAAGAACTTTCCTCACACATCTCCCGAAAACTTTACTCCTCTCACTTTAGTCCTCTGCCCTTTAGTATTTGACATTTCCATCTTGGGGGGTGGAAAAGACTCTGACAATCCACCCTATCCATGCCTGTCATAATTTTACATATTTCTATCAGGTTGTCCCTCAGCCTCTGCTGTAGCGGAAGCAATCCAAGTTTTGTCCAATCTCTCCTTATACTAACACACTCCAATCCAGGCACCATCCTGTAAAATGCTTTTGCACCTGCTGCAAAGCCTCACATCCTTCCTATATTGTAGCAAGCAGAATTGCATGCTCTATCCAAATGTTACAACATGATTTGCCAACTTTTATACGCAGTATCTTGACTAATGAAGGTAAGCATGCTGTACACCTTCTTTACTGCCTATCCACTTGTTTTGCCACTTTCAGGGAGCTATGAACTTGGAACCCAAGATCCCTCTGTATATCAATGCACCTAAGGGTTCTGCCATGTACTATATACTTTGCTCTTGCATTTGACCTAACAAAAGTGCATCACCCCATACAATCAGTTCTTTCATAATGTGATAGTTGCATTGTTCTACAATCCTGCATTATAGAAAAATTGTGCTTGAGAAACAGCGCTTAAAGTGTTGGCGGCGTAATTGTGTTACAGCCAGCATGCGTTTTAATAGTTTGTGCTGTGGAAACAGCATCCCCAATTCATCAATCACATTAGTGAATTTGTGTCGACAAAACAGAATGACCTTTACTTGTTCTGATTAAACTCCATTTCCAACTCCACAAATTTTGTGTTGTGTGCATTCTTACAAATCAGGCCTTACATTTGACCACATCAAATCTTACATTTACGTACACGCGTGCACACATTCTGAGGAAGCGTCACTCGATTCATGATGCTGCTAGATCTGCTGAGCTTTTCCAGCAATTTTTGTTTTTGTTTCTGATTGACAGCATCTGCAGTTCTTTTAATTTTTACATTTTCATCCATGTTTATTCGTAATTTAAAAAAAGTCACTAATTCTTTCAGAAAATCAATGGTGACCAATCTCCAGTCAGAAAAACATCCCTCCGCAACTACTTTTTGTCCTCCATGCACAAGTCCATTCTTCCCAACTTCCCAACTCAGCATAGATGCACCTGACTCAATCTTTTTAACTAGCTGACCATGAGGAACCTTGTCAGATGTTTTAGTAAAGTCCATGTAGATAACATCCACTGCGCTATCCTCATCACTCTTCTTCACTTTCTCAAAAACTCAATCAAGTTTGTGAGAAGTCAGCTTTCCAACATAAATCCATGCTGTCTATCTTTAATAAGTTCATTCTTCTCCAAATGTGAATAAATCCTGATTCTAATTACTGATGTGAGGCCTACCAGGCTAGATTATCCTGAATTATCCCTGTTGCCCTTATTGGGCAAAGGAACAATATTGTCTATTCTCCAGTCTTGTGAGGTCTTGCATGTGGCTAAAGAGGATATAAAAATGACTGTCAAGGCCCCAGCAATCTCCTTCTGTTTCCTTCAGTATCCTGGGATTGATCACATTAGGCCCTGGGGATTTACCTACATTCAAGTCTTTCAAGAACCCAGTACCAACTCCTCCTCAAAATCAACATGCCTCCCCTATTCTTTCCTTCCTCCTTGGTGAATACAGATGTAAAGTATTCGTTAAGAATGTTCCCTCCTGCCTGTGCTTCCATGCATAAATTCCTGCCTCTGTCCTTGAGTGAATCTGCCTTTTCCTTTGTTACCCCCTTGCACCTAATATATGCATAAAATTCCTTGGGATTGTCCTTAATTTTACATGCCCAGGGCCCTTTTCGCACCTCCTAATTTCTTGTTTGAATTATTTCAACTTCCTTTAAATTCCTCAAGGGCCTTGTCTTTTTTTTTGTTGGCTAAACTTTCAATATCTCTTGTCATCGAAGGTTCCCAGATCTTGCTATTTTTAATTTCATCCTCCGAGGAAAATGCTGGTCTTGAACTGAGGCCCTTCCCTGAGCCTAGATCAGACAGTCTCAGAATAATACAACATTGGAAGAAGTAATGAGATCTGTCTTGCCTGGACCAGTTGCTTGGTAGAGTTTTCCAAATAATCCTACTTTCCTGCCTTTCCCCATTGCCTGTAAAATTCTCCAGAATAATTTTTCTCTTGAGTCCAGGCAATATATTCCAGGTCAGAACAACTCATTATCTGGAAAAAAAATTCTGCATGGTGATTTTTGATTATTTTGCCAATTACTATAAACCTTAATTAATTACTGAACCTCTGCAATTAAAAACAAAGGTCTATCTTTGTTTACTCTCTCCAAATCTTCATGATTTGAATAGTTTTTTTTTAAGTATTCTCTTAATTCTAGGGAACCTGCAAGCCCGGTAAAAGTGGAAGCTAGCAGCTTCCATCCTTGAGTCAGACTCGCAGACCTTATAAGTCCTCTCAAATTCAAGTTCCTCCATGGTTTGCTAACAAAAATGAAGGCTGACGCTCGGGAGCAACATTGAGGGATCATTGCAGTCTTGAAGGTGCAATCTGGGGTGGCACAGTGGCTCAATGGTTAGCTTACTGCCTTGCAGAGCCATGCATCCAGGTCCATTTTCACCCTTGGGTGACTGTCTGTGGAGTTTGCACATTCTCTCTGTGTCTACATTGGTTTCCTCCCACAGTCTAAAGATGTTCAGGTTAGGTGGATTGGCCATGCAAAATTGCCCATAGTGTTCAGGGATTTATAGGCTAAGTAGATTAGCTGTGGAAAATGCAAGGTTACAGGGATAGGATAAAGTGTGGTCTGCGCAGGCTGCTCTTCGGAGAGTCGATGTGGACTTGATGGACTGAATGGCCTGCTTCCATACTGTAGAGATTTTATTATTCTATCTTTCGGATGAGGCATTTAATTGAGGCACCACCTGCCTCTGGTGGATGTAAACCATCCTGTGAAGACTGGCAGAGAAGTTATCCCTAGTGTCCTGGCTAATATTTATTCCTCAATCAACGTCAAAAAGACAGATTATGTGGTCTTGATCACACAGCTCTTAGTGGATTCTTGTGAGGAATTTGACTGCTACGTTTACTACAGTGCCTCACTTTACGCACCCCAGCTGTAAGGCACTTTGGCATGGCAGGTAGTTAGGAAAAGTATTTTATATATATATGCACATATCCTTTTTTATTAACAACTTCAGTTTCTCCACATAACCAAGTCTGTCATCATTGGTACCATTTTCTTCCTAACGTTTCCAAGGCCTTAACATCTTTCTCCAAATATGGTGCCAAATATTGAGCATAATACTCCAGATGAGGTCTAAGTAGTGTTTCATCAAAGGTTTTTTGTAACTAACTTGTTTTTAAGTATTGCTGTCAAAGCTTTCCATCTTGCTGGTCAGGACAATTCACAAGGATACCAATTTCAAGGAAAAGCCAAATTTACATTGTATGGGAGGAGAGTGCTGATTGTGATGGGTAGAGGCATTGGTATAAAGAATGCACAAGCTACTGATGATTGGCAACTAACTGCTAGGCTTTATTTTGTTTTACTTGTTCTGTACTCTTCCACTTTTAGTCTAACCAGAGATAAATTTGTGAAGAAGGAAAAGGTATAGGGCCCCGGGGAGAGAGCAGGGGAATGGGATTAACTGGATTGCTTTACAACAGAGATCCCAAAGTTCCAATGGGTGGAACAGCTGACCCTGAATTCATTCCAATAAGTAGACTGTCATTGATCTCTCTACCACATCATCTTAATGACATTAAAAAAACATCTAATTTACAACAGTGAAACAGGCTACTTAGCCAGAGAGACTTGTTGGTATTGTCCTGGTCTATTTTGCCTTCACCTCATAAAATTAAAGTCTCCTATTCCTTTCCCCCTCACGTAATTCCCTAACTTCTCTTGGAATACACACAAGCACAATTACACTACTTGGTGCTTTGTTTTGCAGTCTCATCATTCTTGACAACAGTCCTGACATGTTTATTGAATTTGTGGTTTATGCTGAAACAGAGGGTAAGGAGAGACAGGAACCCTACTTCTCTTCCATCAGAGTATAGTGGCTAAGACAAATAAATGTTGTCAAACAATAAATAAAAGTTTAAAAGCATTTAAGTGTAACATTTATAGTCAATGCCCTCAGTTACATTGATTCTTCATCACTATGTTGTTTTATTTGTTCATGAGATGTGTGTATTGATGGATGGACCAGCATTTATTGTCTATCTTACTGATGTCATTGCCACGCTGCCATATACACCCAAACACTTCTTACAAAACACTCCAGAGGTCATAGTCCAATTTTTAAGCAGTTACATTTATGGCATGAATTTTAAGTATTCAGACTTAGAAAAGTAGTAGCACATCAAGTCATACAGCGGTGAATACTGGGTTGCTGATAATGCGGGATTGAAAACAATGCAGTGGTTTAGACTTTCACCAATGTCTGTCTAAAACTAAATTTCCACATTTGATCAATACTGCAACCCCCTTCATTTTTTTTCTTTTCTGATCAGAAGATGAGAGAAATAATGGTGTTCATGTCCACTGTCGCTTAAGGTAATGGAGCAGACAGCAAAGGAACAACCCTAGCTTAACCAGCCTCTGTTCAAGGCTGAAATACTTCCTCCTGGTGAATCTCCGTTGCACTCCCTGCAAGGCAATCACATCCTTTCTCTGGTGTGGTGACCAGAACTACACACAGTATTCCAGTTATGTCCTAACAAAAGTTTTGTACAGCTCCAACATGGTCTCCCTGCTCTTATAATCAGTGCTACATCAAGGCAAACATCCCACATTCTTCCTTAGTGATCATTTTAAGCCGTCTTGCCACTTTAGGGAATCTGTGGATTGGCAGCTTTCCTCCTTTGAGCTCTCTCGTGTCTTACCATTCATTGAGTACCTCCTTGCCTTGTATTCCAAAGTACATCACCTCATATTTATCAGAGTTCACTTCCATTTGTCACTGATCTGTCCATCTGACCAATCCATTAATATCCTTCTGTAACCTAATACCCTCCTTTTCACTTTCAACCACCCAGCTAATTGAAGGTGGCCTGTTCTCTAATTGGTCCAGAAAACCAACATTGCAGGAATTCCTTCTCGACAGTATTGGACTAGTCTGACCTGCTGCGCTTTTCCAGCAACACATTTCCAGCTCTGATCTCCAGCATCTGCAGACCTCACTTTCTCCTCACTAATTTGATTTACCCAGTCTATATGCAGATTAAAGTAACCCAATTATTACAGCTGTTTGTTTACCTCCTACATCTCTGATTTCCTAGTTTACCATCATCACAACTATTTGGTGGACTCTATATCACCCTTGCAAATGTTTTTTGCCCCTTAGTATTTCTCAATTCTCCCCACTCCGATTCTACATTGTCTGAGCTAATATCTTTGTTTAATATTGTGTTTATATCCTCTAACCAGGAATGTAACTCCTCCATCTTTTCCTTTTCGTCTGTCGTTCCTAAATACTGAATACCCCTGATTCAGTTCCCATCCCTGGTCAACCTGCAGCCATAACTCCGCAATCCCAACTATATCATATCTGTTTGCATGATTAGTTTATTCACATTATTTCAAATGTTCTGCATTGTCAGGCACAAAGCCTTAATGCTTGTCTTTTTAATGTTCCTATCCCATTCCCATTTTTTTTTTACTGTAGTCTTGTTTGAATCTGGCCTTTGATTCCTCTGCTCATCACTTCTTTTTTTCCCCTTTGTGCCTTTTGCTCTTGATTCCTCTTCCTCTGACTCCTTGCATAAATTCCCATCTCCCTGCCAGTTTAGTTCAAACCATCCCAACCATTTGGGTAAAAACTCCCCCTGGGGCATCACTCTCGATGCTGCCCAGGTGTAACCTATCCAGTTTGTACTGGCCCCATCTCTTCCAGAACAGGTTTTAAAGCACTAGGAATCTGAAACTCTCCCCCTCACACCATCTCTGAGCCACATGTTCATCCAATACATCCTGCTATTTCTGGCAAGTGGCTCTGGTAGGAAATATGAGATCTCTACCTTTTTAAGATCCTACTTTTCAGCTTCCCAACTCCTATATTCTGCTTTTAGGACCTTATCCTTTACCTGTGTCATTGGTACAGATGTGTACAATGTCCACTGGCTGTTCACCCTCCTCCTGCAGGATCTTGTTGCAGCTCTGAGACGTCCTTCACCCTAGTACCATGAAGGCTGCATACCATCACATGCCCTTTCGCCATGTGGTCTGAGCAGGAAAGATATACATGAATGGCATCATGAACAAGAGGTCAGTTTTTAAACTAAGCTATTGACAGACTCATTTGTGAGTAATGAGGTAACAAAGGATAACAGAAGATAGCATATCCTGAACAAAGCCAACTCAATATCAGAAGATATTCCACAAGTAAAGAGCAATGAAATTCTCCCAAGTTCATCAGGAAGCTTCACACAGTCAGGAAGGAGAGATCACAGAGTGAGTCACAGCCCCAAGATAAATTGAAATCAAGAATCAGGGCCCAGTACAAAAGAGTGACATCACAGGTAAACTATAAGTTTGTGGGTTGGTAATAGCTACTAATTTGACTATCTACAATAAGTTATTTTCAGCTTCAAGGTAAATAGGAGAAATATTTACAGGCTACAAACTATGAAACCAGTAAGAATTTTTTAAAAATCAAATTACGGTCTAAGTAATTAAGATAAAGATGCTGGGCTAGGCAGTATGTTGTAAATGCATGATGTTGGAGCTGGTGGACCCCCTTTCGTTTATAGTGAACATAAGTGTTGGTTACTTGAGGTGACTGGCTCAGAGGTGATGAGCTGGAGTCTGTGTTTCAATTGAAAAGCGATTTGCATGCTGCTTTTCAGAGGTAGTCGCACCCCTTAAATTAACTATGTCAAATTTGGTCTGTGTGAGATGACTAGCAAGGCAAATAGAGCAATCCAGAAACTAGTGTTGAAAGAGCCTCAGTCCTTGAGCTTGTCTAACAGGTTTGGGATTCTTGCTCCCTGTGTAAATAAGAGGAGGGGCTATAGGGGGATGAGAAAACTGACCAGAGCTATTGAAGAGGAGGGAGAAAAGATGAAATGTAATTGTAATCAGGGGTTAGTATAGGGAAGGGAATAGACAATGTTCTCTGTAGCAAGGATCAAAAATCTTGAAGGCTGTGTTATCTATCTGATGCCAGCATTCAAGATAACTCATCTGGGCTACAGACAACCTTGGAGTGATGTCACAAAGCTAGTCCCTTTTTTTCCCTAAAAGCTGTTCCTTGTCTCAATGAGACTCTGTCCTTGATTTTATTTTCAGAGGGGCAATAAACCAGGCTGGGCTTCGATCGGTCTGGTTTGGTACAGGGATAAAAAGGATTTTTTTTAGATTAGATTAGATTACTTACTGTGTGGAAACAGGCCCTTCGGCCCAACAAGTCTACACCGCCCCGCCGAAGCGCAACCCACCCATACCCCTACGTTTACCCCTTACCTAACACTACAGGCAATTTATCATGGCCAATTCACCTGACCTGCACATCTTTGGACTGTGGGAGGAAACCGGAGCACCCGGAGGAAACCCACGCAGACACGGGGAGAACGTGCAAACTCCACACAGTCAGTCGCCTGAGGCTGGAAATGAACCCGGGTCTCTGGCGCTGTGAGGCAGCAGTGCTAACCACTGTGCCACCGTGCCGCCCGATTTTGAGAGGCCTTTTGTTCATGTATAAACAGATGAGACTTCAGGCTAAAGGAGTGGTCAGCTCTCCAGCTGAGCAGTTTTAATTCAGTCTAGAACTGATTAGAAGTTCAACAGGGAGCTGTGTGGAAACTCTCTCTCTCTCTCGCTCTCTCTCTGCCTTTCAACTTCAACCTGAGCATGTGTTCCATTTATACCGGTTTTTAAAGGGGGTTTGCTTATTAGGACTGCTGTGTATATTCGGAACAGCATAATTGTGTCTAGTTGGATAGGTTGAGTTTTGTAGGGGTTCTTTATTTTGCTCTTTGTGTTTCATTGTATAATTTTGTAAATAATTTTTTGTCTGCTTTAAAAATGTAATAGTCAACCTAGCTAATGTACTCTGGGTAATTTTCACTGTACACTTATCTAAAGAAATTGCAAAGTTATGGTCTGAGCAGTCTGCTTAGGAATGTTTTGTGTGGTCTGACTTAGTCCATAACAGCAGTAGGGAAAAAAAACGATAGATACCAACGATATAGTTAGAAAGAGGAATGTAATCCTGTTGAGGAAACATGAGCAGCTCGAGGTAAATTGAAAAGCGGAGCCAAGAAGGTGGTAATCTCTGATTACTACCTGGGCCGTGATCAAATTGGTATAGGGTCAACTAGACTAAAGATATACATGACTCAAAGATTGGTGCGGGAGAAATGGGTTTGAAATCATGGGACATTGGTGCCTATACTGGGGAAGGAGGGAGCTGTTCCGATGGGACCGGCTGCAGCTGAATCATGCTGGGACCAGAGTCTCACAATTAGGGCTGTGGATAGGGCTTTAAAATAAATGGAGGGGAAGTGGGTTCAATTGCATGGAAAAAAACGAATGGAGGGCTCAGCTGAGTTACTAAAGTTTCCAGAACAAGTAATAGGATACAGAGTATGTGTCTAACTTCAGGCACGGTGGCACAGTGGTTAGCACTGCTGCCTCACAGCACCAGAGACAACAGGTTCAATTCCCAACTCAGGCGACTGACTGTGTGGAGTTTGCACATTCTCCCCGTGTCTGCGTGGGTTTCCTCCAGGTGCTCCGGTTTCCTCCCACAGTCCAAAGATGTGCAGGTCAGGTTAATTGACCATGCTAAATTGCCCGTAGTGTTAGGTAAATGTAGGGGAATAGGTGGGTTACGCTTCGGCGGGTCGGTGTGGACTTGTTGGGCCAAAGGGCCTGTTTCCACACAGTAAGTTATCTAATCTAATTATGACCAGATGACAATTACGAGAAGGGGACAGTCAATGCAAGATTGAGGGTGTTGTACTCAAATCTGTGCAATACACAAAACAAGGTAAATGAGCTTGTTGTGTAAATTAAAATTGGCGGGTATGATGTGAGTATCACAGGAATGTGGTTGCAACGGCATCGAGGCTAGGAACTAAATATTCGAGAAAATACTTATTGAAAGGACTGGCAACTGAGCAGAGAGGACTGCGTTGTTGTCTTCGTATAAAATGAAAGTAAAAGATAGCAAGAAGAGATATAGAATCAGAAGGCGTCGAATTTGTGTGGGCAATTTGATGAAGAGCAAAGCATAAACAGCCTGATGGGAGTTGTGTATGAGCCTCCTAACAGTAGTCAGGATGTGGGGATGAAAATAAATCAGGAAATAGAAAAAGCATGTAGGGAAGGTATTATTACAATAAGCATGGGAACTTCAATAGGTAGGTGGATTGGGAAAAGTAGATAGTTGCGGATCTCAAGCAAAGAACAGCTGTTTTTTCAGGAACAGCTTTTGGTAGAGCCCACTTGGAGACAGACAGTTCTGAAAGTTATGATGTGTAATAAGGCAGATTTGGTTAGGGAGGTTTGGGTGAAGGAACACCTAGGGTCAGTGACTATACTGTTAAAGAATCCACCCCGCAGTTTGAAGGGAAGGAGTTGAAATCAGATGTAATAGTATTATAATTGAGTAAAAGTAACCACAAAGACATGAGGGTGGAGCTGGCCAGAGTTGATTGGAAGGGGAACCGAGCGGGGAAGTCAGTGGAGCAGCAATGACAGATGTTTCTGGAGACAATTCATCCCAAGGAAGAAGCAACATACTAAGGGGTAGATAAGGCAGCCATGGCTGACAAGGGATGGCAGGGACAGTATAAAAGCAAAAGAGGAAGCACAAAATGTGGTGAAAATTAGTGGGAAGCCGGATAATTGGGAAGCAGAGGATAACTAAAAAGCAATGGGGATGGGAGAAAAGGGTGCAAGACCAGATATGAGAGTAAGCAATCTAGTAATATAAAAGAAGATTGCGAGTTTTTTTTAGTATCCAAAAGGTAAGAAAAAGGCAAGAGTGTACATTGGACCACTGAAAATGAGGCTGGAGAAGTAGTAATAGGGAAAAAAGAAATAGTGGAGGGACTAAAGCAATACTTTGCATCAATTTTCACGGTGGAAGACACCAGCATCATGCTAGAACTTTGAGAGTCAGTGGGGCAGAGCTGAGCATAGTGGCTATCAATAAGGGGAAGGTGCTGGGGAAGCTGAAAGATCTGAAGTTGGACCAGATCGACTGCACCTAGAGTTCTGAAGGAGATAACTAAGGAGATTGAAGAGGTATTGGTGGTGATCTATCAGGGATCACTAGAGTTAAGGAGGGTCTCACCAGGCTGGAAAATGGCTAATCTAATATCCCTGTTTAAGAAGGAAGGAAGCAGAAGACAGGAAGCCAGGCTGGTTGACCAGATCTCAGTCGTTGGTAAGATATCAGAGTCCATTACTAAAGATGAGATTGCAGAGTACTTGGAAGTGCATGGTAAAATAGGACTGAGTCAGCACGCTTTGTCAAGGGGTGTCATACTTCACAAATCTTTTGGAAGTCTTTGGTAGATGCGGGTACTGTTACAACATTTAAAAGAGCTTTGAATAGGTACATGAATAGGAAAGGTTTAGAGGGATATGGACCAAGTTCAGGCAAGTGGGACTAAACAAGTGGGAAACTTGGTTGGCATGGACGAGTTTCCGTGCTATATGATTCTAAGACTCTGACTCTAGCAAGGGCAAGTTAGATAAAGGAGAGCCAGTGTTCATGATCTATTTGGATTTCCAGAAGGCCTTTGACAACGTGCCACACAAGAGGCTGTTCAATAAGATAAGAGCCCATGGTGATAGGGGCAAGGTACTGACAGGGATAAAGAATTGGCTGACTGGTAGAAGGTAGAGAGTGAGAATAGAGGAATCTTTTACAGGATGGCAGCTGGTGACCAGTGGAGATCTGCAAGGGCCAGTGTTGCGACCACAACTATTCACATTGTATATTAATGTTCTGGATGAAAGAATCTAAGCTTGCAGATCACAAAGATAGGTGGAGGGGCAGGCAATATTGGGGAGGAAGGCTGCAGAAGAACGTGGACAGGCAAAGAGATTGTGCAAAGAAGTGGCAGATGGAATACAGTGGGAAGGTGTGAGGTTACACACTTTGGTAGGTGGCATAGACTATTTTCTGAACGGAGAAGGATTTAGAAGTTTGAAGCACAAAGGGACTTGGGAGTCCTATTTCAGGATTCTCTGAAATTAACTTGCAGTTTTGGTTGGCAGTTAGGAAGGCAAATGCAATGCACTTTAAGAGAGCTAGAGTACAAGAGCAGAAATGTACTGCTGAAGCTGTGTGAGGCTCAAGATCATAAGGCATTTGGAATATTGTGAGCAGTTGTGGGTCCAGTATTTGAGAAAGGATGCACATGTATTGGAGGGAGTACAGAGGAGGTTTACAATAATGATCCCTAGGATGAATGGCATGTCATTGAGGAATGGTCGATGATTCTGGTTTTGTACTCAATGGAGTTTAGAAGGATGAAGGGAGGATTTGACTGAAACTTTCAGAACTCTGTGGGGCCTGGATGTGAAAAGATATTTCCACTAATAGGAGGGACTGGATAGCCTCAGAATAAAGTGATGACCCTTTACAACTGAAATGAGGAGGAATTCCTTCAGTCAGCGAGTGTGAATCAGTGGGAGTCATTTCTGCAGAGGGCTGTGTAGACCAAGCCATTGAGTGTAGTCAAGTCAATGATTGGGGACAAGGGAGAAGGCAGGAGAATGTGGTTGAGAGGTATGTCAAATGATGGAGCAGACTCGATGGGCTGATTGGCCTAATTTTTATAGTCTTATCCTGGAGCCTTGTTTGCTGTCACTTTCCACATTTATTGCTCCTCTCCTGTGCAGTAGAACTGACCATGGTGCCATGAGTTTGGCTGTTGCTGTTTTCCTCCGAGATATCATTCCCTCAGCACTATCCAAAGCAGTACAACTGTTTTTCTGGGGAATAGTCATATGGGATTCCTACACTGCCTGCCTAGTCCTCTTACTCTGCCTAGTGGTCACGCATATCCTTTTGCTTGTGGAGTCTTTGACCACTACTCTATCCATGCTATTCATGATTCTCTCAGTTTTGTGGGTGCTCCACAGCTGCTGTTTTATCTCTGAAACCCAAGTGGAGCTGGAGATACTTTCTGCACACATGCTAGACCCAGGTACTGGAAATGTGCCTGGCCTCCCACATAAAGCAAGAGAAGCACAACACAGCTTTGATTTCCCCTGCCATAACTTAATACTTTCAGAAATGCAACTTTCACCTTTTGGAAGATACTTAATAATAAATAGCAGTAATTTCTCTTGGGGCCCATATTGTGTGTTCCTTGTTACTACAGAAACTATAAACCACAAAAAAATCCTTACAAACTAAGCTACAAAAGCGATATTTACCTGACCTTATCTAGTCGTAAACATTCAGTTGGAACCTCCATTCCTGCAATAAGGTAAGACCACTCTAGTTTTCCTTGTGATGCCACTTTTTTTATTGCAAATATATACTATATTCATAAAAAGAACTTTAACTACATTCACAGGTTCTAAAATGGTTCTGTACAATCCGTGTATCAAGAAAAAACAAACATTGGAATTTGACATTCCCTGCATTTGCCAAAACCAAAGGCATTTCTTCCTCATGGAGGGAAGTATTTATGTTTATTGTGGCAACAAGAGGATCTGATAACTGAACAGACCCTTGTTTCATTTTGTCACAAGCAGGACACCCTTTCAAGATGACTGTGATGCTGAATGCAAAGACACTCTCTTCCCAGACTGGTTCAAGGCAATGCTTACTGTGAGGACCCCTTCCAGACTCGATGCGATGCAATTATACAATACCTGGACTGCTCAGCATTTGTCTCCTGTCTGATTCTTCCTATTTCTAAACTATTTTACTTTCAATTTAATTATTCTCATGCTGTTTATCTTTGCGTGCTTGAATTCTCTTCGGAATCAAAATCCTGGAACCTCCCTTCCTCACAGCACTGGGCGTAGCTCCACTTAGCCATTCAAGAAGACATCTTATTGCAACCTCCTCAAGGGCAACAGATGATAGCAATGCCAGTAATGTCCATGAATTAACTTTTAAAGATACATCTAGCCTAACAGCTCTGGTCAATCTTGCTGTGAAGATATTAGTTGCAGCTTTTTAGAATGCAACCCAGCCATGTTCTGCCCCAGCTCTAGCCCCATTGTCCTCCAAATCTGAAATCATCCTCTTGCTCCACTTTATCATCCATAAGTTAACCTGTTTTATCCCACTTTTCCCGAGGTACTGGAAGTAACGAGTTAATATGTTGATTCTGATTCTGATTTTTAACTTTCTCCCAAGTTCCTAAAGTATTGGCTGCAAGACCTCAACCCTTTCCTGTCTGAGTCAATGGTTCTGACATCAAATTCCTCCATCAGATGTTTGGTTGTACCCTGGTATTCGGCATACATTTCAAAATAACATACTTCAGAGTCTCAGTTATGGTTTTGATTGCACAAGTGCACAGGGAGAGCCCCCTTAGGCAGTCCAAAGTGAACTTTTCATGTTCGACCAATTAAGTTAATTATATAGCTGGGTTAAGGGTGTTGGCTCACCAATATAACAAAGAACTCATTGCATTTACAAATAACTTGCAGTTTCCTTGTATCATCAAAGAAGTGGTTTGCCCTTAAGTAAGCACTGATTGCATCAACAAAGAATTGATAACATTAGCAAAGAAATGGTGAACTGCTTGTGTTAACAAAGAACTGAATACATTTTTGATGTAAGTTCACAGTACTTCACAAGCGGTTGACTAATTATTTTGTTACCTTGTTGCTCAGTAGTTGTTTCGTCAGCTTAATCCTTTCTATGTTCCCCACCCAGATGTAGATATTTTTAATCAACCTATTCAGATATGCTATGACACACCTCTGGAGCAGGTGGGACTTGAACCTGGACCTCCTGGCCCAGAGGTAGGTACATTACCACAGTACCATAATGTCTAAGCTTTGCTAATGTAGGTTTGTGCTGGCTTGCCAATAAATTTCCCCTCATGGAGGCACTATGCAGGATTCAAGATAGCAGATCCATGTTCAACATTAAAAATCAATTTGAGAGTATGTGCCACACTCCCAGAATATTGCACTTTTCCTGCCTCTTTTTACCCTGTCCATTTGTGACATGCTTTTGTTCTTTTCAGTTACTCTGAAGTCTCTGTTGCTGCAGAGTGACCACCTCCTGGATTGTGCATTTCAGGAATTTTTAGATCTCCTGTAGGCCACCCAGTGACTTAAGCTGTGCCTAAAGCTCAGATACCCTGAACTTGATTTTGAGCAACTGGAGGTATTTCCTGTGCACACAGTAACTCTGGACACATGAAGCAACTTGGAGTTTCCACATGGAACAGGAGTTGCAGGCAATAGGTGTCAGCTGTCCCATCTTTCTCAGTTAATAATCTCATACTTTTGTAAGAACATAAGACTCAGGATCAGGAGTGGCAGGAAGCCACCCTTTGAGCCTGCTCTGCCATTTAATATAGTAATGGCTGATCTCATTATGGTCTCGATCACACTTTCCTGTTTATTCTCTGTAACCTTTCAACCTGTTCCTAATGAAAAATCATCTCCTTCTTAAATTTACTGAGTATCTCCGCACGCATCGCAAACTGGGGCAGTGAATTCCACAAATTCCTTAACCTTTGAGAGAAGTAATTTCTCCTCATCTCTATTTTAAATCTGCTAACCCTTTAAGCAAAATTATGACCTCTCGTTTTAATTGCTCCACAGGAGAAAACCTCCTTTCAATGTCTACTTTTTCAATTCCCTATAGCATCTTCTATTCCTCAATAAGATCTCCTCTCATTCTTCTAAACTGCAGAATATAGGCCTAAATTGCTCAATCTTTCTTCATAAGACAAACTCCTGGAGTCAATCTAGTGAACCTCCTCTGGGCTGCCTTCAATTTATTTGTGTTTTTTTTAGTGGTTATTGCAGCAGAAATTTTCTCTGGGTCTAATTAAAAACCAACTACTTACCTCTATGGCTTACATGACCCACATGTGCCTTCTTACATTTGTCTTTTCATACAGTGGTTGAGTTAACAGTACATGTTGTAAGCCATAATAGAGTGCTAGAGGAATATTGGAACAGAGGGTAGCCTTGTTAGAAGACAGCAACATAACTGCCCAGCTTCCAAAGAATGCTTGCAAACCTTTGAAATGCCTGATGGGTTTGTAATTGAATAATATACATTTGTTATTTAGGTTTTGTCAAAATGTCAATAATTTTAAGACCACCAGCTGAGTTGAAGCTTTAGAAACCCAACTAAGTATTCATCATGTTTAAGCTGTTAGGAAGATGTCCAGTTCATAGGCATATGGAGGATAGTGGGCTAGTGTAGGTTAGGTGGGCTTGGATCGGCGCAACATCGAGGGCCGAAGGGCCTGTACTGCGCTGTATTGTTCTATGTTCTATGTCCATTTCAAAGCAGAATGTCGATCAGTGGAGGGAAGCAGAGGCTTCCTTGAGGCCTTTTCTTTGCCTCAAGTGGTTTTTATTTCATTTTTTAAAAAAAGCCAGATTTGCCGGTCTACTTAAATTGGATAACAAAGAAAAAAGCAGAGGACATTTTCATTTTGATAGCTTTTCTATTATAAAAGTACTGTAATACATGTGAATAATCAAACAATTTTCTCAAGTAAGGGTAAGCTTAATCTTTAATGGGTGATCCCTATAATGAGTCACATCTATGTTACAGTACAGCACCTAACGTTGATATTGAAGGTGACACTTTTCACAATTTTCCTGACTCTCTTCTGCAGCTTTTCCATTTACTTCAGAAACGTTTACATCCAAGGTGTTTGAACTGGTTTTGTGGGAGAAAATCGCCCCCACCCCAATTTAAAATTTTCGAACTTAACTTCAGTAGGTGTTACTGCTGTGTGGTCAGTATTGCAGTGGAAACTCTACTTTTTTCCAGAAAAACAGTGGCAATTCTTGTGGTGAAACACATCTCTATATGAAAGTTTGAACCTAGGGTTCCATTTAACAGCAACTTTGTTCATTGTAATGCTGTTCTGTTGTAATTAGTTAATTTATCATTTTATCTCTTCAGGTCAAAAATTTCCACTCCATATATTTATCACTAAAGCTCTAAGCATCTCTATGTCCCTCTGCATTGAATTCCCACACTCACCAAATACTTGTTGGATTGCTTACATGATATTTGCTGATGGTGTGCACTTATTTCACTTTCACAGGGTTTGCTTATTTAAGATCAGTAATTGAAGTGTTTGTGGCATGTACTGATGCTGTTAACAAGGTTTTGCTCCATGTACTGATGTATTTCTTGTATTTTTCACAGATGGAGCTGAACCAAACAGGAGAATTGTTGGAGTCCCACTCCCTGAAGATCCTCAGCAGCGGTTGAGATGGCAGGCACATCTCGAGTTCACGCACAATCACGATGTTGGTGATTTGACATGGGATAAAATTGATGTTGTGTTGCCACGCTCTCAGAAATTGCGATCCCTGGTCCTTGCAGGAATCCCACACTCCTTGAGACCTCAGGTCATTTGCTTGGGTTCTGAGCCCAAGTTTTAATTTCTCAATCTGTTTTTAAAAATATATTCAGATGAGTCTATAATCTATCTTTTACAAATGCTCAGATTTAATTTTTCTAATCTTGCACTCTGGAATATTCAACACTTTCATTGCAGCATCGATGCCACCTTCCAAACAGAATTTTAAGAAACACAAATAGAACTTAAAAAAAACATTCCCAGGTTCTGGATGATGTAGGCAAAGTAATCTTTTTTGCTGATTGCTACATGCCTTGAGAAGTTCTTTAAACTGCTGTCAATCTTGTGCTAAGTCTGTTCCCACTATGACAAAAGTGAGGACTGCAGATGCTGGAAATCAGAGTTTAGATCAGAGTGGTGCTAGAAAAGCACAGCAGGTCAGGCAGCATCCGAGGAGCAGGAAAATCGACATTTCGGGCAAAAGTCCTTCATCGGGAATAGAAGCAGGAAGCTTCCAGGGTGGAGAGATAAATGAGGAGGGGGTGCTGGGGAGAAGGTAGCAGAGAG
>NC_057748.1:23005171-23014418 GCF_004010195.1 Chiloscyllium plagiosum | reverse complement strand
GTGGGGGAAGATAGCAAAGAGTACAATAGGTGAATGGGGGTGGGGATGGAGGTGATAGGTCAGAGGGGAGGGTGGAGCAGATAGTGTTCCCACTGTCAATTGATAAGCAGTTGTAGAATAACTACAGTAGTGATGAAGCAATGGTCATATATCTCAATTCAGAATAGTGAGAGCCAGAAGAGAAATCTGATGTAGCTGGTATTACTGTGGTATATTGCTATTATCCTTATCCATTGTAATAGTTGCAGCAGAGGTCATTCTATGTAAGCATCAGTTGCTGCAGGGTCCCATGTGTGTGCATCTTGCTGCAGGGTCCCATGTGTGTGCATTTTGCTGCAGGGTCCCATGTGTGTGCATCTTGCTGCAGGGTCCCATGTGTGTGCATCTTGCTGCAGAGTCCCATGTGTGTGCATCTTGCTGCAGAGTCCCATGTGTGTGCATCTTGCTGCAGGGTCCCATGTGTGTGCATCTTGCTGCAGGGTCCCATGTGTGTGCATCTTGCAGTCACCCAGTACAATGGTCTGAATGTTGAATTCAAAATGAGGGTCATCTTTCCTGGCTAGCACTACCTCTCTCAATTATTGTGGCTGTATCTATGCAAGTATTTAAAAAAAAAGACCTGCATATGCTGAAAATCTGACACAAATCCTGAAATAGCTGAACAACATTCAGTAGGTCTGGCAACAGAAATCAAAAGTCAGTGTTTCAGGTCCAGTGACCCTTATTCAGAACTATTTTTGTTTCTATGCAAGTATGTTGCCTGGGCGGCAGTATTTCATCTATAAAGAGAGAATAGATAAGTTGGAATTGTTTTCCTTAGAGCAGAGAACGTGGAGGGAGTTATCTGATTGAGATGTACAAAATTGAGTGGTGTGTATCGGAAGAAACTATTTCCCTTAATCAAGGGATCAATAACCAGAGCGTAGATTTAAGGCAGAGGACAGGAGGTTTAAGGGACATTTAAGAAAGAGTTTTTCTACCCAGAGGATGATGAGTCTCTGGAACTCACTGCCTGAAAGGGCGGTGTAGCTGAGAACCATCACAACATTTAAAAATATTGTATGAGCACATGAAGCACCATACTATGCAAGGTTGCGAGCCAGGTGTTGGAAAAAGTGACTAAAATAGATGGATGCTTGATGACAAGCACAGATGTAATGGGCCAAAGGATATCTTTCTGTGCTGTAAAACTCAATGACTCTAAGTAAATGTTACATCAGTAACACTTTAGTCTGTAGATGGTAACTAAGCTGTGAAGGGTCAGCTGGTAAAGCATTTATCGTGGAATATTCAGTCTCAGCCCTACTCGTCTTGCTGTGATGTTATACTATTTGTATCACATGCAGTTGGTAAGGTCGTTATTTTGGGGTTATACTTTGTAAGGTCAGTAATAGGCAGCATGGTAGCTCAACGGTTAGCATTGTTACCTCACAGCACCAGTGACCCAAGCTCGCTTCCGTGTGTGTGTGTGTGTGTGTGTGTGTGTGTGTGTGTTGTGTGTATTCGCAGTAGGGTTAAAATCAACGAGGTAAAAACAATGACTGCAGATGCTGGAAACCAGATTCTGGATCAGTGGTGCTGGAAGAGCACAGCAGTTCAGGCAGCATCCAACGAATAGCGAAATCTACTGCGAATCCTCTTGCAAGGATGCCTGCCTTAAAGAAGTTTTCCTCCTCTCTACAAGAATCAGGGAGTCCCTCTCCCACTGCAACTCCCAGGTCATTTCCTTTGCCCTGAAGCTCTTCAACCATGCCGTGAAACAAACTCGGGATCACAGCCACATTTGCTTACTCTATGCTATTCTCTCCCCACCCCCACCCTCCCCTAGCTTATCTCTCCACGCTTCAGGCTCACTGCCTTTATTCCTGATGAAGGGCTTTTGCCCGAAACGTAGATTTCGCTGCTCGTCAGATGCTGCCTGAACTGCTGTGCTCTTCCAGCACCACTGATCCAGAATCTGGATTCCAACATCTGCAGTCATTGTTTTTACCTAATTGATACGTTCGGCAATTGTAAGTTTGGGGTCATTTTTGTAGACACAATATAGGTGTTTCACTCAGTCTGCTTTAGTCTTCCCATTGTAGTGAAATTTCCAACCTATTTTCACCAACTAATGATCCCTATTATCGGCTTTTCCTTCTCTCCAGTTTACTATCATCCGTCCCTTTGTCTGCCCAACAGCTGTTCTCTGATCCTGAACTCTATCTCTATCTATCGCTGACTCCTTTATCAGCCCCACCCCCAAGCCCTTTCTTCAGCATATATATCATCTTTTCCTAGCTGCAGTCAGTTCTGAAGAAGGCTCAGTGGACCCAAAACATTGACACTCTCTCTTCAGATGCTGCCAGATTTTGCCACCAATTGTTGTTCTTGTTTTAGATTTCGAGCATCTGTGGTGCTTTTATTTTGATTATATGCAATCCTTCATTAGGGTCCTGAATCTAAATAAAGGAAACTACATTTGATGCAGCATGAGCTGGCTGTGATCAATTGAGGAATATTACTTAAAGGGCCAACAATGAATAGACAGTGGCAGCATTTAAAGAATATGTGAATGAATGACAGCAATTGTTCATTTCCGTTTGGCACATAAACTAAACGGGGGAGATAGCCCTACATGGGAAAGTAAGGATAGATCCAAAGAAAGGGCATAAAAAATGGCTCCAAAAACAGCAGACCTCAGGACTAGGTGCAGTTTATATTTCAGCAAAGGAGAACAAAGGGATTAATTAAGTGAGGGAAAATAAGAGTATGAAAGTACGTATATGAGAAACACACAAACTGATTGTGAAAGCTTCTATAGGTATGTGAAAGAAAGACTCGTGAAGATAAATATAGGTCCTGTAGAGTCAGAAGCAGGCCAAGTTATAATGGGAAACAAGGAGACGGCAGACCAATTAAATAGGCAGTGTCTTCAATAAGGAGGACACAAATGCCAAAAATATTGGAGTTTATGGTCGAGTGAGAAGGAGGAACTGAAGGAAATTAGTATTGGTGGGGAAATGGTGTTGGGGAAATTGATGGGATCAAAGATTGATAAATCACCAGAGCTTGATAAGCTACATCCCATATTACTTGAGGAAATAGGGGGTGCATTTGTGGTCATCTTTTAAGATGTTGTAGACTCTGGGACAGTTCCTATGGATTGAAGGGTAGCTGGCATAACCCTGCTATTCAAAAAAGGAGATAAAGAGAAAACAGGAAACAATAGCCTGACATTGGTGGGACAGGATTGGACAGAGTCAACATGGAGTTACAAAAGGAAAATCATGCTTAACAAATCTACTGGAATTGTTTGAGAACGTAACTCACAGCATTGAAAAGGGGTTTACTTGGTCTTTCAGAGACTCCCGTACAATAAAGTGGCATGCAAAAATGCATGTGATTGGGGATAGTGTACTAACATAGATGGAAGAACTGGTTGGCAGACATGGAACAAAGAGTAGGAATAAGTAGGTCAATTTCCGCGTGACAACCAGTGACTAGTCGGGTATACCGCAGAGATCATCGCCAAGTTTGCAGTGGACACAAAACTGGGTGGGAGGTTGAGCTGTGATGGGGATGCAGTGATGCTGCAGTGTGTTTTGGACATGTTGAGTGAGTGGGCAGATATGTGACAAATGAAGAATAATATCAATAACTGTTATCCACTTTAGACACAAAATCGGGAAGGCAGGTTATTATCTGAATGGTTATGGATTGGGAAAGAGGGAGATTCAGTGAGACTGGGATGATTTTGTACACCAGTCACTGAAAGTAAGGATGCAGCTGAAGCAGGTGATGAAGAACGCAAATAGTATGTTGGCCTTCATGGCAAGCGATGTTTTGCTGCAATTGTACAGGGTTTTGGTGAGATTGCACATGGAGTATTGTATGCAGCTTTTGCCTCCTTATCTGAATGTTCTGTACTGTTTCCTGGGATGGCAGGACTGACATATGAAGGGAGAC
The DNA here is from genome assembly GCF_004010195.1 of Chiloscyllium plagiosum. Classification (NCBI taxonomy): domain Eukaryota; kingdom Metazoa; phylum Chordata; class Chondrichthyes; order Orectolobiformes; family Hemiscylliidae; genus Chiloscyllium; species Chiloscyllium plagiosum. The sequence continues at coordinate 23,010,470 of NC_057748.1, read as the reverse complement.
TGGATCAGTTAGGATTATATTCATTGGAATTCAGAAGAAACCTAAAATATTTTAACAGGACTAGCTAATGAAACTCCTTTGTTTAAAAAAGGAAGGGAGGCAGGAAGTAAGAATGTCCAGGCCAGTTAGCTTAACGTCAGTCATGCATGGGAAAATGTTAGAAGCTATTATTAAAGATGTTAAACAAGGCAGTTGGATAAGTTTGAGGTAATCAGGCAAAGCCAACATGATTTTGTCAAAGGGAAACTTAATGGAATTCTTTGAAGATCATCGATATAGAAAAGCAAAACTGGTGCTATAGTTAAAGGTGAACCATGGATGCATCATACATAGTTTTCCAGAATGTGTTTGATAAGATGCCACATCAAAAGTTATTGTGGAAAATTAAAAGTTCATGGTGTAGGGGGATATTAGCATGGGTAGAAAATTGGCTGTATATCAGGAAGCAGAGAGTACAAATAAATGGATCTTTTTCAGGATGGTTGGCTGTCACGAATGGTGAACCACAGGGTCAGTAAGGCCTCAACTTTAAAATTTGTATAAATTATTTGGATGAAGGAACAGAAGGTATGGTTACTAAATCTGCTGATTACACAAAGGGAAGGAAAGTGAGTTGTGAAAAGGACATGAGAAACGTACAAAGGGATATAGATGGGTTAGGTGACAGGGCAAATATTTGGCAAATATGGGAAAGTGTGAAATTGTCTACTTTGGCTGAAAGAATTAAAGAAGCATATTATCTATATGGTGAGAAGTTGCAGAGTTCTGAGATGCAGTGAGATCTGGGTGTCTGAGTGTATGAACCACAGAAGGTTAGTGGTTAAGATATAGCAGGTGCAGGTATGGCAAGTAATCAGAAAAGCTAATAGAATGCAAAGTTTCATTGCGAGGGGACTTGAATGCAAGAGAAGGGAGGTTATTCTTCTGTTATACAGGGCATTGGTGAGTCCACAGCTGGAGTACTGAGTGCAGTATTGGTCACTGTAATTATAGAAGGATGCTAATACTAACTGTTGAGAAGCAGTTAAGAGGTTTACTAGGTGAATACTTAGCCTAAGCAGATTGTCTTATGAGGAAAGGCTAGATAGGCTCGGCCTGTATCCTCTGAAGTTTAGGAGAGTTAGAGGTGATTTAATTGAAACGTAAAGGATCCTGAGCACAGTTGATTAGATGGATATGGAAAGGATGTGTTTTTTTCTTGAGGGTGAATCTAGAACTAAGGATCATAGCTTCAAAGTAAAGTATCACTGCTGAGGAACCATTTTTCTCCAATGGGTTGTGTGTGTTTGGAATTCCCTTCCTCAAAAGGACATAGGATCTTTAAATACAGCAAACATTTTATTAAACGGCTCCTATGAGACCAGGGGTGTACTGGTTGATCAAATATTAAGGTTGATCAAAAGATCTACATAAGTAATGTAAAAACACTCACTTAAGTAATAGAAATAATGGGCAGCATGGTGGCACAGTGGTTAGCACTGCTGCCTCACAGCGCCAGAGACCCGGGTTCAATTCCCGCCTCAGGCAACTGACTGTGTGGAGTTTGCACGTTCTCCCTGTATCTGCTGGGTTTCCTCCAGGTGCTCCGGTTTCCTCCCACAGTCCAAAAATGTGCAGGTTAGGTGAATTGGCCATGCTAAATTGCTCATAGTGTTATGTGTAGGGGGTAAATGTAGGGGAATGGGTGTGGTTGGGTTGCTCTTTGGAGGGTCGGTGTGGACTTGTTGGGCCGAAGGGCCTGTTTCCACACTAAGTAATCTAACAAGTAATCTAATCTAGTAATCTAATAAACCAAATGTAATGCAGCAGACATACACATCACTGTTGTACTTTATTTATAGCATAAATCACTTAAATAAAAATGCAACTTTACCATAAATAAACTTACACAGAAACTTAAGATTCGCACCCTCTACTGACTCAAGAATTGCGGAGATTGTGATAATACAGTAATTTTTCAGTATTTCAAGTGTATAATTTTTGCCAATTTATTGAAAGTGCTAGTTTACAAGGTGACTGTTAAAACAAACTTTGCTGTATTTTTAAGACGGGCAGATTGATCCTTGATTACTAAGGGAATAAAAGATTATAGGGGATTTGCAGGAATGTAGAGTTGAGGATGAAAACGCATCAGCCATGATGACGTTGAATGTTGAAACAGGTTGAAAGGGCTGTGTGGTCTACTCTGGTACCTTACTCATATGTTTATACAAGGTAAACGCAGGAAGGATATAGCCGATGACCGGGAAGTCCAAAACCGAGATCACAGTCGAAAGGGATGGGTTGCCACTTAGGACTGAGATGAGAAATTTAAACCTGGAGGGTGGTGAGCCTATGGAGTTCTGTGCCACAGAAAGTGGTTGAGGCCAAAATATTGAATGTTTTCAAGAAATAGTTACATAAAGCTCTTAGTGCTAAAAGGATCAAAGGGCATGGGAAAAAGCAAGATGAGAATACAGAGTTGGATGATCAGCCGTGTTCAGGTTGAATGGTGAAGCAGGCTCCAAGAGCTGAAAGGCCTACTCCTCCCGTTTTCTGTGTGTCTGTTCTATGTTTTCATTGGAGTAGTAGTGGACATGGGTTGAAGTCATGCCATAGCAGCCACCTGAATTCAGTACGAACTGGAATAAAAGAATGCTGACATTAACCTGTAACCTAACCTATAATGAGACGAATTTAGTTTGGGAAACTTGATTGATATGACGAGTTGGACTGAAGGATCTGTATGACTTTGACTTTATAAAAATTGAGATCTTAATTTGGATAGGTTTGAGCTGATTACTTATTGGAGGAGTTGCTGAATGTGAATTGTGAACAGTTTCACTCCTGATGTTTTTATCTGGGGAAGATTGTTACTGAAGTAGCAGAGTACAGTTGAAACAAGAGTGCTTCATGGTTAGAGCTTGCTGTAATGAGAACTATGCTAACAATTCCCCTCGCTCAAGTATTTACCACTGAAAAGTTTCTCCTTAACCTTTGTTCTTGATTTTGCTCCGAGTTCTTGGTGCCACACTTGGTCAGGTAACTTAAAAGAGAATCTAAAAGTTGTCTCGAGAAATGGCAGGGACCAAAAAGAAGATTTATTCTTGGAGTCAAAGGTCAGAGCTTATGAACTAAATGAATGCTTTGAATTTGTCCTTACCAAAGAAGAAAATGCTACTGAAGCCATAAAGAAGGAAGTGGTAGCTGAGACACTGGTTGAGATAGAAGTTGATAAAGAAGATGCATTAGAAAGCCACCAGAACCAAATTGAGTATTGTTTGGGATGGGGGTGTGGTGGAACCTGAGAAAGCACAGTCCACAATTTTACAATCCATTTGGAAAAGCGGGTGGTGCCAGAGGGCTGAAGAATTGTAAATGTTACATCTTTGCTTAAAAATAGGTTTTAATAATTACAGTTTAATCTCATCAGGAACTCCTTCCACACTTTGTCATCACATTGTTATTTTCTAATCTGCATGAAGATAATTGCAGTCCCCCATTCTCACTCCTCTGCATTGTAGATAACAATGTGGTCTTTTCTACATTGGTGAGATGAAACACGCTCTGGTTGACCACTTTGCATAACACCTCTGCAATTTCTGCAAGAATGAGCCTGACCTTCCAGTTGCAGTTTTGGGCTGAAAGGTCCGTCCTCAACATTTCCTGATTAAGCTGGCATTAGAAAGCAGTGATATTCAGAGTGTCCCAGGACCCTATCCATCTGAATGGATGGAGAATTCAGCAATTTTGGATGTGATTCTGGGAGTACGATTGTGTGGCTGTATGTTGTGTAACTCTATATACTTATAACTAATCCTAACTATTAATGAAGAGCCATGGTTTGGAGATGCCGGTGTTGGACTGGGCTGTACAAAGTTAAAAATCACACAGCACCAGGTGTGCTTCCAATTAAACCTGTTGGACTATAACCTGATGTGTGATTTTTAAATTAATGAAGAGCAGTTGACTTGGCTAGTACAGGGATATAGACAGGTTTGGTGCTTGGGCAAAACTTGATAGCTAAAATATAATGGGAAAATGTGAAGTTATGCACTTTGGCAGAAAGAGTAGAGAAGCTGCATATTAAACAAGTGGAGAAAGACTACAGCTCAGGAATTTGGAAGTCATCGTTCATGAATTAAGAACAGCTAGCATCCAAGTTCAGCAGATAATAGGGAGGCAAATGGAATATTGGCCTTTCTTTCAAAGGAAATGGAATATAGAAACAGGGAAATCCTGCTAAAACTGTACAAGGTACTTGTCTGATTCCTGAAGAAGGGCTTATGCCCGAAACGTCGATTCTCCTGTTCCCTGGGTGCTGCCTGACCTGCTGCGCTTTTCCAGCAACACATTTTCAGCCAAGGTACTTGTCTGACCAAGGTTGGAATACTGAGAAGAGTTTTGGCCACTTGTAGAAATTTTTATTTAGCAAGGGAAGAAACCCCTTAACAGGAATAATTTATTGGCCCCCGAACAGTACCTCCGATGTAGGTGATTGTATAAACCAGAAAATAATGAGGGCTTGACCAAGGGCACAACAGTAATTACGGGTGATTTGAACATGCATATTGATTAGATTAATCTATTTGGCAAGGATATCCTTGAAGAAAGGTTCAGAGTATATCAGAGTGTGTTTCTTACAGCAACATGTCATGGAGCCAAACAGAGAACTGGCTACTTAAGATTTGGTATTATGTAACAAGGAAGGATTGATAAGTGATCTTAGAGTTGTAGAGTCACAGAGATGTACATCATGGAAACAGATCCTTCGGTCCAACTTGTCCATGCCGACCAGATATTCCAATCCAATCTAGTGCCACCTGCCAGCACCCGGCCCATATCACTCCAAACCCTTCCTATTCATATACCCATCCAACTGCCTTTTAAATGTTGCAATTGTACCAGCCTTCACCACTTCCTCTGGCAGCTCATTCCATACACGTACCACCCTCTGCGTGAAAAAGGTGCCTCGTAGGTCTCTTTTATATCTTTTCCCTCTCACCCTAATCCTATGCCCTCTAGTTCTGGACTCCCCGACCCCAGGGAAAAGACTTTGCCTATTTACCCTATCCATGCCCCTCATAATTTTGTATACCTGTATAAGGTCACCCCTCAGCCTCCGATGCTCCAGGGAAAATAGCCCCAGCCTGTTCAGCCTCTCCCTGTAGCTCAGATCCTCCAACCCTGGCAACATCCTTGTAAATCTTTTCTGAACCCTTTCAAGTTTCACAACATCTTTCCGATAGGAAGGAGACCAGAATTGCACGCAATATTCCAACAGTGGCCTAACCAATGTCCTGTACAGCCGCAACATGAC
>NC_057748.1:22974099-23003212 GCF_004010195.1 Chiloscyllium plagiosum | reverse complement strand
AACTTCAACTTTTAGATCTGGTCTATCCTTTTCCATTATTATTTTAAATCTAATAGAATTATGGTTGCTGGCCCCAAAGTGCTCCCCCACTTACACCTCGGTCACCTGCCCTGCCTTATTTCCCAAGAGTAAGTCAAGTTTTGCATCTTCTCTAGTAGGTAGATACTGAATCAGAAAATTTTCTTGTACACACTTAACAAATTCCTCTCCATCTAAACCCTTAACACTATGGCAGTCCCAGTCTATGTTTAGGAAAGTTAAAATCCCCGAACCATAACCACCCTACTTTTGTTACAGATAGCTGAGATCTCCTTTCAAGTTTGTTTCTCAATTTTCCTCTGACTATTAGGAGGTCTATAATACAATCCCAATAAGGTGATCATCCCTTTCTTATTTCTTAGTTCCACCCAAATAACTTCCCTGTGGAGTCCCAACATTCTAGAGTTTCAAATTCAGATAAACGAGTGAAGACAGAGTCGCATACGAGACTTTTACCATTAGGTAATTGTACAGGCTGAGGACAATGTTGGCCCAAGTGCACTGAGCAAAAATATTACAGGGCAGGGCGGTTGAAGAATAGTGACAAATGTTTAGGGAAAAATTAAATACCTCTCTAAGTACATTCCTGAGAGGAAAAGGAATTGTAAAAAGATGAAAATCTTCCATGGATTAACAAGAAAGCCAAGGATAACAGAAAGGCAAAACAAAGGGCATATCATACTGAAAACATCAGTGGTATTCTGGTGGATTGGGAGATCTTGAAACATTGGTTAAAAATCACACAATACCAGGTTATAGTCTAACAGGTTTATTTGAAACTACAAGCTTTTGGAGTGCTGCTCTGTTGTCAGGTAGCTAGTGGGGCAGGATCATAGGAAACATCAGCAAAGAGTTACTGAAAGCAAAATCAAAAATACTAAGATGAAATATGAACGAAAGCTTGCAAAAAGCATAAGTAGATATCAAAAGCTTCTATAAGTTGATAAAAAGGAAGAGAATAGTGCAAGTAAACATTGGCTCTTTAGAGGATGAAAACGGTGTGGTATAATGGGAAAATCGGAAATGGCAGATGCACAAAACCAATATTTTGTCTCTGGTTTAACAATGAAGAATTTCTTCGTAAAAACTTGGGAAGTGGAACTTGGTGAAATTACTATAATTAGAGAGAAGGTATTAACTAAACTGATGGGATTAATGGAAGATAAGTCCCCGAGCGCTTTGTAAAAGGCCTACTGGAAACATAAATAGATCATGTTCATTGGCTCTCCTTGGTCTAACTTGCTTGTTACCTCCTCCAAGAATTCTAACAGATTTGTCAGACATGTCCTCCACTTGACAAAACCACACTGACTCTGCTCCATTTTACTATGTAATTGTATGTCCTCCACAACCTCATCCTTAATAGTAGATGCTATTGGCCTATAGTTTCCCATCTTCTGCTTCCCTGTCTTCTTAAACAGAGTGTTGGCATTGGTCATTTTCCAGTCCTCTGGGACCTTCCTTGATTCCAGTGATTCCTAAAAGATCACTACCAATGCTCTACCATCTCCTCAGCTATCTCCTTCAGAACTCTGGGGTGTACTCCATTTGGTCCAAGTGATTTATCCATTTTCAAACCTTAGCTTCCCCAACACCACCTTATTGATGGACTCTCTGGTATGCTGCTGTTGTCTTCCACTGTAAGAACTGATGCAAAGTACCTCTTCAGTTACTCTGCCATTTCTTTGTTCCCTATTACTATTTCTCCAGCCTCATTTTCCAGTGGTCCAATGTCCACTCCTACTCTTTATTTATCTATAAAACTCGAGCAATCATCTTTTTTATTACTAGGTTATTTTATGCTTGTGTTTCATCTTCTCCCCCCCATGGCTTTTTTTTTGTTATCCTCCACTAGTTTTTAAAGGCTTCCCAATCCTTTGGCTTCCCACTAATCTTCACTACATTGTATGCTTTCTGCCTTTGTACGGTCCCTGATTTCCCTTGTCAGCCATGGTTGCCTCATCATTCCCTTAGTGTGTAGCCTTTTTCTTGGGATGAAGATTGGCTGTGCTTCCCCAGAAATTTCTGCCATTGCTGCTCCAATGTTTTTCTAACTAAGATCTCCTTCCAATCAGCTGTGGCCGCCTGCACCCTCATGTCTTTGTAGTTACCTTTACTCAGTTGTAATGCCTTTACATCTAATCCCCATCAAACTGCTGGGTTAATTTTATCATTTTTGAGAAGATTTGTAGCTCAGGATGAGGTTCAGGTTGTAAGTTTGCACGCTGAGCTGGAAGGTTTGTTTTCAGACATTTTGTCACCATGCCAAGTAACATCAGTGAGCCTCCAGTGAAGCGCTGGTGTTCTGTCCCACTTTCTATTTATATGTCTTCATCTGTCAAGGTGGTTGATAGCAATGATACCAAACTTACAACCTAATTCTATCATTGCCTCATAGCCTTTCCTTCACATTAAGCTCCTTAATCAAGTCTGACTCATTGCAAATTACCAAATCCAGAATTGTCTGTTCCCTGCTGGGATCTACCACAAATTGCTCCAGAAAAAAGATCTCATAGATACTCCATGAATTCCTCTTCTTAAGAGCTGCTACCAACCTGTAAATACCTAGTCCACCTGCATATTGAAGTCCCAAATGATCATTATAAGAGTGCCTTTTTTACATGCCTTTTCTACCTGCTGGTTAGCTTTCTTCCCCATATCCTGACTACTGCTATAAGGCCTGTACACAACTCTCAGGAGATTTTGTCTTTGTTGTTCCTCAACTCTACCCACACAGATTCTGTGCCTTCCAATTCTATATCACTTTTTGCTTTCGATTTATTTTCATTTCTTATTAACAACGCCTCTGCCCATCTCCCTGTCCTTTTGACAGGATGTACATGATTGGATGTTAAATTCGCACCTTGATCCCCTTGCAGCCACATTTCTGTAATTACCCACAGCATTGTATTTCCAATTCCAATTTGTGCTACAAGCTCATTTACTTTAGTCCTGTGTTGAGCATCACTCTTCATGACCCTTTCCGTACTCTGTCTTGTTACTACTTCTGGAAATGTTAAAGAACCTGTGGTGGAGTCCCACCCTGCCCTGGTGAACCTTCACTGGACTCATTAACGTATATTTGAACAACTGGGACCCCAGCACTGAACCCTGTTAGAATAATTCAGGAACTTTCAAGATTATCATTGTCATACTTATCCAAACTTTGTTAGATTTGTTTAATTCCTTTAACAGTTTTGTTAACTGCATTGACCCAGCCTCTTGATGCCATATTCAACGCTGTTTAGACTGGATTATCAGTGACATACAGTTAGCACTAAAGGATGTGGAGGCTTTGGAGAGGGTGCAGAAGAGGTTTACCAGGATGCTGCCTGGATTAGAGGGTATGAGCTGTCAGGCAAGGCTAGAACAACTCAGGTTGTTTACTCTTGAGCAGCGGAGGCTGAGGGGAGACTTGATAGAAGGCTATAATATTATGAGATGCATAGATAATGTTAACAGTCAGAACCTTTTCCCCAGAATTGAAATATCTAATACTAGGGGGGGCATGCATTTAAGGTGAGAGGGGGAAAGTTCAAAGGAGACATGAGGAGCAAATTGTTTACACAGAGAGTGGTAGGAGAACACACTGCCGGGGTGCTCGGTGAGGCAGCTGGAATAAAGGCATTTAAGAGACTGTTAGATAAACACATGAATATGCAAGGAATGGAGGGTTATGGACCAAGGGCAGGCAGAGGATTTGTTTTATTTGGCGTCATGTTCAGTATAACATTGTGGGCCGATGGGCTCGTCCTGTGCTGTGCTGTTCAATGTTCTGTGTAGTACCAGCGTGCTCATATGTGAACCATCAAAGTCTGTCCACATGTTTATTGATCTTGAATAGCACCAGGTCTAGGTCATAAGTCATAGTCATACAGCTGCCTGAACTGCTGTGACCTGCTCCTCGGATGCTGCCTGAAGTGCTGTGCTTTTCCAGCACCACTCTAATCTAGAATCTGGTTTCCAGCATCTGCAGTCCTTATTTTTACCATAGAGTCATACAGCGCAGAAAAGGCCCTTTGGCCCAATGTGTTTTCACCCAAAATCCACATGTACAGTTTGTAGCACTGTTAGGAAATAGGGATCTGCAGTGGAAACCTGGGAAAACTGATAGTTCTCAGCATTCTTGTTCCACAAAATACAGTAATTGTTGCACTGAGATCAGCTAGTTCAACATAGCAAATGTGGGACTTTATATCAGTCCCACAGCAAATTGTCTAACTTCTGAGACTTTGAGGATCCCTTTCCCTTTCTTCATTTAGTTTCCTCTCTGGCATTCATTGTTAACACAACTACAGAGAAAATGCAGCACATAAATAGACTGTTCAGTAAAAGCAATCCATTTGTGGTCCACATTGGCACATCTTTCTATCTCTCGATTCACTTCTCTCTCCAATAATTATCCAGATTCCCCTTAAATCCGCATATCTTGTTCACCTCAGCTACTTCCTGTAGTAATGAGCAGCGCTCCTTCTAATTTTATTATTGGCTTTGTGGCCTGTGCACTGCAGTGATTTCTGGAATCAGAAGTCAGTGTCAAAATTGGCATGCCGATGACAATCGCAATGTGCGGCACATTGGAGCTTAGAGGCAGCATTGGTAGTGAGTACCACATTCTCATTAGTTTCTGGGTAAAGAAGTTTCTTTTGAATTCTTTACAAGATATTTTAGGACAGAATCTGAATAACCTGGGCCAAGGCACAAAATCTGGCAGAATCACATGGGATTCAAGACACCTCTCAATGTCAGAAGCATCAGAGTTCCAATCATCAAGATGAGATTCTTGCCAGGGATCAGTGAGAGACCTGTTAACAGGGCTTATTGCTAGTTGTCACCCTCATTAACTGCAAAACTTGCCTCATTCTATCATACCATAAGGTGGATAGAAATTAGATGCTGAGAATTCTTGACAAGAAAATCTGAGTTCCTCTGCTCTGCAGTCTTGGACATCAAGCACCAATATTTCAGGGAATGCTCCAGGGCTCTGACCATGCACATAGTTCATAGCTGTTGTTATCTTACATGTGCCAGCCCCTCTCCATTTTCATGGAACATCTGTCTGCTTAGTTGAAGCCTCTGTAACTTCAGTTCTATAGTTTGCGGTGCACCTGCAACGATCATTAGAATGCTACTTTAAGGGCATTTCGTGTACAAGGGCAGGCTGGAACAGATTACATTTCCAGGCTGCTAGTTCACTTTTAGTGCTCATTAAACCAGTGATCACTCACTTGATGCCTCCCTCGGTGCTCACAGTATCTCTGAGGAGAAAGTAAGGTCTGCAGATGCTGGAGATCAGAGCTGGAAATGTGTTGCGTTTCAGAGAACACCTCTGGGACACCCGGACCAACCAACCCAACCACCCTGTAGCTCAACATTTCAATTCCCCCTCCCACTCCACCAAGGATATGCAGGTCTTTGGACTCCTCCATCGTCAGACCACAACAAAACGACGGTTGGAGGAAGAACGCCTCATCTTCCGGCTAGGAACCCTCCAACCACAAGGGATGAACTCGGATTTCACCAGTTTCCTCATTTCCCCTCCCCCCACCCTGTCTCAGTCAAATCCATCAAATTCAGCACCGCCTTCCTAACCTGAGATCTTCTTCCCAACCTGTCCGCCCCCACCCCAGTCTGACCTATCACCCTCACCTTGACCTCTTTCCACCTATCACATTTCCGACGCCCCTCCCCCAAGTCCCTCCTCCCTACCTTTTATCTTAGCCTGCTGGATAAACTTGCCTCATTCCTGAAGAAGGGCTTATGCCCGAAACGTCGATTCTCCTGTTCCCCGGATGCTGCCTGACCTGCTGCGCTTTTCCAGCAACACATTTCCAGCTCACAGTATCTCTGTCTTGCTTTGATCCCCTCAGCTACAGCCTGTGTGAGCCACTCATGCATCTTTTGTCTAATTTTTAAAAAAAGCACTCAGGGAGTTCAAAGCTATTTACCAACTGTTCCTTGAAATGGCAGTACATATCAGGGGCTGAATCGTCATCCTCTGCTTCGTACTATTCTGAGATGCCATTCTATTTGCTGTTGTTTATTCCCCATTATTAAATCCTGTAGTGAATGCTTCCTTGGACAATTTCCATATTTTCCCAATTTTTCATCCCTCTTCTTAATTTTCATTGTTAGGTGGCCAGTAGAGAGCCTCTTTCAAAGTGATTGATTCTTTATTATCATTCTCCAAATGGATCCTGCTTCTGCCTTATAGATGGCTATGCCATTCAACTTCAAATTTTCCAAGTTATCCTACTTTGCCCTTTCCTACTGTATCTTTGCTAAACAATACAATGTTTAAGTCCTGCCCTGAATTTTCTGGAACCAGTATCAGTAATCCATACTGCACCTGGTTGTTGGCAATGTACTATTGCCTCCAGGTCTCCCTCCAGTTTAATGACAAACATTATACGCATGATTGTCCTGCCAGTTTCCACTCCTTTTTCACAGTAATTCCTTATTTCTAGAAACCATCCTTAAGTTCCTGTTGAACAACACTGAATTCCCTGGCCATTTATATCCTACCCTAGATTAGTCTGCCTGATGCTCTCCTTTTCTATTTCTGTAAGTTTTAGGCTTGTTTAGTTTCTTGTAGGTCCCACTACAAGTCCAACCTGTTTAAAGCCTTTAAGGCCTCTTGCTCTGTGCTAATTCTTTTCTCTTATTTTGCTGGCATTCTTTTCACTAGATCTGGATGCGATTGTCAGGCGCTCTGCAGAAAAAGCGGAATACGGAAACCTCATACCGTGACATTGCCAAAAACAGCTCCAATGATGGGAGTATTGCAGCCAAACAGGTGAGATGAATGAGGCCATTACAAAATGGCTTGCATTTATATAATATCTATAACGTTGAGGAGGAGGCGTAATGCAATAAAAATGTATACCAAAGTGCAGACGGAGATGGTAGGAGAAATGACCTAAGAGCTTTGTCATGAAGGTGGATTTTAAGGAGGGTCTTGCAGCAGGAGAGACAGAAAGCTAATGAAAGAAGTTTGGGATGAGAGTTCCAACTGATAAAAAGCCTAGCCACTAGTGGTGCAGTGAATGGTGGGCATTTCGAGACCGAAGAGTTCTGGAAAGGACAATAAAGCTGCCACATGCTCTTTTCGGCAGTAAGTGTTTAAATTGGTAGGGGAGCAGAAAGACTAGGAGGTACAGATACAAACATTACCAAAAGTAGTGATGCAAGTTTAAAAAAAAACATTAAAAAAGCAAACAAAGTACTGCAAATGGAATCTACCAATTTTGTGTGGGAACAATGATTTTTGTGGCAGCATTGATGGTTGACAGCCTAGAACAGGTATTTGGGAGTCAAATTGCCAATTTCTTTTCTGTTTCAGATTGAGAAAGACCTACTGCGCACAATGCCAAGTAACACTTGCTTCTCCAACATAAACAGTGTTGGCATTCCAAGATTACGAAGAATTCTACGTGGGCTGGCATGGCTATACCCAGAGATTGGATACTGTCAAGGGACCGGAATGGTACAGACTTTATTTAAAACATATATTCTTCTTTGTTCTTCATTCCTTGAAACACTCATTATGAGAGAAGACAATTGGATTCATCAAAGCTCTTCAAATGCAGCCTCGTGCTCCAGTCCTCTAGATAGTTCTGTTCCATAATGAACTCAAAATTTTGCAGGGAATTTGAATCAAATGTGTCTTCAACCTTAACATTTCGAAAAGAATTAAGTCAAGAATTATTTTTATGTCTAGTTTGTGAAGTGTATCAACTGCCTTCAGCAATTCAGATTATAGTTAACTAGTTAACCCAAGTCTGATGTTGTACTGAATGGATCAGTGGAAGCGAAAGAGATAAGTTGCCAAAGCTTGTCATCTTGGACTAATTAAGACAAATGTCAGAATGACAAATTATAAATTATCAAACCAACTCATACCACAGGAGGAATGAGATTAGTTGGCTAGTTGACTCTGTTTGATTGAGGCAAATCAATGGAGAACTGTGGAGTGCAGAAAAGGCCCTTCCACTCACTAGTCTCCAATGACAATAGCTGCCACTAAAGGTGTGCTAATCGCAATTTTCTGCACTTGTTCCATGTCCTAGAATGATATGATACTTCAGGTGCTCGTCCAAATGTTTTTAAAAGTTGTAAGATTTCCGGCTTCCACTACCTTCCCAAGCCATGCAACCCAGATTCCCACCACCCTGTAAATGAAAACATTTTTTCTCAGATTCCCTCTGAATCTCCTGCCCCTTACTCTTATAGTATGACCCTTCAACCAAGGGGAACAGCTGCTCCCTGTTCATGCTATCCATACCCCTCTTATACACCTCAGTCATGTCCCCCTTCAGTTTTCCCTGCTGTAAAGAAACCATTCCATCCTTTCTAGTCTCTCCTTATAACCCAATTTCCGCAACAAAGGCAAATCCTGGTGAAACTCCTTTGTACCTGCTCTAGTGCTATCACATTCCTCCTGTAGTGAGCTGACCAGAACTGCAGACAATATTCCAGCTGTGGCCCAACCAATGATCTGTACAACTCCAATATTACTTTGCTTTTATACTTTCTGCCACAACTGATGAAACCAAGTGACTTACATACCATCTTAACTGTCCAATTCATGTGCTCTCCTGACTTCTGGGATTTGTGAATAATTACCCCAAGATTCCTCTGAGTTATCCAGTATCCTGCTGTTCTTTATATACTCCCTCATCTTGTTTCTTCTTCCAAAGTGTCACTTATCAGATTTAACTACCATCTACCACTGCTCAGCCCATCTGATCAATGCATCGATATCTTTCTATAGCCTACAACCATCTTCTTCACTATTAACCTCCCTATCAATCTTGCTGCCTTCTGCAAACTTGTTGAACATTCCCCCCCATGTTTTCATCTAGATCATTTATGTATATAATAAACAATAAGGATCCCAGCACTGATTCTTGTAGCACACTACTGGATACTGGCCTCCAGTCACTCAAACAGCCTTCTGTCACTACCCTTTTTACCTATTATTAAGTCAGTTTCTGATCCATCTTGCCAAATTAGGCTTCTCGAAGTCACAGGTATTTCAAAAACGCTGCAAGATTTGAGCATATTTCATTGTTGTTGAAGAGAAGGGGTCTCTGCTTATAAATATATATCATTTGTAGCAAACTTAAATGGGCCATGACTCAAGCTCGATTGGTGATCTTGGGATGGTTGTTGTTACAGCAATTAATGAACTCAGAATTGTTTGGCAATGCAGTTTAATTGTGGATTCACAACTAGCAGTATATGATTTATTTTGAGTTTTACAAGCGCATGTTGATTGCTTACAATCTGCATAAAACACACTGAAAATCATATCACACATTGCTCAATTGTATGCAACTACGGATCGGTTAAGCAATCTGTTTCACACTGTTTCATGCAATCGCAACTCACGTGGTAGCTCCCAATATCAGACTGATAAGTAGTCTCCCTATCACACATTTAAACCATATGGTAGAAGAATTTCATTGTCAGTACAGCACCAGATACATGGATGTATACCACAGCAATTGCTGGTTCAGCATGGTCCATCTATTGTTTCTTTTAGGAGGAGTAAATACTATTTGGATGAAGGGTGGCATAGTGATGATTCACTGAATTTAGTAATCCAGAACGCCAGGCCAATACTCTAGAGACAACAACAGAAATTGCTGGGAAAACTCAGCGGTTCTGAGCTCATCTGTGAAGAGAAAGCAGATTTAATGTTTCTGGTCCAGTAACTAGGGAAATGTGTTCAAATCCAACCATGGCAGCTGGTGAAATTTGAATAAAATAAAAAATGTGGAATGACAATGTAGCTTTTTAACGTTCTGTTTTCGTGGAATGCGGGTGTTGCTGGCTAGGACAGCATTTATTGCCCGTCCTTAATTGCCTAGAAGGGATCTGTGGGTAATTTGCTGCGAGTCTGGAATTAAATGTTGGCTCGATCAGGTAAAGATGGCAATTTCCTTCTGTAAAGGATATTAGTAAGCCAGATGGGTTTTTCCAATAATCTGCAGTGGTTTCATAGTCATCCTTTAATTCCATGCTTTAATTGAATTCAAATACAGATTCCCAGAACATTATCTGGGTCTCTAGATTAATAGTCAGGTAATAATATCACTAGGCCATTGCCTCCCCAAGTTTCTCTAAATATTCTGAAAAAAATGTTTTCACCCAGAGCGTATTGAGCTCTGGGATGCACTGCCTGGGACAGTTGTAAAGGCAGGAAACCACACAAATTTTATAAAAGTACTTTGAGGAAAACTTGAAATGTCATAATAGTCAAGGCTGGAAAGTGGGACTAGTGTAGATTTAGTGTAGCTTTGGCAGTGATGAACCAAGGACCTTTTCTCTACTAGGTGATTCTGTGATTCAAGGCCTCATTTTATCCGGAAGATTAAAATTCTATATAATCAAGCAATAGTTAGTTTCTTCTAGACAAAGTCATTTTAGTGTAATAGTTTTAAACAGCATGGAAACTCTGGTTGTACCTGTCTGAACATCTTTTAAATGTTGTAACTGTACCTGCATCAACACTTCCTCTTGCACTTCATTTCACAGATGAACCACCCTCCTCTCACCTTAAAAATATGCCCTCACACTGGGGAAAGGAACTTTGCTATTCAGCCCATCATGATGCTCCCAGTGAAAAAAAGTCCCAGTCTATCCAGCTTCTCTTTATAATAACTCAGTCCTGGTACCATCCTTACAAAACCTTTCTGCACCAATAATTTCCAAAGTTCATGAGCATAAATTATTAATTAACATTACAATGAAGAATTGTGGATGCTGGATATCTGAAACAAACTCTGGAGAAACTCAGTGGGTTTGGCAGTATTTGTGGACCGAAAACAGAGTTAACATTTCCAGTCCAGTAACCCTCCTTCAAAATTAGAAACATCTAGGAAAAGGTAGTACTAATGTCAATTAAGGAGAGTCGAGGGGGGTAAAAGGAATGAGCAGATCAGTGGACAAGTAATCTGGAAAGAGAAAAAAGGGTTGAGCAAAGAAAGGGACTATTGAAGTTAAGCCAGCGAAGATGGTGATAATAGGGACTATATGCCATTGAAAATGGGTTGGCTGTGCTGAAAGCAGCCCGTTTCAGGACAGGACCTGGGATTGTGGGGAGAATAATAGACATGGATGCAGAGGTGATCGTGCTCTGAAATTATTAAACTCAATGAGTCCTGAAGACTGTAAGGTACCTTAGTAGAAGATGAAGTTTTGTTCCTGCAGCTTGAATTGAGTTTGGCTGAAGCAATACAGCAGGCCTGAGAGAGAAATGTGGGCATGGAAAGTGATGATGTGTTGAGGTGGGAGTCACCTGGAAGCTTGGAGTCATTTTTATGGACAGAATGTACGTGTTCCACAAAGCAGTCACTTAGTATAGAGGAGACTACATCATGAGCTGTGATACAGTAGACTAAATTGATTTAAAATTAGATTTATTGTCTTGTGTATTCAAGTATAGGAATACAAGAGTAAGTGGAAGTGTACAGAATCACTGCTTCATTTGGAAAGTGTGTCTTCATTTGGATGGCAATAGGATAAACAGATAAGTGTTGTACCTCTGCGAGTGAATCGGACTATGCCGTGGCATGTGGGGAGGCATTGGAAGTGGAGGAGGAGTGGTCCAAGGTGTCCCAGAGGGAACAGTCTCTGTGGCATGTTGACAAGGGAGGGGAGGAGAATATGTGTCTGGTGGTGGCATCTTACAGGAGGTGGTGGAAATGGCAACTTTGGATGTGGAGGCTGGTGAGATGGAAAGTGAGGACAAGGGGAAACCCTATCATTATTGTGGAAGGGAAGGAAAGGTGCGAGGGCAGTAATGGAGGAAATGGGGTTGGACAAGGCTGAGGGCCTTTCAAACACGGAAGCAGGAATCCTTGGTTGACGAAATCTTTAGTTCTTGATGGGGGTGGTGGTGTTGTTTGACCTCTACTTTATGAATGCTAACTGTCAGCTGTCAGACACCACCTATCTCCCCAGACCATGATGCCATCAACGAATATCAGGGTGTTGTCCCCATGACCATCACCAACCTCTCCATCTGGGGATATCTCTTCCCACCGCATTTCCCAGAGAGTTCAAGCTCATTTTCCCCAACCCCCATCTACTTTTTCCCCAGAATCCACAAACAGAACTGCCTGGGCAGAACCATTGTTTCATCCTTATTTCTTTTTACCAGGGCTCTATTTATTTTTCTCCTCTTGTTCATCCCCTCCCACTTACAACTTTGATTCTTCTGACACTTTGCAGTCCTGTTTGCGAGCAGTAGCTGTCTTTTCATTATGGACATCTAGTCGCCCAACAGAATGGGCTTAGAGCTGTCCGCTTTTCCTTTGAAAGGAAGCCTTGAACTGTCCCCATCTGCCACCAACCTCTTCTGCCTGGTTGAGCTCATCCTCACTTTGAACAAATTATCATTTAACTCCTCTCATGTTCTTCAGATCAGTGGTGTTGCTACTGGTACCTGTATGGGCCCCAGTTATGCCTGTCTTTTCATGGGTATATTGAACATTCCTTGTTCCAGCCCTACTCTGGTCTCTCCCCAAACTAGTTCTCCAGTACACTGATGACATTATTAGTACTGCTTCCCTGTCTCTTATTGAAATTAGAAAAAATTATCAACTTTGCTTCCAATTTCCATCCTTCCCTGACCTTCACCTGGTCCATTTCTGACTCCTTCCTTGACATCTTTGTTTCTATTTTTGGGAATAGGCTGGCCACAAACATCCATTACAAACCCATCAACACCTACAGTTACCTTGACCTTGATCTCAGAACTAACCTGCTTTATTTGCACAGGTTGCAGCTTGCCTGCTGCTGTTCCTGGAAGAGGAGGATGCTTTTTGGATGATGTGTGCCATTATTGAGGACCTGGTTCCTCCTTCATATTTCAGCACCACATTGCTGGGTGTGCAGACAGACCAGCGGGTTCTGCGTCACTTGATAGTACAGTACATTCCCCGACTGGACAAACTTCTCCAGGAGCATGACATTGGTAAGAGAAGCAATAGTTTTGATCAAACAATCCTCACTTGGCAGATTGACGATATATTTGATTTGATAGAAGTCAAAAAACACATTAATGTAAGATATCCTCAACTTATGCTGTGTGCCCACTTCCTGTCACAGGTCTTAGACACACAGCATATACTTCTCCTGTCCTTTGTTTTGTGTGGTATAATTACTTGCAGTATCTCATCCTTATGCGATTCAGCTTTTACTTCTGTGTTAATTGTACCTGCCAAGTCCCTCTATAGTCAAAGATTTTAAATAATCCACTAGTGTATCTTCCACAATACTCTTAGTCACCGCCAAAGCCATTGTCAAATCTCACACAATAAACTTCATCATAACACTGCTGTTTTATGCCCTGAATCATTCTGTAGCCATTACTTTAACAAGAAAGGTACATATCCTCTTAAATCTGGTGAATTCCACAATCTCAGATGAGCCCCAGTAGTTGTCACCACTGCTGATAGGGACTTTGTTTGATGGAGATAATAATTTTATTTGTTTTGATTTTTACAAAGCAGTCTCTTACTGAAACATAATTATGCAATGCTGCAAAGTTTACTTTGACAGTGAAACTCAAGTTTATTGCAAAAATAATGAAGGTAAAAATTGAATAATTCTATCTCTTTATAATATCATTTCAAACATTTTAAACACAGTGAAAGTATAATCCCACTGACCCCAAAACATTCCTAAATAAATTGAAAATAATCAAAGTAAATTTATAGTAATCAAAACACTATCCCAGTACAGTTCCCAAAACGTCACTCATGTAATACTCAGCGCCAGAAGACTTGCTTCCTGAAGAAGGGCCTGTGCCCGAAACGTCGAATCTCCTGTTCCCTGGATGCTGCCTGACATGCTGTGCTGTTCCAGCAATAAAGTTTCAACTTTGATCTCCAGCATCTGCAGACCTCACTTTCTCCTTGCACCTAATGCCTTGCTGGGTTTAAGTCACTTACAATTTCAATTGGAGACTGTAACTGTGATAGCTGCATCCCGGAGCTGAGCTTCACTGCACTCCACTTTAATTAGCCTTTTCTGGTTCTTATCCTAGTGCCTCTGGTCTGGGACTAACATGAACACGAAAGATAATTTAATTTACTAAATCTGTCATTCCCTTGCTGGAGGAACACTGTTCTGTATAGCCATCCAGTTCCAAGATCTGCATAACGACTGGCACTATGCAAAGTTAAAAGCTAATTTTGTTAGAATTCTTTGATGAGAGCAGGCTGGTAGACGTAGCCTATATGAATTTCAGTAAGGCCTTTGATAAGGTTCCACATGATAGGCTGCTCTGGAAGGTTAGACCACATGGAATCCAGGGATAACTGGCAAATGGGATACACAATTGGCTTGATGGTAGGAAGCAGAGAGTAATAATGGAAGGATGCGTGTCAGACTGGAGGCCTTTGGAGAAGTATGCCTCAGGGGTTGGTGCTGGGCCCATTGCTGTTTGTTATCTATATCAATGATTTCAATGATAATGTATAAGACATGATTGGTAAGTTTGCAGATGACACTAAAATAGGTGGTATTGTGGCCAGTGAAGAAGGTTACCAGAAATTGCAACAGGATCCTAATCAGCTGGGGAAGTGGGCTGAGAAATGGCAAATGAAGTTTAATAAAGATAAGTGTGAGGTCTTGCATTTTGGAAAGCCCATTCAAGGTAGGAGTTTCATGGTAATTGGTAGGGCCTTAAGGAGTGTAGTGGAACAGGGAACATTGGAGTTCAGGTGCACGGTTCTCTGAAAGTGGAGTCACCGGTAAACAGGGCAGTGAAGAAGGGTTTTGGCACACTGGCCTTCATCAATCAGGGCATTGAGTATAGACATTGGGAAGTTAAGTTGCAATTGTACAGGATGTTGGTGAGGCCGTACTTGGAGTATTGTGTTCAGTTTTGGTCACCTTGCTATAGGAAGGATGTTATTAAACTGGATGGAGTACAGAAGAAATTTACAATGATGTTGCCTGGACTCAAGGTCTGAGTTACAGGGAAAGTTTGGACAAACTAGGACCTTTTACTTTACAGCATAGGAGACTGAGGGAGGGAATCTTATAGAGGCATTTAATAGATCATGAGAGGCATGGATAGGGTGAATGCACTCCCTCTTCTTCCCAGGGTTGGGGAATTGAGGACTAGAGGGCATCAGTTTTAAGGTTAGAGGGAAAAGAATGAAAGGAAACCTGAGAGGCAGCTTTTTTACACAGAGGGTGCTACGTATATGGAATGAGCTGCCAGCAGAAGTGATTGAGGTGGGTACATGAACAACATTTAAAAGGCATTCGGACAAATACATGGATAGGAAAAATTTAGAAGGATATGGGCCAAGTGCAGGGAAATGGGGTTAGCGTTGATGGATATTTTGCTCGGCATGGACCAGTTTGGGTCAAAGGGCCTGCCTCTGTGCTGAAGGACTCTATAACTCTATGAAGCTAAAAGTTGCTGTTATAGATGTTTCTCTTAAGCTTGATAAAACCCAGATTCCAGAAGACTCTGACAACCCTTTTTGAGACCCCATTATTTTCCATGCTAGATCACAAATAATCTAAAATAAACAAAAATCTGTTCATGAACAAACTTACTCACATTCCAGCCAAGCTTCAAAAACTGTTTTTAAAGAAATTGCAGCGGTTACAGATATATTTACAAGTTAATTATTTACTTCAAACACACTAAAATCACCAGTTACTATCTCAAACACAGACCCACACTATCACCAAATAACATTAAAAAGTATACCTGTAAATCCCAAACTTTACATCATATGGTGAGCACTTCACATAGAGGGGAATGGAATTTTGAAACTCTTTCTCCCAGAAGCTATTGAGGCTGAGATAATTCAAAACTTTTAAAACAAATGAATAGATTTTAATTTGACCAGAGTATTAAGGATTATGCAATCCATATTTGTGGGCGGCACGGTGGCACAGTGGTTAGCACTGCTGCCTCACAGCGCCAGAGACCCGGGTTCAATTCCCGACTCAGGCGACTGACTGTGTGGAGTTTGCACATTCTCCCCGTGTCTGCGTGGGTTTCCTCCGGGTGCTCCGGTTTCCTCCCACAGTCCAAAGATGTGCAGGTCAGGTGAATTGGCCATGCTAAATTGACCGTAGTGTTAGGTAAAGGGGTAAATGTAGGGGTATGGGTGGGTTGCGCTTCGGCGGGTCGGTGTGGACTTGTTGGGCCGAAGGGCCTGTTTCCACACTGTAAGTAATCTATCTAATCTAATCTAATATGAATGAATATGCTTAGATGCATATGAGCTGTGATCTCATTGATTGGCACAACACGCTCAGTGGGCTAAATGACCTACTTTGATATTTAGGTTTTTAGATCCAGTGATCTAGAACGGCCTTTGTCGACCTTCTGAATAATAAATAGCCATATGGCTTTTTTCTGCTCACTATTCCTCAGTTGTAGATTGCTATTTTTGGGGTGAGTGTTTGCTCCAGCTCTGTTTCTTATTATTGGCAAAACATCCAAATGATCATAGAATCATCGAATCCCTACAGTGTGGAAGCAGGCCACTTGGACTGTTGAATCCACACTGATCCTCCAAAGAACACCCCACCCAGACCTGTTCCACCCCTGCATTTCCCATTGCTAATCCATCTAGCCTGCCTAGGATGGGCAATTTAGCACGGTATATCTACCTAATCTAAATATCTTTGGACTGTGGGAGGAAACGCACACAGACACGTCAATTACAGTCCACATTTGTAAAATGCATAAATCTATCAGCATTTTTATGGTTCTACCTATCAGTACTCCCACTTTCAAATCAAGGTCTGAATCCTGAAACCAAGCAGTTGCTTTTATTTCTAATTCCTAATGCAAGAGCACTGGCAAAAATGAACTGCAGAGTAGTGTAAATCATTTGGGCTGGAGTTGTCATAAATATGTGCATTTCCCTTGTGACCATTTCTCTGCCATCATGTTACAAAATACTTTGAGCACAAATACTTTTGGTACAGCAAGTCCATACTACTACTCACCTTTCTTCCCTGAAGTGAATCTACAGCTCTCTATCTTCCTTCCACTTGTAAGCTTTCCTAGCTTCCCATTAAATGTATCTATGCCAGTCACTCCAACCAGTCCATATTGTCATGAGCTGTACATTATGAGCACTCCATGGATATTCTCCCTTTTCTCTCTCACTCCTTTTTCTCCTGAGTTTTTGATGGAATGTTTCTTAACTGATTTATATTGAAGCCACTTATTTTGATATCCCCACAAATGGAAATATGTTCCCTCAACTCACATTCTCAAATGTTTTCATATTCTCAAGATGTCAATAAGGTCATTGGTTACTTTTGAGCCCCGGCCTGTTCAATCTTTCCTGCCAAGTATCAGTCCTCAGTTCGAGAATTATTCCAGTAAATCTCCTGTGTGGGTAGAATCCTCCTGTATTTATCGTCATATACCTTAATTATTTGAGTTTCTTTCTGTCATTATATTTATCCATTTCAGCATTTTTAGAATGATAGAATAATTATAGGTTATAGAAAGCCATCTGCACTAATTGTCTACAAAAGCAACTGAGCTCATACCACTCACGCACCTTTTGCATTTGCTCCTGCAATTATTTTCTTTTCAAGTCTATATTTAATTCTCTGTAGAAAGCCAGAATTGAATTTGCTTCCACCTCACTCTTAAAGATCTAATCGTCTGTCGTTTAAAAACAAAATTTCTTAAGTCACCATTAGTTCTTTTGTCATTGATCTTAATTCGATGTTCCCAGATTAAAAACAAAATTTCTCAAGTCACCATTAGTTCTTTTGTCATTGATCTTAATTCGATGTTCCCAGATTTTGACCTTCATCAATGAAAACAAGTCATCTAGTTGGTCTGCCTCTAATGTGAACAGCCACAACATTATCAATCTGTCTATGTAACTGCAGTTCCTCATTCCTGACACCATTCTTTCCAAATTTTTCTGTACCCTTTTTGAAACCTTTTTAACATTTTGAAAGTGTGCTGCAATTGAGTACTCCAGTTCAGCCTGAAAAAGCCTTTTATAAATGTTCATCCTCACTTCCTTGCTTTTATACTTAATGTCTCTACATAGAATAATTCGGCACAAGAACAAACCCTTCAACCACCATATCTGTGCCGACCATGATACTTGAAATAACTCCACAGAGGCCGGTATCCCGTCACCCTTTATTTACAGATGGAGAGTCCTTGACACTGATGGAGCTTCCTCAGAACCAGCTCTGAATATGCAGAGCCTCTGGTACTCCTGTTTTTTTTTTCGCTTTTACCCCCACACTACCGCCTAACTGCGGTAGTGCTTACTTATTCCCCCGCACCCATGTTGTGTGTGTGCTGGTGTGAGACACAGTGAAACTTCTGTGACGAAACATATGTCCACCAGGGCTTCGTTACTGGACCAGATTAACAGCCTCAATCAGGGAACTCATATTCTATGAGATCCACCTGATTAATCTTGTTACAATCTCAACAATACTATTCTAAACTAATCCCATCTGATTGCACATGGTCCATATCCTCTATTCTCTGCCAGTTCATGCGTCTGTCTAAATGTCTCTTGAACTTTGCTATTGCGTTTGCTTCTATCACATCCCCTGGCAACACATTCCAGATACCTACTGTCCTATATTGTAAAAACACTTGTCTCACACATCTCCTTTACACTTCTCCCATTTCACCTTAAACCTACATCCCAAAAGACCCATGGCCCACACCCTAAAGATCCTACATATCTTTTTAACCCTTTGAGTGAAAGTGCAATATTGGAAGGTTAATTAGATTAGATTAGATTCCCTACAGTATGGAAACAAGCCCTTCAGCAAAACAAGTCCACACCGACCCTCCGAAGAGTAACCCACCCCGACCCTATATTTACCCCTGCCTAATGCACCTAACGCTATGGACAATTTAGCATAGCCAATGCACCTGATGTGCACATATTTGGACTACAACAGTCTTTGGCAGTAACTGGAAAAATTAGTTTAGGGACAGCTATTTGATGGTCTTAAAAAGACTCCCATATCTGGAAGTCAGCATGTTCCTGTGAGGATGAAAGATAAGAATGGCAAGATTTGGGTGCCTTGGATGATGAGAGATGTTGAAAGATTAGTTAAAAAGTAAAAGGCAGCATATGTAAAGTTTATGAAATAAAGTCAAATAAGATCTTTGAGGGCTACAAATGAAGTTGAAAACTTAAAAAAGAAATTTAGGGCTAGAAAGGGCCATGAAATATCTTTTGGATTAAGGAGGATCCCAATGCATATATTAGAAGCAAGATGGTGACTAGGGAAAGGGTAGGTTCACTCAACGACATAGGGAAATTTATGTGTGGAACTAGAGGAATTGAGTGAGGTGAGTTTTGAGAAGATTTGTAGCTCAGGTTGAGCCACCCCCTGAGAAAAGGAACAGAAAGTGGCTTCACCACAGTAAATAATATCGCCACAGGAAATGACATCACCAACTCAAAGAAACCCAAACATATAAATAGGAAGCAGGAATTTTCAGAAGTGCTTCGCCTGAGGCCCACTGAAGATGTCACCTAGTAGAGTGACGAAACATCTGGAAATGAACCTTCCAGCTTAGCGAGCAAACCTACATCCAGAATTGAGTGAGGTGCTTAATGAATACTCTAAAATTATTCAACATTGGTGGTAAGTTTAGAGAGGAGTTGGTTGTTACTCTGAGGAATGTTGATATTAAAAATGTTGGGTGTCTTGAAAAACATTAAGATAGATAAGTCCGAAGGGCCTAATGAAATCTAACCCAGAACACAGATGCAGACAAGGGAGGAGATTGCTGAGCCCTTGACAAATATCTTTGTATCCTCTTTAGCCACAGGTGAGTCCCAGCAGACTGTAGAATAGCCAATGTTGTTCCTTTGTTCAATAAGGTCAGCAGAGATAATCTAGGAAATTATAGGCTGTTGAATTTTACATCAGTGGTGAGGAAATGATTGGAAAAGATGTTGTCTACATGGACTTTACTGAAGCATTTGACAAGGTCCATCATGATAGGCTGGTCCAGATGATCAAATCTCAAAATCCATGGTGATTTGGCAGATTGGATACAAAATTGGCTTGACCATAGAGACAACTGTTAGTTGTGGAGGGTGTTTTTCTGACTGGAGGTTCGTGACCATTGGTGTTCCACAAGGATCAGTGCTGGCACTTCTCTTGTTTGTAATAAATATGGATGATTTTGACAAAAATATTAGTGGTCTGATCAGTAAGTTTGCAGATGACGTGAAAATTGGTGGAACTGTGGAGGGTGAGGAAAAATGTCAAAGCACACAGCAGGACATAGATCATGTGGAAAGTTGGGTGGAGAAATGGCAGATGAAATTTAATCCAGATAAGTGTAAAGTGTTCCATTCTGAGAGGTCAAATGTTAGAGAAACATATATAGTAAATGACCCAACCCTTAGGAACACCGATATCCAGAGGGACCTTGGGATTCAAGTCCATAGCTCCCTGAAAAAGATAACGTAAGTGGAAAATGTGTTTAAGAAGGCGTATGGCACGTTTGTCTTCAGTCAGGGCATTGAGTATAAAAGTTGGTGAGTGGTGTTTCAATTATATAAGACTTTAGTCAGGGCATATTTGGAATATTGTGCACAGTGGTCACCATACATTGGAAGGATGTGGAAGTTCACACAGTGAACTCACAGCACCAGGTGGCTCACAGCACCAGGGACTCTGGTTTGATCACAGCCTCGGGGCAACTGTCTGTGTGGAGTTTGCACATTCTCCCGCTGTCCACGTGGTATCCTCCAGCTGCTCGAGCTTCTTTGCACAATCCAAAGATGCGCACATTAGGTGAATTGGCTGTGCTAAATTGCCCATAGTGTCCAGGGATGTGTAGGTTAGGTGCATTTGTCAGGGATAAATGTTGAGTAATAGGGTAGGGGAATGGGTCTGGGTGGTTTACTTTTGGCAGGATTGGTGTGGACTTGTTGGTTTGAAGGGCCTGTTCCCACACTGTATGGACTCTGATTCAGAGAGGGTTAAAAAGTGGTTTATCAAGATGTTGACTGGATTGGAGTGTGTTAGTTATAAGGAGAAATTGGACAAACTTAGATTGTTTTTACGAGAGTGTCAGACTGAGGGGTAACCTGACAGAAGTATATAAAATGATGAAAGGCTTGGATCGGGTGAATAGTCTTTGTCCCAGGGTGGAAATGTCAAATACTCGGGACACAGGCTTAAGGTGAGACAGGGAAAGGTTAAAGGAGATGTGCAAGGCAAGTTTTTTTGACAGAGATAGTGGGTGCCTGGATGTGCTACCAGGGGAGGTGGTGGAAGCAGCAACACTAGAAAGGTTTGAGGCATTTAGACAGATACATGGACAGGGAGAGAATAGAGGGGTATGGATGTCCAGGCAGATGTAATTAGTTTAAATAGCATCATGTGTTGCTGGAAAAGCGCACATTTTCAATAACACATTTTCAGCTCTGATCTCCAGCATCTGCAGCCCTCACTTTCTCCTTAAATAGCATCATGGTTGGTACAGGCATAGTGGGTCAAAGTATCTGTTGCTATGCTGTACTGTTCTATGCTTTATGTTCTAACCTCAATCTCAATCTGCCCTACCATTTTCGTCAATTTGTGAGCATACACACTCCAGGTCCCTTTGCTCCTTTTAAAATTATATCCCTTTTCACATTGCCTGTCCTGATTCTTCCGAACAAAATGTATTGCTTCAATTTGTTAGACTCCATCTACAGCACACCTGTCCATCCCACCAGCTTGTCTGCATCCTTGTGAGCTCTGTCACTATCCTCCGATCACAATACCTCTTAAGTTTTCTGTCATCTGAAATTTTTTTGACGTTGTGCTTTGTACAGCAAAGTTCAGGTCATTAAATATTAAGAAAATGAGTAATTCTCCTACCTACAGTACCCAACTATACGTCTTCCTCCAGTCTATAAAACAGTTCTGCATTGTTACACTGTTTTCTGTCAGTCTTACAGCTTGGGATCCACAAACCCACCCTTTTCGTTTAATGCCTTCAGTATTCCTGACAAACCCTTTTTATGCCAATTGATCACCTGCCTTTTGGAAGTCCATGCAAAGGTCTGACTTTCCCCATTTGTGCACACTGTATCCTAATTGTACTGTAGATGTCCATACATCCCAAGGACTGCAGCGGTTCAGGAAAGCAGCTCACCACCATCTTCTCCAGGGCAAGTAGAAATAGCCAATAAATGCTAGCCTAGCCAGGGATACCCACATTCCCTTGAACAAATAACAACGACTACTGTGAATTTTGTCTAGAAATATAATTTATAACTGTTATCCTGCCACCACAATTAAACTGCAGTTCTCTGCCAACACCTGTATCTAAGAAGTCATAGAGTCATACAGCAAAGAAGCAGCTCCTCTGCAGTGTCATCCTTTACTTCTTTCTGTATTTGCTCCTCTTTATTCTCACACTGACTTCTCTCTTTCCCTCTCCTGGATTCTGTCACCTCACTTCCTGTTTTTGCTGAATAAGAGCAAAATACCGCAGATGCTGGACATTTGGAGGTGTATCGAGATGGTGGCAGAGGAGAATGGGCCCAATGGTGAAAGAAGGCGGCTGAAAAGTGGCAACTTCAATGTTGGCTGAGTCCAGTGTAGACAGCAGGAAGGTGGTGGAGGAGGGATGATGGTGGAGGTATTGTTGATGATTTGGTTCAGGACGAATAGACTCTCTTTAAGCTATATCTTCCTATATTTTTTCTTATTCTTTAAGCTATTCAAAATGGTGTCAGATGGTGGTGACAGTTGAAAAGCTATTCACCTGTATTTTGCTGTTTTTCTCACTGTAAAATACACGTGACAATAAAATCATTCATTCATTACCGGAAGTAAAAACAAACAATGCTGGAGAAACAGTTAAGTTGGTGTACGGCCTAGTTTTGTCATTGTTTTTATTTTTCCATTCATTTATGTTATGTCTTTATTAGCTGGCTTGTTCTTGCTACTTAATGGGATATATTTCACCTGAATTTGTTTTGCATTTGAAATTCTCTCCACTTATTATTTATGATTAGATTAGATTCCCTACAGTGTGGAAACTGGCCATTCGGCCCAACAAGTCCACACCGACCCTCCGAAGAGCAACCCATCCAGACCCATTCCCCTACATTTACTCCTGACTAATGCACCTAACATTACAGGCAATTTAGCATGGCCAATTCACCTGACCTGCACATCTCTGGACTGTGGGAAGAAACCGGAGCACCTGGAGGAAACCCACACAGACACGGGGAGAATGTGCAAACTCCACACAGGCAGCTGCCCGAGGCTGGAATCTACTCTGGGACCCTGATGCTGTGAGGCAGCAATGCTAGCCACCGTGCTGTCCCCATTACAAATTGTTAAGTTTTTCCCCTGCTGTAGTTTCATCTCATTAAAATGTGCCACTTTCTTACTGTGATTTGAACATTATTATGTCTTGCTTGATCTTTAGGTTGTAATTACTGTTGCCTAGACGTTTCTCACTGCTACTTCCTCTTATCAGTTCTAGATATCATGTATCCCTTTTGCTGCTTACGTGGCCATTTATTGGTGAAGGTAAATTATTCTAATTTTGTCCTGTTTTGTTTTTCCCATAGAGCTGTCCTTGATCACTCTGCACTGGTTTCTGACTGCATTTGCCAGTGTTGTGCATATCAACATACTTCTCCGAGTCTGGGACATATTCTTCTGTGAGGGCTCTGTTCTCCTTTTCCAGATCACACTGGGAATGCTCAAATTGAAGGTATGTAGGTTACCATGAGGATAGTAAGATGGGATTTTTGGGAATATTTTCCAGCTCTTTTGGAGCCGCTAAGAACATAACAAGGATTAGGAGCAAGAGTGGGCAATTCAGCCCCTTGCTTTGTCTTTTAGGATGATCATGGCTGATCTCATCTTGGCTTTAAGTCTCACCTCCTTGTAATGGGAGCATTGCAGCAGCCATTCTTGCTGCTTGCCATGTTGAGAAAACACATGGAGAGCACGATGGGATCAGTACAAGCACAAGCTTGAGTAACTGGACATATCTTGGAAATGGGTATTGTAGATTTAGTACCTCGTATCAGTAGAGATGAGTAGGGTGATTGCACACATTGATCCTGGGTCTGAATGGTGTACACTTGCTGATTTTGGGTCTGAATAATGGATACTCCCTCTATACTGGGTCTGAATAATATACGCTCACACAAATACTAGGTCTGAATAGCAGACCCTCACACTGATGGTAGATCTGAACTGAAAATACTCACGTTCTTCCTATAAAAGCCACTGCTTTTCCATTTATGTGTGGGTATACATAACCACTATCATACATACTCACATTATCCACATTAAAAATCTCACAACACCAGGTTATAGTCCAACAGGTTTAATTGTGTGCTTCCAATTAAACCTGTTGGACTATAACCTGGTGTTGTGTGATTTTTAACTTTGTACACCCCAGTCCAACACTGGCACCCCCAAATCATCACATTATCAACACTCACTTATATGGGTGTTGCACTCCCAGTAAGGCTCACTAGGTGGCAGTATGAACCTTATTTCCTCCTCCACATCACAAGGCTACCCAAACTGAATTGCTCGGATCAAAGTCCTCAGTACAGGCTGGGTCTGTATTGAGGAATTTGACTGTAACCCTCTGGACTGAGGCAATGTGAGTGTGGGTTACACCGGTAATATTAGTAGAAGTGAAAATAGATATCTCATAGGAACAGGAGTAAGCCAGTTAAGCCGCTCAAGTCTATTCTGCTACTCATTAAAATCGTGGCTGATTTGTGGCCTAACTCCATATTACCTGCCTTTGGCCCTTAATAACTTTTGCTTAATAAAAAAAAACTTCCAGCATCCACTGCCATTTGTGGAAGAGAGTGCCAAATATTTACTACCTTTTGTATATAGAATTGCTTCCTAATATCTCTCCTAAACAGGCTGGCCTGAATTCTCAGACTGTACCTCCTATTGTGTGCAAGTCCCCAACCAGTGGAAATAATCTATCTACCCTGTCTTTCTGTCGGTATCTTGAAGATTTCAATGAGATCACCTTTTAACCTTCTATCTACTTGAGAAAACAGACCTAATTTATGTAATCTCTCCCCTTAAGCACTGAAGTCCAGGTATCATTCTTGTAAACAATTTGTCAATCAATAATAATTAATTAATGATGGTGGTCCAGTCAGTTCTAATAATTTATTAGTAGAAAACTAGTAATCAGTCAGTAATTTGTTAATTAGTCGGTCAGTAATAACTAACTAATGACAGCATCTGGTAAGTTAATTAAATAGTGGCATAGCCCATTTTGTGACGTTACTATCTTGAAGCTGTTTTTATGAAAAAGCTATGAAGCAGTTCAGTTGGGAGGGTGCAGGAAATCTGACACCTTTGGGAACCATGACTGAGATTGTCAAAATTTCATAAATGGTGTGTGAAGGCAGGGAGGATGTTGGCACATAAGTGAATATTTGAAGAAGTAGTTGATGTAACACTGCAGGTTGACTTCTGTCATTCTGGTAGTTGTCTGAGAAAGGTTATCCTCTTCTCACACAATTTTTCAGCTCACCAATTGTAAACAGTAGAACTCTGAGAGAATAGATTAAGTTCTTTCCTGTCTTAAGAGCGGAACACATTGTATTACCAGATTTTGAGGGATGCAACATTGTTGGAGTGCTGGGAGCCTTACCCTTTTAAGATACTGGAGCCAAGTTTCTCTGATATCTAAAAGATCCCAGTATCCTCACCAACCTTCCCTCAGACAATCATCACCAAAACATACCTGTCTTTTCCTTCATTCATTTCTGTTTGTGTATTAAAAATGCTACATTTGCTTCTATAACAGCTGGAGATGTAGCAGCATTGAGTTAGATTTTGTATTTAATGAGATTTGTTGATTCTTTAGGAAGAGGAACTCATTCAGTCTGAAAACTCAGCGTCTATCTTCAACACATTATCAGACATTCCTTCACAGATTGATGACCCAGAGATCCTCATTAAGGTCAGTGTCATTTGACAGCTAAACAGGTATAGCCAAGTCCAAAAGTCCAGTTTCTTTGAGAATTAAGAATCTGAAAAACCTCAGAATCAATCATAATTTTAATCAGCGATGAATTACTTGCACACTATGTAGTCAGTAACCTCAATTAATTAATGAGGTCTGCAGTGCTCAGTTCAGAAACATTAACGTTGGGCGGCACAGTGGTTCAATGGTTAGCACTGCTGCCTCACAGCGCCAGGATCCCGGGTTCGATTCCCACATCGGACAACATCTGTGTGGAATTTGCACGTTCTCCCCGTGTCTGTGTGGGTTTCCTCTGGACGCTCCGGTTTCCTCCCACAATCCAAAGATGTGCAGATCAGGTGAATTGGCTATTCTAAATTGCCCATAGTGTTAAGTGCGTTAGTCAGGGGTAAATATAGGGTATGGAATGGTTCTGGGTGGCTTACTCTTTGGAGGGTCAGTGTGGCACTGTTGGGCGGAAGGGCCTATTTCCATTCTGTAGAGAATCTAATCTAAACTCTAGAATTAAGGCTTCTAGCATCCACAGGGTTTTGCTTCTTTAATAATTAACTAATGACAGTGTTTGGTCACTCAGTTAATTAGCACACTGCATAGTCAGTAGTAATTAATCAGATAGTGTTTTGTCAGTCAATAACTGATTAGTTCACACTATGTAATCAGTCAGTAATATTTAAATTAATAACAGTGCTTGGTCAGTCACTAAACAATTAGCATAGTACTTAGTCAGTTGGTAGTAATTAACTAATGACTGTTTGTTTGGTGAGTCAGTAATAATTAATGACAATGTTAGGTCAGTTACTAAGAATGAATGACAGTATTTGGTTAGGTCAAGATAGTGCTCACTCAGTTAGTCAATTGTTACTAGCTTGTATGTAACCAGTCAGAAATAGTTAATTAATGATAATGTTTGGCCAGTCAATGTTGTGGGTGGCACGGTGGCACAGTGGTTAGCACTGCTGCCTCACAGCACCAGCGACCCGGGTTCAACTCCCGCCTCAGGCGACTGTCTGTGTGGAGTTTGCACATTCTCCCCGTGTCTGCTTCGGCACCCCTCCGGGTGCTCCGGTTTCCTCCCACAATCCAAAAATGTGCAGGTTAGATGAATTGGCCACGCTAAATTGCCCGTAGTGTTAGGTGAAGGGGTAAATGTAGGAGTATGGGTCTGGGTGGTATATGCTTCGGTGGGTCAGTGTGGACTTGTTGGGTCGAAGGGCCTGTTTTCACACTGTAAGTAATCTAATCTAATAATAATTACTAGCATGCTATCTAGTCAGTCAGTAAAATTAACAACAGTTAGTAATAATTAATTAGTAGCGTAGTGGTTAGTCAGTAGTAATTGATAGAATTTAATAATTATTTAGTCTTTAGTCAATCAATAATAACTAATTACAGTTTGGATTAGCTAATTAATGACAATATTTTTCCGGTCAGTAATATTTAATGAATGACAGCATTTTGTTAGTCAGTAATAATTAATGGCAGTAGTCATTCATTCCATAATATTTAATTAATGAAAATATTTGGTCAGTTAATAATGTCTAGATTGAGACAGATCAAGCCTTTAGCTTTGCTGGTTTATGTAAGGCCTGATTTGTGGATTTGTTCTGCGTTTTGTTCTGGAGATTTTTGAATTATGTTTGTCATGTAAATGTGAGAGAAGGTGGGGGGAAAAAAAGTTATTTCTGTGCTGTCATTGTGTGGGGTCGAACCTTGCATCTTTCCAGAAGTGAGTGTTTGGCATAAATGCATCAAACTGAGGGTAAAGCATGAGAAAGGAAGAGTCATCGAGTCATGCAACATGGAAACAGACCCTTTGGTCCAATTTGTCCATGTCAGCAAAGTTTCCCAAACTAAACTATTCCCACCCCTCTGCATTTGGGCCATATCCCATAAACCTTGCCTATTCATGTCCCCGTGGAGAAAGTGAGGACTGCAGATACTGGAGACTAGAGTTGAAAAATGTGATGCTGGAAAAACACAGCAGGTCAGGCAGCATCCGAGGAGCAGGAGAATCCACGTTTTGGGCATAAGCCCTTCTTCAGGAATGAGGCTGGTGTGCCAGGGGGGCAGAGAGGTCAGGAAGAAAATTGCAGGTCAAGAGGGCGGTGCTGAATCTTTAAGAAAGGAAAGCACAGCTTTTTACAGTGATATCAAGACACAGTATAGTTACAAACATAGGAGCAGGAATAGGCCATTCAGCCCTCTGAGCCTGCTTTACTGATGCTAGATCATGGCTGATCATTTGCCATATCCCTGCACTATTCCCATATCCCACTGATATCATTAGTAACTAGAAATCTATGAATCTCTGTCTCTAATTAATGACCGCACTTCTGCAGTTCAACAATTTCAGAGATTCATCACAGTCCTTATCGTAGTCTTGAATGGTTTGTCCCTTACTTTATGGTTTCCCTTGGTCTAAACTGCACAGTCAGTGATAAAAGCCTTTCTGCATCAAACACTTCCTGGTGCTTTAAGAATTTTGTAAGCTTCAATGAATCGCCTCTTATCCTTCTAAACCCCAGAGAAGACAGACCCAGTCTCCTCGATCTTTCCTCATACGACAATCCTGCCATCCCAGGATCAGTCTGGAGAACCTTTGCTGCATCCTTTCCATGGCAAAAATAAGAAAGAAATGTCTGGCAAGGATATCAATCCTCCAGCTGCAGTCTGACCAGTGTTCTGTACAATTAAAGCAAAACGTCTTTGTTTCTGTACTTATGAACAAAGACATGCAGCTCCCTGTGGAGATCGGGTTATAGCAACCATTCAGTTCACTGTGTAAAATACACTGTGAAATATTTCTCTGCAGGAGTCAATGAAGCTCGCTGGATCGTTGACAGATGCCATGATTGAGAGCCAAAGGAGAAAGCATCTGGCATATCTGATTGCAGACCAGAACCAGGTCCCACAATCAACCATGCCAAACTATACAAAGGTGTGTATCACTGGTGAGGCAGCAATCTGTACAAAGCCAGGAAAGATTCTGTTAGCACATAACGTTATTGGCATGAAGAAAGACAGAATGTAACGCAGTGACTGTGGGGTGACGGGGAATGAAGG
>NC_057748.1:22967651-22974064 GCF_004010195.1 Chiloscyllium plagiosum | reverse complement strand
CAGGGTGACGAGGATTATCTAAACTTCAAGCAGGCATGTTGGTTTTTTTGTCCTGTGCCAAACGTTCTAGTTTGAGATTTCTTCTCCTGGCTTCATCTTTCTGTAAATAACAGGAAAGGTTCTTGTCCCCAGCTTGTCTTTACTGGTCTCGGAGATGCAGCCAGGATGACTTTTGTCATGTCCAAATGTAATGTGAGTAGGCTCTCCATTGAGATCTGTCTTTCTTCTCTGTATAGATTGTTCGACGACAGTCCCAACGCAGGAAGTCTGGACTGGGTGCTCTACTTTTTGGTAAGCTCATTGTCCCCTAATCATCGAAGCAGATCCAGGCATGGTGGGGTGTTATAGTGGGATACAGGTATCGGGCAGGGATAAGTGTACATGGCTGTAATGAGGATGGCAGAGTCTGCCAATGGCAGCAAATCACAGACAATGACATAAAAACAGAAAACAAGAGAAATACTTAGCTGTGAAGAGTGAAGGTAGCTTTTTATTTCAGACTGATACCCTTTTCATTACTTCTGCTACTGCCTGAGTTGTTAGGAATTCCCAGCATTTGTTGGTTTGATTTCAGGTTTCCAGAATTCATGGAATTTGGTTCCAGACTCAGGGGATATTGTGGAATAAATGTTGTTATCTCCAATTTTCATTGTTTACTTCATGGTGTGTTCATGAATTCACCATTAATCATTGTTAACTTTTCAAATGTGTTTTTGTAAATTTCTTCCCTTTCTTTCCTCTTCCTGCCTCTTATCTATTTCATGCTCTTCTTCATTCCCTGTAACTGCTTCTCTACATTCTTTTCTGTAATTTTCCCTCCTTTTCCTCCATACCCACCCTTTACACTTTGTACGTTATGCATTGCCATCTCATGTTCAGGATCCTTGTGCTGTGTGAACAAGCACTTTGCTAACTTCACGAGAAGCCATCTTGATCAGCTGTTAAAATGTGCTGGTGCAGCAAAATGCATTTTGACCGACCTTAATCCTTGCTAATCTCCTAGTTATGGCTGAAACTTTCCACTTCCCTCGCTTGCTGTCACACCTGTTCACTGTATTTCTTTAATACTCTTTACCCACTCTCTTACTGACAGGTGACAATGAAGATGCAGAGGCGATGAAGGCAAAAAACATCAAACAGACTGAGTTGGTGGCAGATTTACGGGAAGCCATTCTGCAAGTAGCTCGACATTTCCAATGCCTGGACCCTAAAAATTGCAACATTGTGAGTAAATAACTAAGGGAGAACCTGTGACAACTCTAGCTTCCTTGGCATGTGTCTATATCACAAGATGTATACAGGCAACAACAGAAGTGGCTAACACACTTGTAGCATGTTGTAGGACAATTTTTTAGCATTTGGGAATCTCATCTCCATACCACCGAATGTCCCTATTCAGTGGCTGGGAAGTGAGGGTGACAGAGAGAGCAATGGTGGTGAGTTCTGACATCTCAACCAGATCAGAATTTTCAGCTTTTTAAATAAAGGTCATAGTGAGACTAATGGCATCTCTGAAACAGGGTCATGTACAAGACAATAGATAGCAAGTTTCCCCCTTTAGTCCTCTTTAGCCCTCCCAGTCGTCTTTCTATATTTGGTGGAGTCCATTTTGCTGTCACTGGTGAGCTGTTTGTCTGGGAGGAGAAATGTGTGTCCTGCCAATCTCCATCTTCTCTCCATCAGGATGTTCTATTTGCACCTTTGGAAGATTGAGAATTGTGAAAATACCCATTTCAAAATTTTAATAGTTTTTTTGTTTGAAGTTTCAGATTTTGGAAAAAAATACAATTGGCTTACACTGTCCACATTTAAATACATCCATCATCAAATTCCACTAATCTGCTCCTTGGGCAAGTGTCTCCTATACTCCTATCTCCAAGATTCAACCTGAACCTGTCCAGGTGGAGACACTGTTCAGTATCTAGGCTTGGGCTGACAAAAAATTAGATGTTTTTTTTAAATTAGATTCCCCACAATGTGGAAACAGGCCCTTCAGCTCAACAAATCCACTCCGAAGAGTAACCCATCCAGTCCCATTTCCCTCTGACTAATGTACCTAACACTATGAGCAATTTAGCATGGCCAATTCACCTGGCCTGCACATCTTTTGGACTGTGGGAGGAAACCGGAGCACCCGGAGGAAACCTCGCAGACACAGGGAGAATGTGCAAACTCCACACAGACAGTCCCCCAAGGCTGGAATCAAACCTGGGAACCTGGTGCTGTGAGGCAGCAGTGCTAACCACTAAGCCACCATGCCACCCCGAAGTGGCAAGTAATGTTTGCACCACCAATTCTCAGGTAATGACCATCTCCAACAAGAGAAACTCCAACCATCACCCCGTTCAATAGCAATACCACCATTGAATTTCTGTACTATAAACCATATTCTGCAAGTTTAACTCACAAAAAAGTTATGAACATCAGATTCAGCTTTCGAGAAATCGGTGTGGAACCATGATTACAATATGGGTACATCCTTAGTTTTACTTTTGTACATAAGGTAAAGGTCAGCATTTATCTAAAGTAAAATGATTGAGCTGCTGCAGAGTGACAGATACTATTGAATAAAAGTGCTGTCTCAATTTATAAATAATGCAAACTGCTGAAGGTTGTGGGAGTGAGGTTCTGTTGTGTAATTTCTTTGAAAGTGCAAGTCCAGATGAGTATGAAGCAATAAAGATCAGCACTTTTTGAATTCTATAAAAGGACATAATTTGCAAGACCTAGGAGGTAGAACCATGTACAGAAGAGCCCTTTGGCCCATCACACCTGCACTGCCAAAAATATGCCACTGCCTACACTAAGCCCATAGCCTTTTATGTACATAGCCTTAAAGTTTGTGATGTTCCCCACCTCAAATATCCTCTCAGGCAGTGCATTCCAGATCCTCACCACCCTCATTGTGAAAACATATTTCCTCAAATCCCCTTTAAACCTCCTGCCTTTCACTTTAAAATTATGGTCCTTGTTATTGACCTTACAACTAAGAGGAACAGCTGCTTTCTATTAACTCTGTCCATGTCCCTCATAATGCTAGACATGTCGGTGTTTTTTGCACCAAAGAAAACGACCAAGCCTCTCTTCGTAGCTGAAATTCTCCATCTAAAGAAACATCCTAGTGAATTTACTCTGCATCCCCTCCAATGTATTCACATCCTTCCTATCGTGTGGTGACCAGAACTGTGCACAGTACTGCAGCTACACACCTCTGGCATCACTCCCCTTGTTCTAATCTATGTCACAACTGATCTTGTATGCCTCCTTAACTACCCTGTTACCTGTCCTGAAACCTTCAGGGACCTGTTAACAAGCACCCGAGCTCCCTCTGTTCCTCTGAGCTTCCTGCTGTCTTTCCATTCATTGAGTACCCCCCGGTCTTGTTTCTTCTTGCAAATCTCACATTTATCAGGGTGAAGTTGCATTCTGCCAATTCATTACCTGTAATTTCCTCCCTCATTGTCCACAGTCGCCTGGGACACAACTCACCCAAAGCTGGCGATTTATCCACTTTTAAATTTGTCAGAACCTCCAATATCTCTTCACTTTTGATATCAATCTGCTCAAGAATTTCACAGTCCACTTTTTTCAATTGAGGAGTTGCATCCTTCTCTTCTTCCACACAGACAGATGTGAAGAAATCATTTAACATATTACAAGATGTCCTGCAGCTACAGAAACAGATTGCTCCCTTGGTCCCTAATGGGTTCTGCTCTTTTCCTGATTATTCTCTTCCCCTTAATATACTTGTAGAATATCTGGGAATTCTCCCTAAACTTGCCTGCCAGTGTTTTCTCATGTCCGCACTTCACTCTTCTTCAGATCTCTTTGCACTTCCTATACTCTTCTATGATGTGGAGGTGCCAGTGTTGGTCTGGGGTGGACAAAGTTAAAATCACACAACACCAGCAACCTAATGAAGGAGCAGCACTCCGACAGCTTGTACTTCCAAATAAACCTGCTAGGCTATAACTTAGTGTTGTGTGATTTTTAACTTTATACTCTTCTAGAGCCTCCATCCTTTTGCTCCCTTTTTACCTGTTATATGTCTCTCTTTTCCTTTTTAATCCAGCCATGAATATTCCTGGACATTCATGGTTCTCTAGGCTTATTGCTCTTGTGTTTCACCCTAAAGGGAACATGTTATGTCTGTACTCCCCTCCACCCAATAACTTCTTGAAATCCCGCGATTCTGCTGAAGATGTAACTTCAAGGTGCTGATAAATGTAGACAAGACTGTAATTTGTATTGTTTTGTGAGTCCAATGGAGAAATGACTGTAAATTCGTAGTATTTCAAGAAATGCCAATAAAGGGGAAACAAATTGATACCTTATGAAAGGACAGTGCCCATTGGTTGGCAAGTGGACTCTGGTTGGTAGAGGTCTTGCCGTGAGAATGGAGCAGTTAATGATCGTTGACTATTAACTGCCAAATTTTCTTTAGGTTTCAAATCAATTGCTGCTGATTGATTGGTCAGAACATTGCCCTGAGACATCAACCAGCAAATATTTGTTACCTATTTTGTTTAGTTCAGACAGATGCAATGCATGTTCATGTTCTTTCTATCTGCAAAGAACTTTGTGAGGATCATAATGTTGATACACGAGGATAATATCAGAAACTTATGAAGAAGAACATTAGAAGTTGAAACAAATTAGGCCATTCATTGGAACAGGAGTAAGCTATTCAAATCATTGAGTCTGTCCTGCCATTCAATTTGTTCATGGCTGATTAAATACTTTCATGCCTTTTAGCCACTTCATCCCCATATGACACTGGTAATCTGAAACCTGTCAATTTTTACCTTCAACATACTGAAAGATGGAGCTTCCACAGCCCTCTGGTAGAGAATTCCAAAGGTTCAGAATCTTCTCCATAAAAAGATTCTTCTCGTAAATGTTTGAAGTTATGCTGCTTGATTTTAGGCTTGTCTTACAGGGGAAACATCTTAACTGTATCTATCCTGTCTGTCCATTCAAGTATTTTGCAAGTTTCAATTAGATCACCTCTCATTCATTAAAACTCTAGAGAATACAGGTCCAGTTTACCCAATCTGTCTTAAGACGACAGTCCCACTATCTTGGGAACAAGTCTGATGGACCTTTAATTGCATTCCCTCTATGGTAACAATATTTTGCCTGAGAAAAGGAGACCAAACCTGCACACCGTATACTCTGCATAGTCTACCCCGTACTTAAATCCTCCTGCAATAATGGCTAACATTTCCTTAACCTTCCAAATAGCTTGCTATAACTGCACATTAACCTTGAGTGACTTATCAGCAAGGACACCAAGGTCCCTTTGTGCGTCTAATATTTCCAACCTCTTTGCATTTAAGAAGTACAGTCCTCTGTGAATCTGTTTCTCCTACCAAAATGGAAAGTCTCAGACTTTTTTCACATTGTATATCATCTGCCACGTTCTAGCACATTCATTAAATCTCTACAAATCCTCCTGAAGATACCTTATCTCTTCCTCCCAACACATTCCCACTTAGCTTTATATGCTGGGTCTACTGTTGTTCATCATTTATATAAGTGATTTGAATGAGAATATAGAAGGCATTCTTAGTTATTTACAGATGACACCAAAACTGGTGGTATAGTGGATAGTAAAGAAAGTTATCTAAGAGTACAACCGTGATTAATTGGCTAGTGGTCCGAGGAACGGCAGATGGAGTGTCATGCAGATAAACGCGAAGTGTTGCATTTTGGTGAGACAAACCAGGGCACGATTTGCACAGTTAATGGTAGGGCT
Organism: Chiloscyllium plagiosum; assembly: GCF_004010195.1. Lineage (NCBI taxonomy): Eukaryota > Metazoa > Chordata > Chondrichthyes > Orectolobiformes > Hemiscylliidae > Chiloscyllium > Chiloscyllium plagiosum. The sequence goes on along the minus strand of NC_057748.1, from coordinate 22,968,306 downwards.
CTGGGAAGTTTTGCTGAACAGAGAAATCTAGGGGTGCAGGTATATAGTTCCTTGAAAGTGGTGTCACAGGTAGACAGGGTAGTGAAGAAGGTATTTGACACGCTTGCCTTTATCTATCAGAGCACTGAGTACTGGAGTTGGGACATCATGTTATGGCTATAGAAGAAATTGGTAAGGCCACATTTGGTGTAGTGCATTCAGTTCCGTCACAGTGCTATAGGTAGACTGTTATTAAACTGAAAAGGGTGCAAAAATGATTTACAAGGATATTATTAAGACCAGAACGTTTGAGCTATAGAGAGAGGCTGGATAGGCAGGGACCTTTTTTTAACTGAAGCTTAGGAGGCTGAGAAGAGACCTTGGTAAAAACAATGACTGCAGATGCTGGACACCAGTTTCTGGATTAGTGGGGCTGGAAGAGCACGTCAGTTCAGGCAGCATCCAAGAAGTAGCGAAATCGACGTTTCGGGCAAAAGCCCTTCATCAGGAATAAAGGCAGAGAGCCTGAAGCGTGGAGAGATAAGCTAGAGGAGGGTGGGGGTGGGGAGAAAGTAGCTTAGAGTACAATAGGTCAGTGGGGAAGGAGATGAAGGTGATAGGTCAGGGAGGAGAGATGGCCTCTTGCAAAAATGCCATCCCGTATTCCCAATTCCTC
>NC_057748.1:22960331-22966991 GCF_004010195.1 Chiloscyllium plagiosum | reverse complement strand
GAGGTAGGGTGGGAAGGGGTGTAATCCAGGTAGCTGTGGGAGTCGGTGGGTTTGTAAAATATGTCAGTGTCAAGTCGGTCGTCATTAATGGAGATGGAGATGGTCCAGGTAAATTTAAGGTCAGGGTGGGATGTGTTGGTGAAGTTGGTGAATTGCTCAACCTCCTCGCGGGAGCACGAGGTGGCGCCAATGCAGTCATCAATGTAGCGGAGGAAGAGGTGGGGAGTGGTGCCGGTGTAATTACGGAAGATCGACTGTTCTACGTAGCCAACAAAGAGACAGGCGTAGCTGGGGCCCATACGTGTGCCCATGGCTACCCCTTTGGTCTATATAAAATCATGAGGGGCATAGATAAGGTGAAAAGCCCAGGGTAGGGGTTCCAAAACTAGAATGTGTGGGTTTAAGGTGAGACAGGAAAGACTTAAAAGGGATATCACACAAAGGGCCATGCAGATATAGAATGAGCTGCCAGAGGAAGGGGTAGAGATGAGTACAATTACAACATTTACAAGATTTTTGGACAGGTACATGGATAGGAAAGGTTTAGAGGAATATGGGCCAAATGCAGGCAAGTGGGATGAATTCAGTTTAGAAAACCTGGTTGGTATGCATGAATTGGGTGAAAAGATCTGCTTCTATATGGCTCTATGTGGAAATATCACTTTCAGTTCTCACCTCCAAATCATTGTGCATAGCTAGGGCCCAATACTGGTCTTTGCAGTACCTCGAGGAGAAAGTGAGGACTGCAGATGCTGGAGATCAGAGCTGAAAATGTGTTGCTGGAAAAGTGCAGCAGGTCAGGCAGCATCCAAGGAACAGGAGAATCGACGTTTCGGGCATAAGCCCTTCTTCAGGAAAGGCATTCCTGAAGAAGGGCTTATGCCCGAAACGTCGATTTTCCTGTTCCTTGGATGCTGCCTGACCTGCTGCGCTTTTCCAGCAACACATTTTCAGCTTTGCAGTACCTCACTCATCACAGCCTGCCAACGTGAGAATGATCCATTACTTCCTACTCCCTGTTTTCTGTTTGTTAACCAATCGTTCTTCTGTGTGAGTACATAACCTCTTATCTCACGTGCTTTAATCTTTCTAAATTTATAAAGTGCCTTCTGCAATACCTACGTCTATCACCTTTTCTTTATTATCAATTTTGTTAGTAATACCTTCCAAATGGTTCAATAAGTTTGTCAAACACGATTTCCCATTCACAGATCCATGTGCTGACTAAATTCAATCAGATCATTATCAATCAAACATCTATTTATCCCATCCATGAAAATTGATTCTAACATTTTATCTCACCCTGATGTAAAGCTAACAAGTGTGTAGCTCCCTGTTTTCTCTCTCACTGTCTTTATAAATAGTGAGGTGATTTCTTCATAGTTGAGACTCAACGTTAGCTTTACTGTATTTCCATGGATGCTGTCTGATCTGCTGTGAACTCCATGTGGGGTTTTCAGCACAGATTCCAGACAATCAGCACTCCTTTTCTCTTTCAGTCAAAATTGTGTTGATTGTTTGAAATTTGACTTTCTTGGATTTCTCTTGATGAGTGCAAGATGACATGCCTCACTAACGCAACTCTTTTATCACCAAGAAGCAAGGTACAAAAAGCAACTTTCCCTCCAAACCACTCGCCATCCTAGTTTGGATTCTGCCATTCCTTCATCGTTGCTGAATCAATACTATGAAATTCCCTCCCTCACAGCACCTGATGAGCAAACCTAGATTGCTGTTAAATTTTTAATCACTTAGAATGGGGTTGCAGGTTTCAATTCATTAATATGTAAATCCCAAAAAATCTTTCAAGTCAGAATTCCAAGAAAACTTAAGGTTTCATTTAAGAAAGGTGACATTTCAGCTCAGACAATGCATTAAAGGTATGAGGTTAGGTATCCCAACATGGAGTCAGACTGGTTCTATTTCCAAAGTAGGAATTGATAAAATGTCACATAGACTGACTGCTTACAGATTGTGTGCTTTTTGAACAAAATAGAATGTATCTGCAAAGACAAGTTCACCCCAAAGACTTTTATGTATGTGTGCATGCGTATGTCATCCCCCCATCAGACTTACCATGGACCACACTTTACAATCAGACTCATTCTTGGACAGACACATCTCCATCAAGGAGGGCACCTCAGTACATCACTCTACCACAAACCCACAGATAACCTCGCTGCACTTCTCCAACTTATTTTTGTTACTGTGGAAATAGAACCAGTCTGACTCAAGACTGGAATACAGACAGACTCTAACCTCACACCTTTAATGCATTGTCTGAGCTGAGATGTCACTTTTTTTATATAAAACCTTGTTATCTCAAGAATGTTACTTGAAAGAATTTCTGGGATTTACATGTTAATGAATCAAAATCTGTAACCCCATTGTAAGTGATTAAAGGCTTAACAGCAATCTAGGTTTGAAAAGTGTGATACTTCTTCAGGCTTATGCCCGAAACATCGATTCTCCTTCTCCTCGGATGCTGCCTGGCCTGCTGCGCCTTTCCAGCACCACACTTTTTAATTCTAGTCTCCAGCATCTGCAGTCCTCGCTTTCTCCTAGCAATCTAGGTTTGTTCAATATATCACATCAGTTGTATGGGTACTTTGATCTCTTAAATATAAATTCTGTGTCCTATGATCCTGCCCCACTAGCTACCTGACAAAGGAGCAGCACTCCGAAAGCTTGAAATTCCAAATAAACCTGTTGGATTATAACCTGGTGTTGTGATTTTTAACTTTGTCCACCCCAGTCCAACACTGACACCTCCACATTATGGCTGCCATCCAAGTAAGGATGGTGAGTGGCTTGGAGGGGAACTTGCAGGTGGTAGTGTTTCCGTGTATCTGCTACCCTTGTTGTTCTAGATTGAATGGTCATGGGTTTGGAAGGTGCTGTCCACGAATCTTTGACAAATAAGAGCACTGCATTTTTGTAGATTGTACATATTGCTGTTGTGTACATTCCTGAAGAAGGGCTTATGCCCGAAACGTCGATTCTCCTGTTCCCTGGATGCTGCCTGACCTGCTGCGCTTTTCCAGCAACACATTTTCACCACATTGCTGTTGACCGACTAATGTTTGTGAATGTGGTACCAATGAAGTGGGGTGTATTGAGGGGGAGGATGAAGGGGGTATATTGACAGGATGGTCAATAGCAAGTCTGAAGTGGAGTGTTGATGGTGAAGTAGTTGAGGGTAAGTGGACTGGAATTGAGGGAGACTGTCAGAAGAATTATCAATGTATTGGGCAATTGGAGCAAAGCAATGAGGTAAAGTGGAAGGGGTATCATCAGTTCTACAAAGGAGAATTTGTTTCTGCCAGTGACCCTCTCCTCCAAGAGTTTGTTTTGTTTAATAATCTCTAGATTGGGAAATACTTGCAAATTACTTCTATACTGCCTGTGAGGATGGTAGAGGCAGAAATCCTATAACAACTAAGTAGTTTTTGGATGTGCACTTGTGATGTTTCAGCATCAAAGTCTAGAACAATAAAAAATGATACATGAGAGAAGGGGACCATTTGGCCCATTTCATCCATGCTAACCCAAAGACACCTAGATGCCCTTGCTAATCCCAGCTTCCTGCATATCGCTCATAGCCCTGCAGCTTATGGCACTTAAAGCGCAGATGCAGGTACTTTTTGAAAGAGTTTAGGGTCTCTGCCTCCACCACCAACTCAGACAACTCTTTCCAGACACCCACCATCTTCTGCGTAAAAACCTTTTTCCTTACGTTTTCTCGAATCCTTCTGCCAAGTAGCTTGAAGCTATGATCCCTGGTTTTTGAACTCCTTGCCAAGGGAAAAAGATTCCTCCTATCTACTCTATCACTATCCCTCACGATTTTGTATACCTCAATTATGTCACGCCTCAGCCTGCATCTTTCCTGTAATGTGGTGACCAGAACAGCAAGCAATATAGTTGTCTTCTGCAGTTTAATTTTTATATCCTTACTTTTGTGTTCTATACCTGTGACAGTGAAGGAGAGCATTTATATGCCACTTTTACAACTTTATCTGCCTATGAGCTATGAGCCAAATGCTGGAAAATGGGATTAGAATAGTTAGGTGATTGTTTTTGACGGGTGTGGATGTGATGGACCAGAAGGCCTTTTGCTATGCTGTAGGTCTCTATGATGGTGTGCTTATTACGAAGCTCCAGATGAAAGAAACCTTCATTTTGAGCTGTAGCAGGTTTAGGTCATGTCCTAAATACTTCCTGTGTTGAGACTCTTTGTCACCTTGCCTGACTATAGTGTTTGAGATGTAACAACTGAAATGTCTCCCTTAATAGGAGCTGACCCCAGACTACTCCATGGAGAGCCACCAGAAAGACCATGAAAATTATGTTGCTGTGTCCCGGAACCGAAGACGTCGAGCCAAGGCACTGTTAGATTTTGAACGTCACGATGATGATGAACTGGGGTTCCGAAAAAACGACATCATCACGGTAGGTGTGAGTTACTACAGGTCTGACAAGCAATGCACTTTCGGACAAGACAGCACCCTTCCTTGGGGGATGTTTGCACAAACCACATACTGAGCAGAGCTTGCCGTAAAGCCTGAGCACTAATCTTGTGGATCATATGTTTTTCCTATATGGCTAGGATGGCATGAAGAAGATAAGTTGGGGCTTTTGTGGAGCATGCATGGAGATGAATGTATCAAAGGCCTGTTGGGCTGAACTTCCCTGGGTTAATGCCAATTATAGTATATGTTGTACTCCGAGAAATTACAGGGCACTGAATCCCTCCCAATGGGCTGTACAGAGACAACAACATCTTAAATAATATTAAGCCTTCAGTGAAGAAATTCATCAGAAAGCCTGAGACGTGAGAGCAATTGAACAAAATTTGACACGTTTGTCAAGTGGTTGCAGTGGTTGAGTATTTAGGGGATAGTGACCATAGTTCTAATTTTCAAAGTCATTATCAAAAGGAATAAGGATAGTGCAGAAGTTAAGTGTATATATTGGGGAAGGACAGTCTTAATATTATGAGACAGGATGAGCAATAATAGACTGGGAACCGCTACTTGCAGGTACTTGGAAAGTAGGGATCTTTTAAACATAGTATAGTGAGATTTCAGGGCCAGTGTTTTTCTCTGAGTGAAGGGAAGGCATATTGAAAGTTTGATAAAGAATAAAAAGGAAGCACGTTTTAGGTAAAGATCATTAAAAACAGGGTAGGCACTTCAAAAGTATAGAACGGATAAGGGGATACTTTTAAAAAAAAAATTAGATAGGCAAAGGGGCTTAGAACTATCTTTGGCAAATAGAATTGAGGAAAACTCCAAAGCATGTTGTAAGTATATTAAGAGTAAGAGGATAACCAAGGAAAGAATGGGGCCTATTAGATACCAAGGGGAACTATCTGTGCATGAGGACGTTGGTGAGGTCTTTTAATGAATATTTCTCATTTGGATTCACAAAGGAGAAGAACATGTAGCCAGGGATTTTAGTTGGAATGGTGACAACCTAAAGCATGTTAAGATGAATAAGGAGAAGGAATTAGATGTTTTAGTGGACATCAATGTGCACAAGTCTCCAGGCCCTGATGAGATGTATCCCAGGCTGATCTAGGAGGCAAGGAAGGAGGCTGCCGGGGCCCTAGCAAAGATATTTAATGTTTTGTTGGCCACAAGTGGAGTGCCAAGGTGACTGGAGGGTAGAGAATGTGGTTCCTTTGTTCGAGATGGGCAGCAGGGATAGGCTCAGTAATTACACACCAGTTAGTATGACATCATTCATAGGGAAATCATTCAAAACAAATTCTGAGGAACAGATTAATCAATCCTGTACAGGCAGAGATTGAGTAGGGTAATCATAGATTTGTTAGAGGGAAATCCTGTCTGACTAATTTACTTGCGTTTTTTCAAAATATGACCAAATATATTGATGAGGGTGGTGTAGTTGATTTGGCTTACATAGACTTCAGTAAGGCCTTTGACAAGGTTCCACATGGAAAGCTAGAAAAAAGGAAAGAGCCCCTGGGATCCAGGACAAGGTGGCAAAATTGGCTGAAGGTGGTGGTGGAGGGTTGTTTTTCTGATTGGAAGCTTGTGACCAGAAGTATACCACAGGGATCAGGGCTAGTATCCTTGCTGCCTTTTTTGTATGTTAATGTCCTGGATGTAAATGTAGAAAGTACAGTTAGTAAGTTTGTGGATGACATGAAAATTTATGGTATTGTTGATGGTGAGGAGGATAGTCTCAAACTACAGTTTAATGTTGATCAGCTGGTAAATTGGGCAGGGTAATGGCAGATGGAATTTATTCCTGATATGTTTGAGGTGATGCATTTTGGAAGATCTAATAAGGAAAGGATATATACAATGAATGGTAGATCCTTAAGAAGTATTGAGGAACAACAGGACCCTGGTTAGCACTGCTGTCTCACAGCGCCAGAGACCCGGGTTCAATTCCCGCCTCAGGCGACTGACTGTGTGGAGTTTGCATGTTCTCCCCGTGTCTGCGTGGGTTTCCTCCGGGTGCTCTGGTTTCCTCCCACAGTCCAAAGATGTGCAAGGTCAGGTGAATTGGCCATACTAAATTGCCCGTAGTGTTAGGTAAGGGGTAAATGTAGGGGTATGGGTGGGTTTCGCTTCGGCGGGTCGGTGTGGACTTGTTGGGCCGAAGGGCCTGTTTCCACACTGTAAT
>NC_057748.1:22956701-22959435 GCF_004010195.1 Chiloscyllium plagiosum | reverse complement strand
GGCTCAAGGGCGGAGGAGCGGGAAGTGGAAGAGATGCGGTGGAGGGCATCATCGACCATGTCGGGGGGGAAGTTGCGGTCCTTGAAGAAGGAGGCCATCTGGGTTGTGCGTTTTTGGAACTGGTCCTCACCTTGACCTCTTTCAACCTATCACATATCCGACGGCCCTCCCCCAAGTCCCTCTTCCCTACCTTTTATCTTAGCCTGCTGGACAAACTTTCCTCATTCCTGAAGAAGGGCTTATGCCCGAAACGTCGATTCTCCTGTTCCCTGGATGCTGCCTGACCTGCTGCGCTTTTCCAGCAACACATTTCCAGCTGTGATCTCCAGCATCCGCAGACCTCACTTTCTCCTCTTATTGGTGATGGCCATTGCCAGACATTTGAATGGTGCAAATGTTACTTGCCACTTGTTGGCCCAGGCCTGGATACTGTCCCAATCTTGTTGCATTTGAACATGGACTGCTTCTGTATTGGAGGATTTGCGAATCATGTTGAATATTGTGCAATCATCGACAAACATTCCCAATTCTGACCTTGGGATAGAGAACATATCATTGGTGAAGCAGCTCAAGATGGTTGAGCTTAGTACACTACCTTGAGTTACTCCTGCAGAGGTATCTTGGAGCTAAAGATGACTGACCTCCAACAACCACGTGCGCAAGGTATGACTCCAACCATTGGAGAGTGTGTCCCCAGTACCCCACTGATTCCAGTTTTGCTAGGGCTTTGTGATGCCACACTTGGTTGAATGCAGCCTTGATGTCAAGAGTTGACACTCTCACCACTTCCGGAATCCATCTGTTTTGTCTATGTTTGAACCAAGCCTGTAACGAGGTTAGGGTCCCTGATCAATCCTTGCCTGTCTAAGTGGAGATTAATTGTCTGCTTTCGAATTTTCTCCAATAGTTTTCCTTTCACTGATGTTAAACTCACTGGTCTGTAGTTTCCTGGTTAACACTACATCCTTTTGTAACATTGAACCATATTAATTGTCCTCCAATCCTTTGGTACCTCCTCTATGACCAGAGAGAATTTAAACATTTGGGTCAGGGCCCATGTAATTTCCTCTGTTGCCTCCTACAGCAACCTGAGATACAATTCAACTAGACCTGAGAGTCTGTCAAAACCTCAAATACTGCCTCACTATTTATATCAATTTGCTCAAGGACTTCACAATTATCATATCGTTATCCTTGCTGTTATCAATACTACTAAACTACTGCTATTAATAAATTTTAATAAAACTGAAGTCTTACTTAACCTACTACTACCTTTGGTAATTCACCTTTAGATGAAAACTTAAGGTGAAAAGAACTGCTCTCAGACTATTTGCTTGTTGTTTCCTGTTGCTACTTAACAGTCATTAAGTTTTCAATTTCCCAGTGTTTAACTAGACTTCTTTCCTTGCTGTACCAAATTTTCTCACTCAACATATGCCCAAGCTGTCTTACTCTGTCTTGTTGCACTCAGTGATGAGCTGCTGTAGTTTTGTTGTTGACAGCCAACTTTTGTATAACTTGCAAAGTGCTTGAATGAACAACAGAAAATCCAGAATTGAGCCCTGTGGAACCTCACTGGAAAATGCCCATAACCTTTGGGTACATAGCAAGCATGGTAATAGTGAGGTCATTTAAGATGACAAAATCAATTGACTGTGAATATGGGTAGGTGATTGAAATGGAGAGAGAGGTTAAGCCAAAATAGGAAAGTATGATGTGGTGAGATACAGTTTAAAATTACCGCGGTTCAGAACTTGTTCAATGTAGAGACGGAAGAAGGAGATATCTTAGTAAAAAACATGGTGCAATTTCAATAAGAGGTAAGAGTGAGGATTTTAAAGGAAAATCAAAGGGGTGGAACCAGCTAATTTGCTTAAAGGGAGCTTAAAGGGAAAGGTGTGATCTTATAGTACACTGCCACCATTTAATCTTGGAATGTACATCAACTTGTATAAGATATATTCTGTTTCTGAAATTTGTGGAAATGTGTTATTTAAATGCAATCTTTTCCTCTTGAGTAGTTTCTGTTTTAAATTTGCAGTCATATTTTTATTGTTGCGTTTCAAGTGTTCCTGCCTGACTGAGATCACCACTTGTTTCTTTCAGATTATATCTCAGAAGGATGAGCATTGCTGGGTTGGTGAGCTGAATGGGCTGCGAGGTGAGTAACATTACATTATTCTTAAGTCTGATCAAAGACCCCCTATACAAGAGGGACCACCAAATGAGAGGGTCTGCTAACCCAACCACCCTGTAGCACAGCATTTCAACTCCCCCTCCCACTCCACCGAGGATATGCAGGTCATTGGACTCATCCACCGCCAAACCACAACAACGCGACGGTCGGAGGAGGAGCGTCTTATCTTCCGACTGGGAACCCTCCAACCACAGGGGATGAACTTGGACTTCACCAGTTTCTTCATCCCCCCTCCCCCCACCTTATCTCAGCCGAATCCCTCCAGCCCGGCACCGCCTTCCTGACCTGCAGTCTTCTTCTTGACCTCTCCACCTCCATCCTACTCCGACCTATCACCCTCACCTTGACCTCTTTCCACCGATCACATTTCCAACGCCCCTCCTCCAAGTCCCTCCTCCCTACCTTTTATCTTCTCCTGCTGAACACTCTCTGCTCATTCCTGAAGAAGGGCCTGTGCCCGAAACGTCGAATCTCCTGTTCCCTGGATGCTGCCTGACCTGCTGTGCTGTTCCAGCAATAAAGTTTCAACTTTGATAT
>NC_057748.1:22944463-22955984 GCF_004010195.1 Chiloscyllium plagiosum | reverse complement strand
TCTGTCTTGCTGTCTCTGCCTCTCTCTCACTTTCTGTCTGTCTCACTCTCACTCCCTAGTTCTCTTACTCACTCAGTCCCTCTGTGTTTCACACTGTCTTTGCGTTTGTCAGGTTTTTCTGTTTGTCTCTTCTCTCTTTTGTTTCAGTTTCTTTGTATCTCTCTCCCAATCTCTGCCTCTCCCTATCTTTTTCCGACTCACTTTGTCTCTGTTGACACTCTCTTTGTGTCTCTTTGGCTTGCTATTTTTCTCTCAATGTCTTGTGTCTTTCAATCTCCACTCTCTGTCTTCCTCTTGCTGTCCATCTTCCCCTCTGTCTGTCTGACTCTCTGTCTGTGTCTCCCTCTCTCTCTATCACTTTGTCTCTTTCAGTCTCTCACTCACTCTCCTTCCCTCTGTGTCAGTTTGTCTCACTGTCTTTGCATCTCTCAGTTTATCCCTTTTTTTCTGATTGTCTTGTGTCTCTCAGTATCTCTCTGTCACGCCACTTTTCTCTCTCACTCCCTCTGAGTAGTCAAATAAAATGTGAAATGTGTGAAGCTCACTATCTTCCTACCCTCCCCCTCACCGTGAGGCAGCGTGGTGGCTCCATGATTAGCACTACAGCTTCACTGTGCAAGGGACTTGAGTTCAATTCCACAGTTTGTGCAAGTTCCACATAGACAGTTGCCATTCTCCTCATGTCTGTGTGGGTTTCCTCCAACAGTCCAAAGATATGCAGGCTAGGTGGATTAGCCATGGGAATTGCAAGGTTACAGGAGTAACAGGTAGGGGAGTAGGTTTGGGTGGATGCATTTCAAAGGGTTGGTGTGGACTCGATGAACCAAATGGCCTTCTCCCAAACTATAGGATTCTATGATCTGTTCTCTGTATTTTCAAATTACCTGCCATATTCAACATAAATAATCAAAGTTCGATTGAGTTCATTCAATCATTCTGGGTATTATGCAGTTAATGTGGAAAGGCAGACAGCAGTAGGCTTCATCCACTTTTGAAGGCCATATTGTAAAAAAGGCAGGATGTCACCCCAACTTAGTTTCTTACTGCCTGCTGTCCAAATGCTATACCCCATGATCCTCCCTACTCCCTGCGCTCTCAGATTCTCCGGCACTGTCAGTCATCTTCTCTTCCAGCTTCTCCTTACAATGTCAGCAGTGCCCACTATTGAGCTTGGTGCTGTCAAGAGCAAGACTTGCTACCATGGAGGGACAGCTAGAACCCCCACTCTTACAATGTTTAGCCAGTTTGCAGAGAGTTACAACTGCGAGGCAGGCTCCTTTCTGGTGCATCAGCTGCTGACTGACTTTCCTTCTCTGGGAACAAGCAGGCCACACCCAAGATCCACTCCCCACAAAATCCAGGCCTTATCTGTCTGTCTCCCATCACTCACTTCCATTTCCTCTCCCTCTCTCTCTCTCATTCTCACTCCTGAGTGCAAAGAGCCAATTTCCTGCTTCAGTGCTGAGCTTGATATCCACTATTTGAGACCGTGCTCGGGGAAGGATTGCAGTGTGTGTATTTGATGCTTGCTTAACTGGCAAGTAAATCATATTTGCTATCATTGCAAACTACTCATTTTTCTTCTCAACAATTTGCAGCATTGCAAAGCTAACCAAAATTTGGTTAGACGTGCATTCTCTGCATGTGAATGGGCAGTACTGAAGCCTCAAATGTAAAGAGAGTTTACAACATGTCCAAGGAAGATTTGCATATTTGATTGAGTTAAAATTAGTTGTGCACCTTAATGTTCTATCATGTGCCTGAATATTCCTCAAATTTGTAATACTGAAGCTGATGTGAACGAAACATTTCTGGAAAAATTGAGCAAGCCTGGCAGCCGAGAGAGAGAGAGTAGACATTTCCGGTTAATGATCTGTCACCAAAAGTGGTCGCAAATAGTCTTAATAGTCTCTTTTGTATTGAACAGGATGTGAATTTAAATAATGGAAATTAAAAGATAATGTTTGTCCCAGATTGCAATGGAAATGAGAGGACTGTTATGTTTGCCTTAAATTAGTTCTTACAGAAAATCATATTAATTATACTGTGTTTGCTGCAACTTGTAGTGCCACAGGTCTCTGCACTGTTAATGTTCTTACTGAAATATTGGAATTCTTATACAGAGAATAAGTATTCCACACGCTATAATATCTTGATCCACATAAGGTTTTGCTGCATCTTGTTATTCATGTTTGACTTCTTCCTACAGGCTGGTTTCCTGCAAAATTTGTGGAGGTTCTGGATGAGCGAAGTAAAGAGGTAGGTTCAGTCACGACATGAATATGCGAAAATTAAGTATATCAGTCCTTCAGCTTTTGTGAATCATTGTATACAGAGAATAGTGGTAACTGTGCCTGTGTACCTCAAAACTAAAATGACTATCGCTTCTAACATGCATCCATGATGATACACTGCTACATTTTGTCAGACCCTAATTCTGCCATGGATTTGCATATGAACAGAATGTGCTGTACTTCTGATTTTTCTGTGATTATTGTTATTGGAGAGTGTCTTAGTGTGGACTGATTGCCGCCATGATCCAGAATCTGTGCTCCTGTTGAAATATTCCAGAACAGAGCTTTGTGTTAGCTAGAATTGTATGGTTGTGATATGAATGTCGCAAACTTTGGAATGCCCATGCAGTAATGTTGCACAAGTGAATTATGTTAATGGATCTCTGACAGCTCAGTGAGAAACTGTGCACACTGGATGGAATCATCAGGTACTAAACAGAGAATGCCAAGTTCATTATGCATTATTTCAAAGAAAAATGAGCTGTTTGCAATTTTTGGAAGTCATGCTAGTAATCAGCCAGAAAATCTACTCAAATACATTGCTCAGCACAAGGTGGCAGTCTTTACTGAATTGTCATGTTAATTGCAAATCATTTGCACAGTGGAACAGCCAGAGAATTACTGGGTGAGGGACGAAGAGAGTCAGATTCTCTTGTTGCTGTTCATTGTAAAGTCACTCTGATACATCACCATCAAGCCAGCAGAACAGCCCAAATTCAAAAAGGAGAGTTTGAAGAGCACCTCTCAACATGAGGAACTATACCAGTGAAGCTATGACACAGGACTACAAGTATGCTAAGCAGTGAAATCGGTATGTAACAACCAGAGTAAGCAGTCTCCGAACCAACAGACAAGGTCATAGCTCTGAGATTCTACCATATACAGTCATGAATGAAGGCCTTGTGAATCTCTCCATCCTCCGGGGTGACAATATGCAGCACCTGAGATGAAAAGAAGATGATGAAACATTCATACCAATCTTGAGCCAGAAGTGTCAAGTGGATGATTCATCTTGCCCTTCCCAAGAAGGTCTAATCATCAAAAGTGCCAGTCTTCAGTGAACTCGACTTGCTCCATGAGCATTTAAGAAATGACTAAAGACACACTGGATACTGCAAAGACAGCAGGCCCTCACAACATTCCTGCAACTGAAGACGTGTGCTCCAAATCCAGCTGCACACCTACCCAATCTGTTCCAGTACAGTTACAACACTGGGATCCATCAAACAATGGGAAAAATTGCCTTCATGGGTCCTACCCACAAAATACCCAATTAAAATAAATGCCACCACCCCTTCAGGCAGCACATTCATACATGAAAGAAATTCTCTGCTTTCTGCATCGTGACCCACCAGTTGACCAATTGCCTGAAATCTGTCCTCTGGTTAAAGCTGCTTGGACAGCACCTTCTAAACCTGAGATTTCCACCGCTGAAGACCAGGACAGAAAGTGGTATCCTCCAAGTCACTCACCATCCTGTGTTAAAGCTGTATTGCCAACTGTTTACTGTCACTGGGTCAAAATCTTGGAACTGCTGACAGGGCAGCAATAGTTCAAAAGACTGCTCTCTACCACCACCTTGAGGGCAATTAGGGATGAGCAACAAATGCTGAGTTACCCAGCAATGACCATGTCCCATCAACAAATTGAAAAAAGCACAGTGGGGAGTGTTTGGTCAGAATTGACAGACTTAGGAGCCTTTAAACTGTGTAACTGAATAGTTACGCCCTGTAGATGAGGCTGGTGTGCAGAGCATTTGACCTGTGTCTGTTCTTCCATTGTGAAAAAATGATTTTCTACTTTTTCGGAAATCAATTCATCTGCCTTGATCTCCATTTGCTCCTTGATCTGCACTTTATGGCTTCCTGCCTCCACGTGGCACTTGGTCCTCTGACAAGAAATAACAGCAGCCACAGCAGCAGTTGCATTCTCATAAGCCACATGCCAGTCAACAGAACAGAAGAGAGGAACACCGAGATCCAGCTTACAGGACGTGAGACCTTCATAGGAGGGCCTGAATCTCTCTCAGCACCTGTAAATGCCAGGATCACTGAGGCCCAGGCTTTCAAAGCAAACCATTGCTTGTATCTGCACCCTCCTGGAATAAGACCTCCTCCTTAGTGGAACATGTGGAATGCATTTTCACTGACCGTCAAGGTGGTATCATTTGAGGGTGCTGTGCAGATGTTGTGCTGTTCTCTACCTTTCCATAAAGTTCTGCACCCTCTTCTTGCCTGGAGAGAATATGGAGAGTTGAACGTCAGGAATAAGTTAGTGGAGAAATGGAAAGAGCAACCCTTTGTAGAGGGTGACTGAGAGTGTGGGCAATCTTTTTCAGCTGGCCAGCATTTACTGCCCATCCATAGCTGCCCTTGAGAAGGTGGTTATTAGCTGCCTTTTAGAGTCATAGATTCATACAGCACCTATATCCATGCCGACCAGGTATCTTAAACTGAGCTAGTCCCATTTGCCTATGTTTGGCCCACGTCCCTTACATCTTTCCTACTTAAAAATCACACAACACCAGGTTATAGTCCAACCTGGACTATAACCTGGTGTTGTGTGATTTTTAACTTTGTACACCCCAGTCCAACACTGGCATCTCCGAATCATCTTTCCTATTTGTGTACCTATCTAAATGATTTTTAAATGTTTTAATTGTACCCACATCTATCATTTCCTCTAGCAACTCATTCATACATGCACCACAATCTGTGTGAAAAAGTTACCCCTCCGGTCCCTTTTAAATCTTTTCCATCTCCCCTTAAACCTATGCCTTCTAGTTTTGGACTCCCCTATCCTGGGAAAAAGGCCTTGGCAATTCACCCTATCCATGCCCCTCATGATTTAATAAACCTCTATCAGGTCATCCCTCAGTCTCTGACATTCCAGGGAAAACGTTGCAGACTATCTAACCCCTCTTTATAACTCAAACCCTCTAGTCCCGGCAACATCCTTGTAAATACTTTCTGTACCATTTCTAGTTTAACAACCTCTTTCCTATAGCAGGGTGACCAGAGTTGTTCACATTATTCTAAAAGTGGTCTGACCAATGTCTTGTACAGCTGCAAATGCTGCTCCAACTCCTGTACTCCATGCTCTGACCAATGTATACAAACATGCCAAATGCTGCCTTCACCCTGTCTACCTGCAATGCCACTTCCAAGGAAATATATATCTCTACCCTTAAGTGCCTCTGTTCAACAACGCTCCCAAGAGCTGTACCTTTAACTGTGTAAGTCCTATCTTAGCCTGCTTGGCACACCCTCCTCATTCCTGAAGAAGGGCTTATGCCCAAAACGTCAATTCTCCTGCTCCTTTGATGCTGCCTGATCTGCGCTTTTCCAGCAACACATTTTTCAGCTCTGATCTCTAGCATCTGCAGTCCTCACTTTCTCCCACTGTGTAAGTCCTACCCTGGTTTGTCTTACGAAAATGCAACACCTCACATTTATCCAAATTAAACTCTATTTGCCACTTCTCAGCCCATTGGCCCATCTGATTAAGGTACTCAACGATAATCTTCACAGACCACTATAACATGAATTTTGGTGTCATCTACAAACTTACTAACTATACCAAATAGTCGATAGAAATTATGAACCAATAGTGGACCCAGAACCAATCCTGACAGCATATCGCTGGTCACAGGCCTCCAATCAGAATAACAACCCTCTACCATCACCCTCTGCCTTCTACCATCAAGCCAATTTTGAATCCAATAGGCTATCTCTCCCTGGATCCCATGCGGTCTAACCTTACTAACCAGTGAATAAATAAAGTTTACTATGCGAGACCTTGTCAAAGGCCATGTAGACAACGTCTACCACTCTGCCTTCATCTATCTTCTTTATCACTTCTTCAAAAAAATTTAATCATATTTTTGAGACCCGATTTCCCACATGCAAATCCATGTTGACTATCCTTAATCAATCCCTTTTCATATGTAAATCCTATCTCTTAAAATCACCTCCAACAACTTACCTGCCACTCTTGTCAGATTCGCCTGTCTGTAGCTCACTGGCGTTTCCTTGCAGCCTTTTTTAAACAATGTCACGAGATTAGCCACCCATCAGTATTCCGGCACATCACCTATGGTTGTCGATGATGCAAATATCTCTGCAAGGGGCCCAGCAATCTCTTCCCTAGCTTCCCACAGTGTTCTGGGATACACGTGATCAGGTCCTGGGGAATCTTCCTTTATTTGTTTTAAGACCTCCATCATCACCTATTCTGCAATGTGGACTCTTTTCGAAGCATCACTATTTATTTCCCCAATTTCCCAAGTTTCCATCTCTTTCTCCACAGTAAATATTGAGGCAAAATATTCATTTAGGATCTCACTCATGTCCTGTGGTTCCACACATAGACAGCCTCATTGATCTTTAAGGGACCATATTCGCTCCCTAATTACTCTTCCCACAATGTACTTGCAGAAACTTTTAGGATTCTCCTTAACCTTATTTGTCAAAGCTATCTCTTGACTCCTTTTTGCTCTTCTGATTCCCCTTTGTAATGTACTCCTACTCCCCTGATATGCCTCCAGGGATTCACTTGAACCCAACTGTCTTTACCTGGCAAATACCTCCTTTCTCTTGACCAGAGCAGTCTCAGTATCTCCAGTCATCTGGTATTCCCTACACGTAGCAGCCATATTCTTCACAATAACAGGAACATGCTTTCTCTGAACTCTTGTTATCTCCTTTTTGAAAGTCTCCCACATGCCAGATGTCCCTTTACATCCGAACAGCCTCCCCCAGTCAACTTCGAAAGTTCCTGTCTAATACCATGAAAATTGGGCTTACTCCAGTTTAGAACTTCACCTTTCAAATAGGCCTATCCTTTTCCATAACTGTCTTAAACTAATAGAATTATGATCACTGGTCCAAAGTGCTCCCTCACTAACACTTCAGTCACTTGCCCTACCTTAGTTCCCAAGAGAAGGTTGAGTTTTGTTTCTCTAGTAGGGACTTCCACATCGCTACAGTCCACAAGATGTAGCTTGACTCAAAATGCCCTTGGGAAAATAATTCCAGGATTTTGACCCAGCAACTGTGAAGGATTGGTGATTTGTTTCCAAGTCAGGATGGTAAATGGCTTTGAGGGATACTTGCAGGTGATGGTGTTCCCATGTCTCTGCTTCTGGATAAAAGTGGTCATTAGTTTGGAAGATGCTGTCTAAGGAACTTTGGTGAATTTCTACAGTGCATCTTGTAAAAAGTACACATTGCTGCTACTGAGCATCCATGATGGAAGGAGTGGATGCTTGTGGATGTGGTGCCAATCAAGCAGGCTGCTTTGTCATGGATGGTAGGAGAAAGTGAGGACTGCAGACGCTGGAGATCAGAGTCAAAAAATATGGTGCTGGAAAAGATTGGTTCCACAGGTCGTCGCAACATCGAAGGACCTGTACTGCACTGTTAGTTCTGTGTATTTCCTAATGAAGACCTTATGCTAGAAACTGCTGCTGCTCAGATGCTGCCTGACCAGTTGTGCTTTTCCAGCACCATACATTTGGAATTTGTCCTGGATGGTGTCAAGCTCCTTGAATTTTGTTGGAGCTGCACCCATCCAGGTAAGTGGGAGGTATTCCATCAC
This sequence comes from Chiloscyllium plagiosum, assembly GCF_004010195.1. NCBI lineage: Eukaryota > Metazoa > Chordata > Chondrichthyes > Orectolobiformes > Hemiscylliidae > Chiloscyllium > Chiloscyllium plagiosum. The sequence continues at coordinate 22,948,092 of NC_057748.1, read as the reverse complement.
ACTCCTGACTTGTGCCTTAAGTGCAAGGCTCTGGGGAGTCAGGAGGTGAGTTGCTCACTTCAGTATTCCTAGCCTCTGACCTGCTTTTGTTGCCACTGTGTTAATGTGGTTGGTGGTAACCCCCAAGATGTTGTTAGTGCAGGATTCAGCAATGATAACACGATGGAATGAAAAGGGGTGGTGGTTAGATTGTCTCATATTGGTGATAGTCATTTCCTGGCATTTTTGTGGCACAGATGTTTCTTGCCACCTATCGTTTCCAAGCCTGGAGATTGTCCATATCTTGTTCGATTTGGACATGGACTGCTTCAGTGTCTGAGTAGTCGCAAATGGTGCTGAGCATTGTGTAATCATCAATGAACATCCCCACTTCTGACCTGATGGAAGGGAGGTAATCAGTGAAGCAGCTGAAGATGTTTGGGCCCAGGACACCACCCTGAGGATTTCCTGCAGAGATGTCCTGGAGCTGGGATGACTGTTTTTGCGTAGAACCTCAGGAGATGGGAGAGATATTAAAGGACTGTTTTGTGTTAGGTTTTTTACTGTTCAGGAAGAAATGGAGACTAGAGAACTCTGGGAAATAAATATTGATATTTGAAAGCAGTTCACATTACAGAAGAGGAAGTGCTGGAGATCTTAAAAATTATAAAGGTGGATAAATCTCCAGCACCTGATTTAGTTTATCCAGGGTGTTGTGGGAGGTTAGGGAGGAAATTGTGGAGCCCCTTGCAGAAATATTTGTATCATCTATAATTACCGGTGAGGTGCCAGATGACTGGAGAGTGGCTAATGTTATGCATTTGTTTAAAAAGTTGCATTCTTTTAAAAACAGTTTTGTGATTTACACATGAAAGAAGTGAAACTATCATGGTATTCTAACAGATGAAAGGCTTAACAGACATTCAATCTTTCAATATATAATTTCAGTTACATCACACTGTAAATTTTTGCTATAAATTCTGTGTGTTAGGATTGAGCCCTCCACTACTACCTGATGAAGGAGTGATGCTCCAATAGCTAGTGTGCTTCCAATTAAACCTGTTGGACTATAACCTGGTGTTGTGTGATTTTTAACTTTGTACATCCCAGTCCAACAACACCGGCATTTCCAAATCATGGAGAGACAAGGAATGAGTAGGGGTAGTCAGTATGGTTTTATGCAAGGGTAATTGTGGAGACTTGTGACCAACTGTTTCCACAGGGTTCGGTGCTGGGTCTACTTATGTTTGTCATTTATATAAATTATTTAGATGAAACTATAGAAGGCATGATTAGTAAGTTTGCACTTGACACCAAAGTTGGTGGTATAGTGGACAGTGAAGAAGGTTATCTAAGATTACAAAGTTAAATATCTCACAACACCAGGTTATAGTCCAACAGGTTTAATTGGAAGCACACTAGTTTTTGGAGCGCCGCTCCTTCATCACCTGATGACAGCTACCTGATGAAGGAACAGCGCTCCAAAAGCTAGTGTGCTTCCAATTAAACCTGTTGGACTATAACCTGGTGTTGTGATTTTTAACTTTGTACACCCCAGTCCAACACCAACATGTCCAAATTCAGATTACAAAGAGATCTTGATCAATTGGGTCAACAAGCTGAATGGTGGCAGAAGGAGTTTAATTTGGATCAATGCTAGGTATCGCATTTTGGTAAAACAAACAAAGACAGGGCTTAAACAATTGAAAGTAAAGCCTTGGATGGTGTTGTAGAGCAGAGATACCTAGGACTTCAGGTGCATAGTTCTTTAAAGTTTGTATCAAATATCAATAGAGTGGTTAAGAAAGTGTTTAGCACCCTTGCCTTCAGCCAGGAGTTGGGACATTACACTGAGGTTTTACAGGGTATTAGTATACCAGAACAGGCCTCACTATGTCCAGGTCTGGTCGCCCAATTATAGCAAGAATATTACAAAGCTGGAGAGGGTTCAGAAGAGATTTACCAGGATGTTGCTGGAAATGAAGGGTTTGATCTATAAGGAGAGGTTGGAAAGGCTGGGACTTTTTTTCACTGGAGCATAAGAAGTTGAGGGGTGATCTTGCAGAGACTTATAAAATCATGAGGGGTATAGATAAGGTGAATGACAGGTATCTTTTTCCTAGAATGGGGGATTTGAAGATTGGAGGCATTTTTTAAAGTAAGAGGCAAAAGATTTGAAAAAGACGTGGGGCAGTTTTGTTTAGAGTGGTTCATTTGTTGAATGAAACTAGAGGAAGTGTGGGATACAGATACAGTTATGACCTTTAAAAGATATTTAGATAAGTACGTGAATAAAAAATGTTTGGAAGAATATCAGCCAAGCACAGGCAGGTGGGACCAGTTAAGTTTGGGATTATGGTCGACATGAAGGGTCTGTTTCCATGCTCTGTGACTCTATGACCTCCAACAACCACAAACATCTTTCTATGTGATAGGATGACTCCAACATGTAGAGAATTTGCCCCTGATACCTGTTGAGGGGAGCAACAGGTCAACGGGTTCTGGAGCACAGGTCTTTAGTACTATTGCCAGAGTGTTGTCAGGTCTTCCCCCCACCCACCCATAGCCTTTGCACTGTCCAGTGCCTCCAACTGTTTCTTGACATCATGTGGAGTGAATAGTATTGGCTGAAGACTAGTATCTGTAATGCTGAGGACCATCAGAAGAGGCCAACGTGGATCATTGTAGTTGACAAATTGCTGCAAATGATTCAGCCCTGACTTTTGCACTGTGATCTTCCATACTGAGGATGGAGATATTTATTTCTTTAATTGTTCACCAACATTCACTTGGATGTGGCAAAACTGCAAAGCTTAGATCTGACATGTTGGCTGTGTGATTGCTTAGACCTATCATCTCATTTTAGATACGCCTGGTGCAGCTCCTGACTTGCAGTCCTGCACTTTTCAATGGTGTGAGGTGACACAACGGTGAGGTTGAGTCCAAATGTTCAGGTGCTGAGAGAGAAGCATGCGGATCACAAAAACAAAGTGTTGGAGCATCACAGCAGAACTGACAGCATCTGTGGAGAGACAGTTAATTTTTTGAGTCTGATAAGGCTTGTCCTACTCCAGATAGATCAATGTGTAACAATAAAGTGTCATACAGCATGCTGGGTAGAGACAAGCCTTATTTACATGACAATAACTGCTTTGTTTTGAAAGATTTTCTTTGCTGTGTGTTTGTGACTTATGGTGTGGTTTATATTTTTGTTGACAGTATTCGATGGCTGGAGATGATTCAGTAACAGAGGCAGTAACAGACCTGGTCCGAGGATCACTCTGCCCAGCACTCAAGGCAATATTTGACCAGGGTTTAAAGAAACCATCAATCCTCGGTGGGCCTTGCCATCCTTGGCTTTTTATTGAAGAGGTAAAGAAGTTGACTATGGATTCTGAAAAACATTTGAATGACAATAGACAATAGGTGCAGGAGTAGGCCATTCTGCCCTTCGAGCCTGCACCACCATTCAATATGATCATGGCTGATCATCCTTAATCAGTATCCTCTTCCTGCCTTATCTCCATAACCCTTGATTCCACTATCCTTGAGAGCTCTATCCAACCCTTTCTTAAATGAATCCAGAGACTGGGCCTCCACTGCCCTCTGGGGCAGAGCATTCCACACAGCCACCACTCTCTGAGTGAAGA
>NC_057748.1:22939582-22944276 GCF_004010195.1 Chiloscyllium plagiosum | reverse complement strand
TATTAGCCTTCTTCACTACCTGTTGTACCTGCATGCTTACCTTCATTGACTGATGTACAAGAACAGCCAGATCTCTTTGTACTGCCCCTTTATCTAAATTGATTCCATTTAGGTAGTAATCTGCCTTCCTGTTCTTGCCACCAAAGTGGATAACCATACATTTGTCCACATTAAACTGCATCTGCCATGCACTTGACCACTCACCTAACCTGTCCAGGTCACCCTGTAATCTCCTAACATCCTCGTCACATTTCACCCTTCCACCCAGCTTAGTATCATCAGCAAATTTGCTAATGTTATTGATAATACCATCTTCTATATCATTGACATATATTGTAAAAAGCTGCGGTCCCAGTACTGATCCCTGCGGTACCCCACTGGTCACTGCCTGCCATTCCGAAATGGAGCCGTTTATCACTACTCTTTGTTTCCTATCAGCCAATCAACTTTCAGTCCAAGTTAGTACTTTGCCCCAATACCATGCGCCTTAATTTTGCTCACTAACCTCCTATGTGGGACTTTATCAAAAGCTTTCTGAAAGTCCGGGTACACTACATCTACTGGATCTCCCTTGTCCATCTTCAGAGTTGCATCCTCAATGTTTGAGATATTTCTCAGTTTTTGTACATAAATTATTTGTGTTGTGTCTCTCACTATGGTTTTTCTTCTGCTTTTCTCTCCCTACCTATACTCCTTCCCAAAATACTGTTTCTCCTCTATCTATTGACTATCTCAGCTTATTCCTTATTTCACAGGCTGCTGGAAAGGAAGTGGAACGGGACTTTGACTCTGTATATTCTCGACTAGTGCTGTGTAAAACATACAGGTACATTTTACACTTTCTTACCAGCTTGAACAGTGTAGTGGGGCCTATATTCTGCATCTCATCCTGCACTGTATCTTCCTTGGGAATATTTGATGGAGGCAGTGCAAAGAGACCTTTACTTTCGTTTAAAAGTGTAGAGGGAGCTTCACGTTGTATCTAACACCGTGCTGACCCTGTCTTGGGAATGTTTGATGGAGAAAGCGTAAAGGGAGTTTTACTTTTAGCTTAAAAGAGTAGAGAGAGCTTTTATTTCAGTTGATAAGAGTAAAGGGAGCACTACTTTCTGTTTAAAAGAGTAGGGAGAACTTGAAAGCGGAGAGGAAGCTTTACCATGTCTCTCTCCCCATGCTGTACCAGTCATGGGAGTGTTTAATGGGTACATTGTAGAGACAACTTTACTTTCCATTTAAAAGAGTAGAGGGAGCTTTTCTAATTCTGTTGTGGAACATGGGTGTTGCTGGCTGCCAGCATTTATTGCCCGAGGGAAGGTGGTGGTGAGCTGCCTTCTTGATTCACTCCAGCCCATGTGCTTTACTGTGTAACTAATCGCATGGTATACCTCCCCGGGACTGTTTGATTGGGATAGTATAGAGAACTCACCCACCATCTATCACAGAGGATAGAGGGTAGCAGTGGAAGAATATTTTTCAGATGGAGATCTATGACCAATGGTGTGCAGGGATCAGTACTGAAACTCTTGTTCTTTGCCATATATATGAGGAGAATGTAGGTGGCCTGATTAGCAAATTTGCAGATGATACAAAGATTGGCGGAGCTGTGAATAGTGAGAATTGTCGGTGGATACAGTAGCATATAGATAGCCTGAAGACTTATGCAGATGGAGTTTCATTTGGACAAATGTGAGGTGATGCATTTTGGGAGGTCTAATGCAGGAGGAAAGTATACAGTAAATGACAGAACCATAAGTAGCATCAACATACAGAGATCTAGGTGTACAGGTCAACAGTTGCCTGAAAGTGGGAACATAAATGGTGGTCAAGAAGGCATATTGAAGCTTGTCTTCATCGATCGGAATATAAGAGTATAAACATTGGCACATTGTGTTGTTGTATAGTTGTGCTGCATAGAACTTTAGTTAGGGCATATTTGAAATATTGCATAGTTTTGGTCGGTACACTGCCAGAAGGATATGGAAGCTTTGAAGAGGGTACACAAAAGGTTTACCAAGATGTAGTCTGCTTTGGAAGGTATTAGCTATGAGAAGAGATTGGATAAACTTGGTTTGTTTTCACTTGAACATTGAAGGCCGAGAGGTGACCAAAATTACGAGAGGCATGGATGTAACAGATAGTCTGAGTCATTTTCCCAGGATAGAAATGTCAATTACTTGGGGAAGTAAGTTTAAGGTAAAAGGGGTTAATTTTGAAGATGTGAGAGGCAGGTTTTTTACACGAAGGATAGTCAGTGTCTGGAATGTGTTCCCAGAGGAGGTGGTGGAGATAGATTCAGTAATAACGTATAAGAGGCATCTTGACAGATATCGAATAGGCAGGAAATAAAGTGAGACAGATCACAGAGGCAAAAAAATTTTTTTCTGGTATAAGATCACAGGCCTGAAGTGTTATCTCAGTTTCTCTCTCCAAAAATGCTGCCCATGCTTTGAATATTGCTAGCAATTACAGTCTTTATGCAAGACTCAGGGGTTTGATAATCCACGAGCAACTACAACATTCTAGTGCAACAAAGGTGACTAAACAAGCAGTGTTACCTCAAACGTCTCAAAATCCAAGATCCATCAATCATGTTAACCTTATCTTTGATCTATCACAATAGAGACATCCATAAATAAATATTAGATAATTTACAATCATCATTTCTTTTTGGATTCAATGAAAGTCCCCAAACTGGGCATCAGTGAGCAGGTTATTACTGAGCAGGTGCTGCGTGATAGCACTACTGATAACATGTTCCATTACTTTATTGATGATCAAGAGTCGACTGATGGGGCAGCAGGTGGCTTGGTTGGATTTGTCCTGCTTTTTGTGTACAGGACATATCTGGGCAATCTTTCACATTCATAGATGTGAAGCTGGAAAAGCACAGCAGGTCAGAGCATCTGAGGAGCAGGAAAGTCAATGTTTCGGGCTGAAACCCTTGGTCAGGACTGGGGTGGGGGAGGGAGCCCCGAAGTATATAGAGGGAGGGGATTGGGGCTGTGGCTGGGTAGGTGGGATGGTAATAGGTGGAAGCAGGTAGGAAGTCATTGTGATTGGTCAGTGGGAGGGGTGGAATGGAAAGGTTTAGATTAGATTCCTTAGATTAGTAGGAAGATAGAGAGGCCAGGTGAGATCAGGGAGAAGGCTGGGAGGTGAAGGGATTTTGAAGCTGGTAAAGTTAATATTGAGGTGATTGGGCTGAAAGCTTCCCATGCAAAATATCAGGTGTTGTTTTTCCAGTTTACATGTGGCCTCACTCCAACAGTGGAGGCGACAGAGGGTGGACATGTTGCCATTGGAGTGGGAGGGGGAATTAAAATGGATGACACCTGGAAGGTCAGGTTGGTTGATGCGTGCAGTGCAGATGCTCTGCAAACCGGTCCCCGAGTCTGTGCTCCGTCTCCCCAATGTAGAGGGCACCATATCGGGAGCAGAGGATGCAACAGATGAGGTTGGATGAAGTGCAAATGAATCTCTATCAGATCTGGACGGATTGCTTGCAGCCTTGGACACATGTGAGGGGAAGGTGTGGGGGCAGGTGTTGTACCTCTTATAGTTTCTGGGAAAGGCACTGGGTGTGGTGGTGAAGTTGGTGAGAAATGTAAAGTTGACAAGAGCATTGCAGACTGAACAATCCCTGCTGAAATTGGACAGGGGTTGGGAAATATCCTTTTGGTGATGGGGTCTGATTGTAGGTGGTGCAATTTATTTATATGTGGGTGAAGGGTAATGAGGACTCAACGTTCAGCCTCAGTGAGGGACACTGGGAGGGTGGTGAATACAGGGTAGGGCTTGGGGCTGGAGCTGAGTGTGGAGCTGGGGCCAGGTGCCGGGTGGAGACATTATCAGGAGTGGGTGTGTGCACTAGAGAAATCTGTTTGCGCCACTCCTCCCACTGACCAATCACAATAATATTCTAGTTGCATCTATCTGTCACCATTCCATCTACCCTTCCCTACCTCCACTCCCTCCCTCCATATATTTCTGGCACCCTCCTTCTCTGTCTAATGCTGACTAACCTGCTGTGCTTTTCCACCTTCACATCTATTAATTCTGGATTCCGGTATCTGCAATCTTACTGTCTGAAATTTTCTACATTGTCAGATAGATGCCAGTCTTGTAACTTTAAAGGAAGACCTTAGCGAGGGGAGTGGCAGGTTATGGAGTACATGTTTAGAATTGAGTTTAATTTAATTTAATTTATTGTCACGTGTACTGAGGCCCAGTGAAAAGCTTTGTTTTGCGAGCAGTACAGGCAGATCACATGGTTAAATAGCATAGATAACAAATAATAGGTAAATAGTGGCAAAAACAAAAACACAGGTATAGGCAAATGCTGAGAGTTCGCGAATCCATTCAATATTAGAGTCATAGACATAGAGTCATACAGATGTACAGCATGGAAACAGACCCTTCGGTCCAACCCATCCATGCTGACCAGATATCCCAACCCAATCTAGTCCCACCTGCCAACACCTGGCCCATATCCCTCCAAACCCTTCCTATTCATATACCTATCCAAATGCCTCTTAAATGTTGCAATTGTGTCAGCCTCCAGCACATCCTCTGGCAGTTCATTCCATACACATATCACCCTCTGCGTGAAAAAGTTGCCCCTTAGGTCTCTTTTATATCTTTCCCCTCTCACCCTAAACCTATGCCCTCTAGTTCTGGACTCCCCGATCACAGGG
>NC_057748.1:22933615-22937597 GCF_004010195.1 Chiloscyllium plagiosum | reverse complement strand
AGTCATCCAGCATTCCCTATACCTACCAGCCTTCCCTTTCACCCTGACAGGAATATACTTTCTCTGGATTCTTGTTATCTCATTTCTGAAGGCTTCCCATTTTCCAGCCGTCCCTTTACCTGTGAACATCTGCCCCCCAATCAGCTTTCGAAAGTTCTTGCCTAATACCGTCAAAATTGGCCTTTCTCCAATTTAGAACTTCAACTTTTCGATCTGGTCTATCCTTTTCCATCACTATTTTAAAACGAATAGAATTATGGTAGCTGGCCCCAAAATGCTCCCCCATTGACACCTAAGTCACCTGCCCAGCCTTATTGCCCAAGAGTAGGTCTAGTTTTGCACCTTCTCTAGTCGGTACATCCACATACTGACACAGAAAATTGTCTTGTACACATTTCAGAAATTCCTCTTCATCTAAATCTTTAACACTATGGCAGTCCCAGTCGGTGTTTGGAAAGTTAAAATTCCCTACCATGATAACCATATTATTCTTACAGATAGCTGAGATCTCCTTACAAGTTTGTTTCTCAATTTCGGGTAGAGACTGTTTTGAAACCGGCTGGTGGAGGTTTTAGAAAAGCATTGCCAGGGTGGAGTGGATCTTTGAGAATGCTGGCGACCTTTCCTTGATAGCGGACCTTGTAACTGGATTCTATAGATGGGAGGTTGGCCTTTGTGATCGTCCAGGCTGAGTTCACCACTGTCTGTAACCTTCTCTGATCTTGAATGGTACATTTACCGTACCAGGGAGTGCTACATCCAGACAGTATAATTTTCAGAATGTTGTCCAGCCCGACAGCTTTTGCAGTATCTGATGCTCCTACTGTTCCTTGAGGTCACATGGAGTAATTCGAATTAGCCAAAGACTGGCATCTGTGATGCTGAGAACCACTGGAGGAGGCTGAGATAAATCACACTCTCGGCACTTCTGGCTGAAGATTGCTGAGAGTGCTTTAGCCTTATCTTTTGCACTGATGCGCTGGGTTCTTCCATCATTGAGGAGGGGGATATTTGTGGAGCCTGTGCCTCCAGTGAATTTGTTTAATTGTCTCTCACCATTCATGACTGGATGTGTATAGGTAGCAGTGGGTGTATCCTCCTCTTACTGCAGCAAGTCTTCCAGAGTTGGGGCCTTTGCTAACAGCATCACATGTCCTACTTACAGCAGAAGCTGAAGCTGGACCCTTCATACCACTCTGTACACAGATCGGAAAAGACAGTATAATAAAATGAGCAGAGAAGTTAAAATACAATTAGGGAGACTGGCAACTCGACATAGTGCATTGGAAATCAAGCCCTCCTATCCCCAGAGCCATCATAAAACCTGGTTGACGGAAAACACAGGCAAGGCTTCTGTCCTTAACAAGGATTGCTACTTAATACAAATATTAGATTGTAGCTGCAGGTAAACAAATACAAATGATAGGTATATGACCCTACAAATGAAAACTCTCACCCTCTTATGAACTACCCTTTTATTTTACACACACTCACTCTGAGGAAAACAGGGAGGCAGTTCACTAGTGCTTATTCACATATTGCTGAGATAATTCTTATGACTCATATACTGGTCAGTAATCTTCCTTCGGATGATTCCATTGTTTTGCAAGAGACAGATGAACTGGTTGTATTTGGGTGTTAAGTGGATTTTGACCCCAGAGAACAGAGAGCTAGCTCCTGTACAGGTGAAGTTCAAAATCTTTCTTTGATCTTGTTCCCAGTGCCCAGCTATTCAGATACCTGAGAACCAAGGGATATCCTATATTCCACTGATCTACTTGATCAAAATCTTTCACCAGTTTAACAACCTCAATTTGAGACCCAGCCTGCCAATCTTTCTCTGATCTTTACACCTATGCATTTCTGCTGCTTTCTTTGTAAATCTTCTCTGCACTTTCTCCTGTGCTTCTACATCCTTTCTTTAAACTCACCACTGCACACAGTGTTCCAAGTGTGGCCTTACCAAAATGCAGTAAGATTCAGTGTTACCTCCATACTTTGTAATTTTATGCTTGAGTCCTGGTTCAATTTTCTCTATGGCCTTGCCTACCAGGGGTCAACTTTTAGTGAATAATATTTGTCCCATGCAATTTCTTTGTTGCTTTTAAATAAAATGTTCCAAATAATACATTCTTCCCAACAAAACATTCTAATTCACATTTGTTGGCTATGAACGTCATTTGACAATGATTGCCCATTCTGCAAGTTTATTAATTTCCTCCTGAAATTTGTTGCAGTTCTGCTCATGTGTTGACTATCATAGAACATAGAACATAGAAGAATACAGCGCAGTACAGGCCCTTTGGCCGTCGATGTTGCGCCGATCCAAGACAATGATTGCCCATTCTGCAAGTTTATTAATTTCCTCCTGAAATTTGTTGCAGTTCTGCTCATTGTTGACTATCATAGAACATAGAATATAGAAGAATACAGCGCAGTACAGGCCCTTTGGCCCTCGATGTTGCGCCGATCCAAGCCCACCTAACCTATACTAACCCACTATCCTCCATATACCTATCCAATGCCCGCTTAAATGCCCATAAAGAGGGAGAGTCCACCACTGCTAACCTTACAGCCTGTTTTATACTGTATTTCAATGTCCTTCCTACCGAAGTGCATCACCTCACACTGCTCTGCATTAATCCTCATCTGCCATAAACCTGAAAACTACACCAATGTGTCACTGTCCTGTTGGAGTTCCACACTGTCCATCACAAACATTATAATTCTTCCAGGTTTAGTATCTGCATATTTTGAAATTGTCCTACAGTCACACACCACACAGAAATACCGATTCACTCACTATTGTGAGGAAGTGCACTATTCACACACTCCCTGAGGACAGACTTAAATACTGACACCCACCAGACAAAGCAAGTGAAATGCTGACAAGGTCACCCTGGAGCAAGAGAAATACCGACAGACATTCCATGTCTGTATTAGTTTCTGCGTATTAATGAGTTTCTCTAAATCTCTGTATCAGTGTGTGTGTGTATATCTGTGTGTGTCTGCGTGGGACGAGTCTGGCAGTCACTATGGTGCTTACAGTGATGTAATATCCACCTGACACGAGTTCTGAGGAAGGGTCACTCGACCTAAAACGTTAACTTTCATTTCTGTCCACAGATGCTGCCAGACCTGCTGAGCTTTATTTTGCTGTCAGTCTCTGCTCGTCTCCCCCCAGCACTGTACAGCTTGGAGTGGAGGGTAAAAATCATCAGAGATTCAGTTTACGAGGGACAGAGGGAGGGCAGCAGCTCACAGCATCATCAACAAACACACACACACACACACAAACACACAGACAGTCACAGGCACACAGACACACACACACTCAGAGAAATAGACACATAACATGTGCAGAGAGATAGATACACACAGAGGGGCACACAGATATACATATAAACGCACACAAATAGACAAGTGCGGACAGAAATGCGCAGATACATGCTTGGACATACAAACACACTTGGAGTCAGAGAGTTACACTGAGTGTTTGTAAACAGACCTATCGGCCCATACAGTCCATGCGGATGATAATCTCAATCTAAGCCAGTCCCACTTGCATGTGCTTGGATCATATTTTCCCAAACCTTCCCTTATACTTGCACTTAATCAAATGTCTTTTAAACGTTGTAACTTTACCCACACCCATCACTTCTCAGGACGTTCGTTCCATACACGAACCAAATGATGTGTAATCACAACGCACTTCATGGGCACTGATCAGGGGTACACGAGAACTCAGTGGGAAGCTTGGGAAGTAAGTGCTGGGAATCTTGATGACATGTACTTATCATCAACAGCCGAAGGAATAATGCAGGAAGACATGAGGCTGATTTACGTGGTGCCATTATTATACAAATTGGGATGGAAAAGGCAGGGAACAACAGACCGGTGAGCATGACATCGGTGGTGGGCAAGATGTTGGAGAGAATCCTGAGGGACAGGATGTACATGTATTTGGAAAGGCAAGGACTGA
>NC_057748.1:22925770-22931246 GCF_004010195.1 Chiloscyllium plagiosum | reverse complement strand
AACATTGTACTGCCTTCACTGCCATCCCTCTAAAGCTAACTTTTATTTTAAAAAAAACTGGGTCTAAAGGATACAACAAGCAAAATTCAGCACTTACCTACTTACCAGAACAGGTGTTATTATTAGGTTAGAGGAGGAGGGCGGGTGGGAGGCACTACCCGTGTAGTGCCTCGGGTTCCTCTCCTTCGCGCTTTTAAAGGGGGAAAAAACCTACCCAGGTAAGCTTACACTAACTGCTTCCGGGTCTCGGCTGCCCCTCTGGTCATCGTCACTTCCCCCTGGTGCTCCCGCTCTTTCTGTGAAGAAAGAGTGAAAGAGGAAAAAAAACACCGCTGCCCGCTACCGGTAAGTACTTTTAAAACCAAACGGTCTTACCTTCGCTGCTGCTCGCACTGGAAATATGGTGTCACCAACAAATTTAGGAAGTGTCAGATATTAAAATTCAAATAATTTATGTAAATTGTGAATGTTAGTGATCTCAGTGGAATTCCACTTCCAGCCTTTTTCCACTCTGATTAACTACCCTTTACTCCCACTCTCTATTTCTGATCTTGGAGCCTGACAGGAAGAGTGGTGCAGTGCAGGAGGTCTCCTTGGGCGGCATGGTGGCACAGTGGGCGGCATGGTGGCACAGTGGTTAGCACTGCTGCCTCACAGCGCCTGAGACCCGGGTTCAATTCCCGCCTCAGGCAACTGACTGTGTGGAGTTTGCACGTTCTCCCAGTGTCTGCGTGGGTTTCCTCCGGGTGCTCCGGTTTCCTCCCACAGTCCAAAGATGTGCAGGTCAGGTGAATTGGCCATGCTAAATTGCCCGTAGTGTTAGGTAAGGGGTAAATGTAGGGGTATGGGTGGGTTGCGCTTCGGCGGGTCGGTGTGGACTTGTTGGGCCGAAGGGCCTGTTTCCACACTGTAATGTAATCTAATCTAATCCTTGTAAACACATTCCAAAAGGTCAGCTTGCAGATATAGCAAGTAATGAGGAAGGCAAGCAGAATTGAGAAGGAGATGGAGTTTAAAAATAAGAAAAGACTTACTACACTTGGACAAAATGTTGATGAGATCACATCTGGAGTACGACATATAGTTTTGGTTGCCTTATTTAAACAGGGATATAGTTGAGTTGGAGGTAGTTCAGGGATGGTTCCCAAGTCTATTCTTGGTATGGAGGGTTTGTTTGATGAGAAACGGTTGAGCAGGTTGGTCAATACACATTGGAGTTTAGCAGAATGAAAGGTGATTAAACTGAAACATATAAAATTCTAAGGAAATTAAAGTGGAATGCACTGGAAATACTCAGCCAGTCTGACTGCATCCATGAAGAGAGAGAGAGAAAGAGAGAGAGAGAGAGAGAGAGAGAGACAGAGTTAATGTTTTAAGTCCAAGAGAAAACATCTTCAAAGACGACATACTGGACTCAAAACTCAAATATAGGAATAGCATTAACTATTTGCCAGCTCTCTTGCACTGCAGCTTTTCGAATTAATTCTCAAATACATGTGGTATTTTCTCTGCAATCTCTTACCGAGATTATTCTAAAATACGTGAATGCAATGCATCCAGATCAGCGGTTTCACTCTTGAGTGCATTTCATTTATTGGGTACATCCCGAATTGTTATACTAAATAGACTATTACAAACCTCACGATTAAACGTTGGCTCACTCTGTTCTATCTTATTGGCAAGTATAGAAGGAAAATCAACGATTTCAGATTCCTGTCATCTCTTGTAGCTTATTGGTCTGGTGTTGACACGCAAGAGTTTTGTCATCAATAACTGGCCACTTATCCATAGACAATCACCAAGATGTTGTCACCTAGCTGCATCTGTAGATAAACCCCTGGCTCCAGTTCACCTACAACCAGTTTCTGCTTTTCAGAACAGCTGGCTACACAAAAGTAACTTGCCTGGTTACTTTTCAAAATATGCATGAAAGCATTGGCACTAAAACTGTTGTCTGTCCACAATGTTAAAAAGTATTAAAATAAAAAGACACAGCCTTTACAGGAAGGCAAGGATGGGCTATGAAATTAAATTAACAAGGAGCATAAAGCAAAATAGTAAAATAGTTCACAAGTGTGTCAATAAAATAGAAAGCGTGTGATGGATAAAGGGCCATGATGGGATAGACCCATAAGCTACAAAAGAGATGACAGGAATCTGAAATCGTTGATTTTCCTTCTATACTTGCCAATAAGATAGAACAGAGTGAGCCAACGTTTAATCGTGAGGTTTGTAATAGTCTATTTAGTATAACAATTCGGGATGTACCCAAAGGCAGCCTTTGTGTGGAGCCACAGAAAATGGGAGAGATACTAAGTGAATATTTTGCATCAGTATTTGCTGTGGAAAAGGATATGGAAGATATAGACTGTAGGAAATAGATAGTGAACCAGAGGACACAGCTTAAAAATACGGGGTAGACCATTTAGGACAGAGATGAGGAGAAACCTCTTCACCCAGAGAGTGGTGGCTGTGTGGAATGCTCTGCCCCAGAGGGCAGTGGAGGCCCCGTCTCTGGATTCATTTAAGAAAGAGTTGGATAGAGCTCTCAAAGATAATGGAATCAAGGGTTATGGAGATAAGGCAGGAACAGGATACTGATTAAGGATGATCAGCCATGATCATATTGAATAGTGGTGCAGGCTTGAAGGGCAGAATGGCCTACTCCTGCACCTATTGTCTATTGTCTATTATCTTGCAAAATGTCCAGATTACAGAGGAGGAAGTGCTGGATGCCTTGAAACGGTTAAAGGTGCATACATCCCCAGGACTTGATCAGGAGTACCCGGGAACTCTGTGGGAAGCTAGAGAAGTGATTGCTGGGCCTCATGCTGAGATATTTGTTTCATCGAAGTCACAGGTGAGGTGCCGGAAGACTGGAGGTTGGCAAACATGGTGCCACTGTTTAAGAAGGGTGGTAAAGACAAGCCAGGGAACTATAGTCCGGTGAGCCTGACCTCGGGGGTGGGCAAGTTGTTGGAGGGAATCCTGAGGGAGAGGATGTACATGTATTTGGAAAGGAAAGGACAGATTTGGGATAGTCAACATGGCTTTGTGCGTGGGTAATCATGTCTCACAAACTTGACTGAGTTTTTTGAAGAAGTAACAAAGAAGATTGATGAGGGCAGAGCAGTAGATGTGATCTGTATGGACTTCAGTAAGTCATTCGACAAGGTTCCCCAAGGGAGACTAATTAGCAAGGTTAGCTCTCATGGAATACCGGGAGAACTAGCCATTTGGATACAGAACTGGCTCAAAGGTGGAAGACAGAGAGTGGTGGTGGAGGATTGTTTTTCAGACTAGAGGCCTGTAACCAGTGGAGTGCCACAAGGATCGGTGCTGGGCCTCTACTTTTTGTCATTTACATAAATAATTTGGATACGAGCATAAGAGGTACAGTTAGTAAGTTTGCAGATGACAGCAAAATTGGAGGTGTAGTGGACAGCGAAGAGGATTACCTCAGATTACAACAGGATTTTGACCAGATGGGCCAATGGGCAGAGAAGTGGCAGATGGAGTTTAATTCAGATAATTGCGAGGTGCTGCATTTTGGGAAAGCAAATCTTAGCAGGACTTATACACTTCATGGTAAGGTCCTGGGGAGTGTTGCTGAACAAAGAGACCTTGGAATGCAGGTTCATAGCTCCTTGAAAGTGGAGTCGCAGGTAGATAGGATAGTGAAGAAGGCGTTTGGTATGCTTTCCTTTATTGGTCAGAGTATTGAGTACAGGAGTTGGGAGGTCATGTTGCGGCTGTACAGGACATTGGTTAGGCCGCTGTTGGAATATTGTGTGCAATTCTGGTCTCCTTCCTATCTGAAAGATGTTGTGAAACTTGAAAGGGTTCAGAAAAGATTTACAAGGATGTTTCCAGAGTTGGTGGATCTGAGCTACAGGGAGAGGCTGAACAGGCTGGGGCTGTTTTCCCTGGAGCGTCAGAGGCTGAGGGGTGACCTTATAGAGGTTTACAAAATTGAGGGGCATGGATAGGATAAATAGAAAGTCTTTTCCCTGGGATCGGGGAGTCCAGAACTAGAGGGCATAGGCTTAGGGTGAGAGGGGAAAGATATAAAAGAGACCTAAGGGGCAACGTTTCACGCAGAGGGTGGTATGTATATGAAATGAGCTGCCAGAGGATGTGGTGGAGGCTGGTACAATTGCAACATTTAAGAGGCATTTGGATGGGTATATGAATAGGAAGGGATTGGAGGGATATGGGCTGGGTGCTGGCAGGTGGGACCAGATTTGGTTGGGATATCTGATCGGCATGGACAGGTTGGACCGAAGGGTCTGTTTCCATGCTGTACATCTCTATGACTCTGTGACTCTAAGAAGCTAAAGGGAAAAAAAATAGGTGGAGCAGAGGTTCATCCTTTTATGCCCCCATTATGCTGTATGAGCATAACCCGAGGCTGTTAATTTGAGAGTCTCCAAGAAATCCAGTCAGGAATTCAGGAGGGACACCTTCACATAGATTCGGGACAGTGCAGAACTGACTCCTACAAAATGAATATTATAGATACATCTCTGGCGAAGCTCGTCAGCGCAAATTTCTTTCTTCCTCTGTCAAAGGTGTAAAGCACTATTCCAATCGTGTACACACATTTATTACACTTATGTTTAAGAATTTGGCTATCTTTCATTTACTCAGTTCCTATTGCTAAGCACCCCTTTCTCTTTACCTTTGCTTAATTTTAAAATATGAATTTGGCCTCCATATGAAATGCCAATGTTAATTGAGGGAACTTTACAGTAAGTCCTCACTTAAGGTCTTGGTTGTGTTCCTGAAAATCATAACTGAAGTGAACCATGATTTTCATATGAATCAAGTCAGATATTTCTTTGCCTGAAAAAAATAGTGTACAAGTGCATATACAGCACTGTGCATTCCTTGGTGAACTAACATGCAAGCTAAAATGTATGCTTGGAGTTATTTTAATCATCCTGTTCAGACATGAGATGAGGCGACAGGTGGGACTTGAACCTAGACCTTCTGGCCTGAGGTAGGGACCATACCGTTATATTACACTTCCTTTTAAATTCTACCAGCTGCTGTGGGGTTTAGAGTGTTCCTACAACATGGTAACGTTCATTCTAAACTTCCTCTATTGATTATAAATTTGTTCTTAATTTTATAGCAACTTGAACTAAGCTTTCTACTTTAGTACTGAGTGGGTGTTCAGATAAGTCGGATATGGATGCTAGGGCAGTTGCTTGCTCCTCCTGCTGAATGTGGCAGGTGGGAGACATGGCACATGTCTCCGTTGGCTACATCTGCGGGAAGTGCACCCAACTCCAGCTCCTTGAAAACCGTTTTAGGGAATTGGAGCTGGAGCTGGATGAACTATGGATCATTTGGGAGGCTGAGGGGGTAATTGAGAGGAGTTACCGGGAGTTGGTCACTCCTAAGGCTCAGGACAAGGATAGATGGGTTACAGTTAGGGGGAGGAAAGGGGACAGTCAGACAGTGCAGAGAT
>NC_057748.1:22921322-22925013 GCF_004010195.1 Chiloscyllium plagiosum | reverse complement strand
CAGGAATGGTTGCTGGATGTTCCAGGGTTTAGAGCATTTAAAAAGAATAGGGAGGGGGGGAAAAAGAGGAGGGGGTGTAGCACTACTAATCAAAGAGGGTATCACAGCTACAGAAGCTTCCATTGTCGAGGAAGATCTGCCTACCGAGTCAGTATGGGTGGAAATTAGGTACAGCAAGGGAGCAGTCACCTTGTTAGAGGTTTACTACAGGCCCCCCAATAGCAGCAGGGAGCTGAAGGAAAGCATAGCTCGGCAGATTTTGGAAAAGTGTGGACGTGGTAGAGTTGTTGTAATGGGGGACTTTAACTTTCCCAATATTGATTGGAACCTCCTTTGAACAGAAGATTTGAATGGAGCTGTTTTTGTAAGGTGTGTTCAGGAGGGTTTCCTAACTCAGTACGTTGACAGGCCGACAAGGGGAAAGGCCATTCTAGATTTGGTGCTCGGCAATGAGCCGGGGCAGGTATCAGATCCTGTGGTGGGAGAGCATTTTGGTGATAGTGACCACAACTGCCTCGCATTCTACATAGCTATGGAGAAGGAGAGGATTAGGCAAAATGGGAGGATATTTAATTGGGGAAGAGGAAACTATGATGCAATTAGACAGGAGTTAGGAAGCATGGACTGGGAGCTATTGTTCCATGGTACAGGAACTATAGACATGTGGAGACTGTTTAAGGAATAGTTGTTGCGAGTGATGAATAAATATGTCCCTCTGAGACAGGCAAGAAGAGGTAAGATAAAGGAACCTTGGATGACGAGAACGGTGGAGCTTCTTGTCAAAAGGAAAAAGGTAGCTTATGTAAGGTGGAGGAAGCTAGGGTCAAGCTCAGCTCTACAGGATTGCAGGCAGGCAAGGAAGGAGTTTAAAAATGGTCTTAGGAGAGCCAGGAGGGGACACGAGAAAGGCTTGGCAGAATGGATGAGGGAGAACACAAAGGCATTTTGCACTTATGTGAGGAATAAGAAAATGGTCAAAGAAAGAGTAGGGCCGATCAGGGATAGCATAGGGAATTTGTGTGTGGAGTCTGAGGAAGTAGGGGAAGCCCTAAATGAGTTTTTTGCTTCTGTCTTTATGAAAGAAACGAACTTTGTAGTGAATGAAACCTTTGAAGAACAGGTGTGCATGCTGAAATGGATAGAGATAGAGAAAGCTGATGTGCTGAAAATTTTGTCAAACATTAAGATTGACAAGTCTCCAAGCCCGGACCAGATTTGTCCTCGGCTGCTTTGGGAAAGGGGAAAGCAATTGCTTCGCTACTTGCAAAGATCTTTTCATCCTCGCTCTCCACTGGAGTCGTACCTGAGGACTGGAGAGAGGCAAATGTAATTCCTCTCTTCAAGAAAGGAAATAGGGAAATCCCCAGCAATTACAGACCAGTAAGTCACATGTCTGTCGTCTGCAAGGTGTGAGAAAGAATTCTGAGGGATAGGATTTATGATCATCTGAAAGAGCATGGCTTGATTTAAATGTAGTCAACACGGCTTTGTGAGGGGCAGGTCATACCTCACAAACCTTATCGAGTTCTTTGAAGATGTGACTAGAAAAGTTGATGAGGGTCGAGCTGTGAATGTGGTGTACATGGACTTTAGCAAGGCATTTGATAAGGTTTACCATGGTAGGCTCATTCAGAAGGTCAGGAGGAATGGGATACAGGGGAACATAGCTGTCTGGATACAGAACTGGCTGGCCAACAGAAGACGGCGAGTGGTAGTAGAAGGAAAATATTCTGCCTGGAAGTCTGTGGTGAGTGGTGTTCCAAAGGGCTCTGTCCTTGGGCCTCCAGTGTTTGTAATTTTTATTAATGACTTGGATGAGGGGTTGAAGGATGGGTCAGCAAATTTGCAAACGACACAAAGGTTGGAGGTGTCGTTGACCGTATGTAGGCTGTTGTAGGCTGCAGCGGGACAGTGACAGGATGGGCTGAGAGGTGGCAGATGGAGTTCAACCTGGATAAATGCTAGGTGATGCATTTTGGAAGGTCGAATTTGAAAGCTGAGTACAGGATTAAGGATAGGATTCTTGGCAGTGTGGAGGAACAGAGGGATCTTGGTGTGCAGGTACATAGATCCATTAAAATGGCCACCCAAGTGGACAGGGTCGTTAAGAAAGCATATGGTGTTTTGGCTTTCATTAACAGGAGGATTGAGTTTAAGAGTCGTGAGATCTTGTTGCAGCACTATAAAACTTTGATTAGACCGCACTTGGAATACTGCGTACAGTTCTAGTTGTCCTATTATAGAAAAGATGTGGATGATTTGGAGATACAAGGTAATGAGAGGCATAGATAGAGTCGATAGCCAGAGGCTATTTCCCAGGGCAGAAATGATTAACACAAGGGGTTATAGTTTTAAGCTGGTTGGAGGAAAGTATAGAGGGGATGTCAGAGGCGGGTTCTTTACACAGAGAATTGTGAGGAATGCGTTGCCAGCAGCAGTTGTGGAGGCAGGGTCATTGGGGACATTTAAGAGACTCCTCGACATACATATGGCCACAGAAATTGGAGGGTGCATACATGAGGATCGGTGGTCGGCACAACATCATGGGCTGAAGGGCCTGTTCTGTGCTGTACTGTTCTATGTTCTATGAATCTGGCCTTTGAATTACAGCACTGCTAATTCCTCAGGTGGTTTTGCTACTGATATTAGGAGGAGTTTAAACTAATCTGGCAAGGTGACACAGAATATCAATGAAAAAGAGACACATCATGCTACAGCAAAGGAAGCAAGTCACAGTGAGTTTAACGTTGTTGAATGTCAAGAGAGTAAGGCAATGCTGGCTGGTCTTTAATGCTAGAAGTGTAATAGGTTAGATTGGTGAGTCTATGACGTGGATTGACACATGGAAATATATTTTTGCCGACACAGAAACATGGTTCCAGGATATGGGATCTTTAGACGAGGCGGAGGAGGGTATAAAAATGGTGGTGGTGCACCACTATTAATTAAGGAATCAGTTAATGCAGTAAGGAGAGACGATATCTTGGAAAGGTCCTCAAACAAGGCGTTGTGAGTAGAACTTAGGAATGTTAAGGGGGAGGCACTTTACTGGGAATGTTATAGGCCTCCAAAGAGTCAACAGGAAATAGAAGAGCAAATATATAGACAATTCACAGAGGTGTGTAAGAGTAATAATCAGGAACTTTTGCTTGAGGATTTCAATTTTCCCAACATAAATTGGGATAGTCATAGTGTTAAGGATTTAGAAAGGGTGGATTTCTTGAAATGTAGGAGAAAGTGAGGACTGCAGATGCTAGAGATCAGAGTCGAGGAGTGTGGTGCTTGACAAGTGCAGCAAGTCAGGCAGCATCTGAACAGCAAGAGAGTCAATGTTTCGGGCATAAAAGCCCTTCATCAGGAATGTTGAGGGGAGAAAGGGGGCTGAGAGAAAAATAGAGTGGGGTGAAGGTAGGTTCGGGGTGATAGGTCAGAGGGGAGGGTGCAGCAGATAGTTGGGAAGGAAGATGGATAGTTCAGGAGAGTGGTGCCAGGTTGGAGGGTTGAATCTGGGATGGGGATGGGGGAGGAGGGGAGATTAAGTCGATGTCATGTATCCAGGGCAGTTTTTTTTTGTATCAGTATGTAGAAAGCCCAACAAGGGATAGCGCAATGGATCTGGTTTTTTTTTTAGATTACTTTACAGTGTAGAAACAGGCCCTTCGGCCCAACAAGTCCACACTGACCCGCCGAA
>NC_057748.1:22893555-22921202 GCF_004010195.1 Chiloscyllium plagiosum | reverse complement strand
GAATTGAACCCGGGTCTCTGGCGCTGTGAGGCAGCAGTGCTAACCACTGGAGAAAGAAACCTGGTAGTTGGGGAACATTTCAAATTCCTCCAGTTGAAGAAAAAAGGTGACTTGCAAAATATGGCTTTGAATTAGGGGAAGTCAGATTTTATTAAAATAAAGCTGAATCTGGCAAGAGTTGACTGGGAACAGGGTAAGTCTACAGCAGAGCAATGAGGGATATTCAGAAAGTTGGGGAGATACAGGTCCAACATGTACCCTTTTGAGGGAAATGTAGGAGCATTAAATTCAGAGAACCCTGGATGTCTAGGACGATTCAGGACTGATTGAAGAAGAGAGGAGCTTTCAGCAAGTCCAAAGGCTGCAACTCAGTGCAGCCCTGGAGGAGAGAACTTAAGAAAACAATTAGAAGAACAAAAGGGGGTATGAGAGAGGATTTGCCAACAGGATTAGGGAAAATCCTAAAGTATTTTATAAAAGGGAAGAGGTTAACCAAGGAAAGATTAGGGCCCACCTGTGTGGAAGCTGGAGGGTATTGGAAGGGTGTTTAGTGAATACTTATCTTTAGTCTTCACTCTAGAAAAGGAGAACATAGCTATAGAATTCAGAAAAGGGGACTGTGAGGGACTTGTACGTCTTGACATGGGAAATGGGGAGGTATTAGAGGTTCTGTTGGGCTTTAAAAAACAGACAAGTCCCCTGGCCCGAATGAATTGCATCCCAGGCTGCTGGTGGAGGAGAGGCAGGAAACTGTAGGTGCTCTTAACATAAATTTTTTATTCCTCTCCGGCCACATGGGAAATGCCAGAGGACTGGAGGTTAGTTAATCTGGTTCCACTTTTCAGGAAGGGTGGTAGAGATGAACCAGGAAATTAAAGACCGGTGAGTCTCATGTCAGTGGTAGGGGAACTATTGGAGAAAATTCTGAAGAAGCGAATTAATAAACACCTGGAAGAGCATGGATTAATCAGGGATAGTCAGAATGGTTTTGGCAGGGGGACGTCATGCCTAAGTAAATTTGTTAGAACTTTTTGAAATTGTGATCTGATGTGTAGATGAGGGAAGTTCAGTTAATGTAGTTTATAATGATGTTAGCAAAGCTTTTGACAAGGTCCCACATGGGAGACTAATTGAGATGATTAAATGGCATGGAATTGAGGGAAGCTTGGAGAGATGGATCAGAAACTGGCTTAGTAATAGGACACAAAGGGTAGTGACTGGAGGCTGCTGTACAGAGGTGCACCACAAGGATCAGTACTTGGGACCCCTATTGTGTGTTCTATACATAAATGATATAGATAAAAATGTTGGAGGGGAGGGGGATTCTTCAGCAAATTTGGAGACAACATCAAAATTGATTGAAGATGATTATAGGCTGCAGGAAGAAATGGATGGGTTGGTCAGGTAGGCAGACCAGTGGCAAATGGTATTTAGCTCTGATTAGTGTGAGATGATGCATTTTGGAAGAAACCAGTTGAGGGAGTATTTAATGAATGGCAGGTCACTGGGTATCTTAGAGGAACATGGGGAATCTTGGGGTAATTATTCACAGGTCCTTGAAATAGTCAGAGCATGTGAATATGATAGACAATGACAATAGACAATAGGTGCAGGAGTAGGCCATTCAGCCCTTCGAGCCTGCACCACCATTCAATATGATCATGGCTGATCATTCCTAATCAGTATCCTCTTCCTGCCTTATCTCCATAACCCTTGATTCCACTATCTTTGAGAGCTCTATCCAACTCTTTCTTAAATGAATCCAGAGACTGGGCCTCCACTGCCCTCTGGGGCAGAGCATTCCACACAGCCACCACTCTCTGGGTGAACAAGTTTCTCCTCATCTCTGTCCTAAATGATCTACCCCGTATTTTTAAGCTGTGTCCTCAGGTTCGGTACTCACCCATCAGCGGAAACATGTTTCCTGCCTGTACAGCTGCAGAAGAACCTCTTTGCTTCTATACTCAGTCCCTGTTGTTATGAAGGCCAGCATGCTATTAGCCTTCTTCACTACCTGCTGTACCTGCATGTTTACCTTCATTGACTGCTGTACAGGAACACCCAGATCTCTCTGTACTGCCCCTTTACCTAAATTGATTCCATTGAGGTAGTAATCTGCCTTCCTGTTCTTGCTACCAAAGTGGATAACCATACATTTATCCATATTAAACTGCATCTGCCATGTATCTGCCCACTCACCTAACCTGTCCAGGTCACCCTGTAATCTCCTAACATCCTCAGCACATTTCACCTTGCCACCCAGCTTTGTATCATCAGCAAATTTGCTAATGTTATTGCTGTTAAGAAGGCAGATGGAGTGCCTGCTTCCATTAGTTGTTCCACAGAGTATTAGAGCAAGGAGGTCGTGTTGGAGTTGTACAGAGTGTTGGTCAGGCCACAACTGGAATACTGTGCACGGTTTTTAGTTACCACACTTCAGGAAGAACGTTCCTGAATAACGTTATAACACTAGAAGAGGTACAGAGGAGGTTCACCAGAATGTTGCCTGGGAGGAAGAATTTGAATTTAAAGAGAGTCTAAACTGGTTTGGATTGTTTTCTTTAAAGCAAAGACTGAAGGGAGGCATGACTGAGATGTAAAGGATTATGAAGGGTATGGACAGGATGAAGAGAGTAACTGTTCCCCTTGGTTGAGAGGGCATAGTTTTAGGGTAAGGAGCAGGCGATTCAGAGGGGATTTCAGAAAACAAAACTTATTCACTCAGTGGGTGGTGTGAATCTGCAATACACTGCCTCGGAAAGTAGTGGAGGCTGGAAACCCTACAAACTTTAAAAATATTTGGATGAGCACTTCAACTATCATGACATTCAAGGATATGGGACAAGTGCAGGGAAATTGCGATTAGTTATGTCGGTGCAGACTCGATCGGCTGAAGGACCAAATCTGTGCTATATAAATAGATGAATCAGTGTACCCTCAGTTAATGGTTGGCTTGCCATAATCATGTGATCTGTATCTCTACTGTAGGTATCTTCATGTGGCTGCATTTAACTGCGCGTCTTGTAGAACAAAAGAAATGCAACATAATGTACCTCCTATCCGGCACATGATTTTTAAAAATCTGTTTAAATAATATCTGTCTTTTTAGATTGATCACACTCCATTTATGGCAGAGGTTAGTAAGTGCAGGGAGTTAGGTGGTGTGGGATGCTGCAGAGTTCATGCTTCAACCAACTTCTGCCATGAGATAAAGCCCTTCCATATGAGTTCAGAAATACAGTCGGGGGAGGAAGCACTTAAATAGATAAATCAAGGAGGATAGTTCCGGGGTTAATGGTGTGGCATGCTGCAAGGCAAAGGTGTGCAATTGTGGAGGGAGTCAAAGATAGGAAACAATGGCAGGTATAGGTAACTGCGGAAGGAAGGCTGGGAAGGAGATGTGCAGGGAAATCAGTGACGTTGAGTTGAAAATACCCACATAATTTGAGGTAACAGATCCTAAAAAACAAACATGTTAAAATGGAATCATATTAAGCAAAGTTATTTGAAGTGATTTACCTATGCTTTGTCTAATGCCATGATGTACAATCTTGAGAGTTTAATGGGGACATTGGCATCAGGATATTACAGAGTCATGCAGCTATATCCTTATTGAAATATCTGACATTCAGTGGGCAATTGACAAATAGATACTGATGGGATGTTTCCACTCATTGGGGAATATGGGGCACAAGGGGGCACATGTTTAAAATAGGGGCCTCCTATTTAAGTTGGAGGTGAGGAGGGTCATTAATCTTTGGAATTTTTTTTCCATGGAGTGTGGTGAAGGCTGAGTCATTGAATATATTCAGGGAAGCATTAGAGAGATTTTTGTTATGGAGATCAGGCAGGATTAAAGCAACGTGGAATTAAAGCAACAAGAAAATCATCCTCAATCTTACTGAAAAGTGTAAGAGGGTTGATGCTAGATGGCTTAACCCTTCTCCTCGCTCTATTGATTGTACAAGGGTTAGACAATTCGTGACATTTTAATGTAATTGGATGCTCAACTCCACTAATTAATGTTGATTCGTTTTTACAGGTTGGATGAAGATGGGAAGGTGCTGACTCCCGAGGAACTTCTGTACAGAGTGAGTGATAGAGTAGTAGTAGGAATACGGGATGGGGGACGGAAACAATGGAGTCACTAGAGGAGTAATGGTAGATAAGAAATGCAGAATGTGAATGATGAAGGGCAATGTGGGATGGAGGAAGTCAATCATGAAGTGGGAGCGCAATACGGCACAGGAGAGGGGACTATTTAAGTGGGGTGGGACATCATGCAGGTCAGGGATAAGAGTGAGTTGGGCAGTGGGAATGAAGGAGTTGAAAGTGAGTAACAAAGCTAGTGGAGAAGGTGCTAAGTTGAGGGGTTGACAGGGGAGATAAGGATGAGTACTGAAGTGGGATCAAATCTATGTGCAAACTGAATGAAAGCTAAGCACTGTGGCTGGGACTGAGTGGAGAAATACTTTAGGGGCAGTGGAAGAATCCTAGAGCCAGGGTGGAAAATGAACAAATAAGTAACAAGAGCAGGTCTGAAGTTGGGAATCATTTTTTTATTCATTTGTGGAATCTGATAAGAGTGGTTACATTATTGCCATTAGTGTAACATTTTATTGCAACTTGTTATGAGTTCAAATCCCACCATCTGCCATGATGTGATTTCGGCCCGTGTACCATATACATTAGCCTGGGGTTCTGGAGTACTACTCAAGTGACATTACCAGTATCAGCTCCTGACTCCCCAAAGCCTATCCATTATCTAGAAGGCACAGGTCAGAAGTGTGACGGAATACTCACCGTTTGCTTGGATGAGTGCAGTTCCAATAACACTCAAGAAGCTTGACACTATCCAGGACAAAGCAGCATTAATTTGGCATCACATCTGCTACCCACAATATCCATGCCTTCCATCTTTGATTCATAGTAGTAACACTGTGTGCCATCTACAAGATGCTCTGCAGTCATTCACCAAAGCTCCTCTGATAGCACCTTCTAATCCCACGATGTTTCACACTCAGAAGAACAATGGCAGCAGATACATGGGAACTCCACCAGTTCTCCCTGCAGTCACGCACCATCCTGACTTAGAATATAATGCCGTTCATTCACCTCACTGGGTCAAAATCCTGGAATTTCATTCCTAACAATATTGTGGGCATCCTGACCCCATATACTCTGCACTATTTCAAGAATGCAGCTCATCACTACCTTATCCAGGGAAATTAAGGATGGGCAAGAATTGCTGGGTTGGGGAATGAGGTATCAGGCCATTTCAGCAGTAGGCTGTAATCTTGTATGTCTCACTCTGTCTAAGCACCCTATTTGCTGTACGTCCTTGTTTGCTATGATATGCCTGCACTGCTCACAAAATAAAACTTTTCACTGTACTTAGGCACGTGTGACAACAATAAATCAAATCGAATCAGTGTAAGGGGCATTGGGGTGGCCACGGGTGGATTATGGTTTCCAGGTGAACAGGAGGGCAGCAGGTCGGAGTCTGTGGTGTTATGGATGTGGAGCAAATATAGTTGTATAGGGGAGGGTATGTATGGCAGGTTTTGTGTTAGATTAATACTTAAGCCAGGAATTAAGTTCAGTTTTTAATTGTATAACTTTTCCTGAGTAACTATTAACTGAATTGCAGTGGGTCCCTCCTAATTCTCTAATACACTAATGTTCTTCAGTGAAGGAAATCTGCAGTTCTCCCCAGTCAGGCGTACATTTGATTCCAGATGCACAGCAATGTGGTTGACTCTCAATTCCCCTCGGAAATGAACTGGCAAGCCATTCAGTTGTACCAATGGCTACAAGTGCAGGGAAAGGTTTTGTTGGGTTATTACCTCTGCCTAATGCACCTAACCTACACATCCCTGAACACTATGGGCAGTTTAGCATGGCCAATCCACCCTAACCTGCATATCTTTGTACTGTGGGAGGAAACTGGAGCACCCGGAGGAAACCCACGCACGCACAGGGAGAATGAGCACATTTCATGCAGGCAGTTGCCCGAAGATGGAAGCGAACCCAGGTTCCTGGCACTGTGAGGCAGCAGTGTTAGCCACTGTGCCGCCCATGAATTTTAAATGTCAAGTAAAGGTATTAAGGAATATGAGCTATGATGAGCCATGATCTCATTGAATGGTGGAACAGGCTGAAGGGTCTGAATGACATACTCCTGCCTTATATTCCTAAGGTAGTATACTATCATTCTGTCTTCACAGATGATCTGCTGAGTATCTCCAACATCTTGTCTTTATACTAAATTCGGTTTCCCTTCTTTCAGGCTGTCCAGTCAGTGAACATGAGTCACGATGCTGCACATGCACAGATGGATGTGAAATTTCGGTCACTGGTGTGTGTGGGATTAAAGTAAGTGATTATCTTCAATGCTATGCCTTTGTGTCCAAATGATGATGAATGCATGGATCAGGGTTGGGTGTATCAGCTTGGAGTTCCAACCTAAATAAGATATTCAGACTCAAACAAAAAAGTTGGGCAAATGTATTTTGGAATGTAAATTAACAAGGAACATCAATAAACTAGATCCTATAAAAAGGCTGCAAGGAACAGTTCGATTGGAAAACAAACTTAAGGAGATGAGGAAATTCTGGTTGTAGGAAATTAATCAAAAAATGGAATTGCTGTTAGGCTTTAAAAATGAGATCAGACTAGTGTGGCATGCCCCATAAGTACATTTAGTTATTGCCATTAAATCTGAGGATTCCTTGTGTAACCAGGATGAATGTTGAATATTCTGATGTTGAGGTAACAATATGTCAAAATTGCACCATCCATTTAAGGCCACAGGTTATAATCAAGGAAAGTCTGAGGCCATTTAGATGTAAGTAATCATCATTGAGAGAACATTATCACTGAGAGTACATTATTGTTCAGCTGTAGAGTCATTGAGTCTCAGAGATGTACAGCACTGAAACAGACTCTTCAGTCCAACTTGTCCATGCCGAGCAGATATCCTAACCTAATCTAGTCCCATTTGCCAGCACTTGGCCCATCTCCCACTAAACCCTTCCTATTCATATGCCCATCCAGATGCCTTTTAAATGCTACAGTCGTACCAGGCCTCCTCCACTTCCTCTGGCAGCTCATTCCGTACACACACCACCCTCTGTGTGGAAAAGTTGCCACTTAGGTCCCTTTTATATCTTTCCCCACTCACCCTAAACCTATGCTTTCTAGTTCTGGAGCCCCCTAACCCAGGGAAAATACTTTGTCTATTTATCCTAACCATGCCTCTCATGATTTTATAAACCTCTATAAGGTCACCCCTTAACCTCCGACGCTCCAGGGAAAACAGCCCCAGCCTATCAGCCTATAGCTCAAATCCTCCAACCCTGGCAAAATCCTTGTAAATCTTTTCTGAACCCTTTCAAGTTTCACAACATCCTTCCAATAGGAAGGAGACCAGAATTACATGCAATATTCCAACAGTGGCTTAACCAATGTCCTGTATAGCTGCAACATGACTTCCCAACTCCTGTACTCAATACTCTGACCAAAAACAAAAGCATACCAAACGCCTTCTTCACTATCCTATCTACCTATGATTCTACTTTCAGGGAACTATGAACCTGCACTCCAAGGTCTCTTTGTTCAGCAACACTCCTTAGGATTTTATCATTAAGTTATAAGTCTTGCTATGATTTGCTTTTCCAAAATGCAGCACCTCACATTTATCTAAATTAAACCCCCTCTGCCATTCTTCAGCCCATCTGATCAAGATCCTGTTGTACTCTGAGGTAACCTTCTTTGCTGTCCACTACCCCTCCAATTTTGGTGTCATCTGCCAACCTACTAGCGATACCTCCTACATTCACATCCAAAGTCATTGATATAAATGATGAAAAGTAATCGACCCAGCACCGATCCTTGTGGCACTCCACTGGTCACAGACCTCTAGTCTGAAAAACAACACTCCACCATCACCCTCTGTCTTCTACCTTCGCACCAGTAACAGCCAGTTTGCAAACTATAAGATTTCAAAAATGGCACTGTGATGAAACCTGGTTCGCACTGCTGCTCACAGCATGAGGGACCTAGGTTCGATTCCAGCCTTGGGTGACTGTCTGCGTAGGGTTTGCACATTTTCCCTGTGTCAGCATAGGTTTCCGCCAGGAGCTGTAATTTCTTTCTACCATTCAAAAATATGCAGATTAGGTGGATTGGCAGTGTTAAATTGCCTGTTAGTGTCCAGGGATATGCAGGTTAGATAGATTAGCCATGGTAAATGTAGAGTAACAGGGATAGGAATGAGGGTCTGGTAGAATGTCTTTGGAGGGTTGACAGAGACTAGAACCAAATCTGCACTGTAGGGTTTCAATGACTCTATATTTTACTGATATTGATGAAAGATTAGATAGTAGCCAGGATCAATAGTGACATAGGCTGTTTCACATACACCTGCACAAGCAAATAGGGCCTCAGTTTTACAAAATCCCTATGGTGTAGAAACAGACAAATCCACACCGACTCTCCGAAGAGCATCTCTCTTCCCTATCCCTGTCACCCTGCATTTCTCATGGCTAATCCACCTAACCTACACATCCCTGGACATTATGGGCAATTTAGCATGGGCTATCCACCCTAACCTGCGCATGTTTGGACTGTGGGAGGAAACTCGAGCAGACGTTGTGCAAACTCCACACATACAGAAGTCCATTGCTGGAATTGAGCCCTGGTCCCTGGCACTGCTAAGCAGTAGTGCTAACCATTGAGACACACACCACCTTTTAATGTTTTAACTGAGTGTCCAGCACCTCTTGAGAGTGCAGTGCTCCCTCAGTGCTTCAGCCTTTATTTTGTTTTTGTCCTAACACTTGTTGGAACTCAGGAGAATGAGAGGCAACCTTACTGAAACATGCAAGATTCTTAAGGGACTTGACAGGGTCAGTGCATAGATAATGTTTCCCCTTATGGAAGAGTCCAGGATCAGAAGGCATAATCTCATAACAAGTGGTTGTTTATTTAAAACAGAAATGAGGAAGAATTTCTTCTCTTAGATAATGGTGAATCTGGAATTATTCACTGTAAAGGCTGAGTCACTAAGTATATTCAAGGCTGAGATGGACAGATTTCTAATCTGCAAGAGAATCATGGGGAGAAAGTGCATTATCACATCAGGCATGATTTTGTTAAATAGCAGTACAGATGGGTTGTGAATGGCTTACTTTTGCTCTTACATCTTATGGTCAGTTTGCATCTGTTCCGATAACTGCAGTGACAGTAATTCCAGTACCCTGCCCCTTCAATGAATGATATTGTTTTGTAGCTTTTTAACAAATGTACAAGAGAGCTTTATTTGGAGATGGCTTGTCTTTCATGTCTTTTGTCTGTTATCTAAAGTTACTCTTGGGTTAATGCTCCAATCTGTGGAACTCAGTTTCCATCATCCCTGCCTTCCTGTGTCCAAAGTTAAAAATCACACAACACCAGGTTGTAGTCCAACAGGTTTAATTGGAAGCACACTAGCTTTCGGAGCGACGCTCCTTCATCACCTGATGTCCAGAGTACTATTCTGTGTGCAGCGCCCTGACTTTCTTAGAGGATGACAGGAATTGGAGTACACCATTCAGCCCATTGAGCCTGCTCTGCCATTCAGTAGCTGGTCTGTGCCTAACCCCATATGTCTGCCTTGGACCCATATCCCTTAATACCCTTGCTTAATAAAATTGTCTATCTCAGATTTAAATTTAACAATTGAATTAGCATTGACCATCATTTAAAGAAGAGAGTTCCAAATATACACTACTCTTTAGCATATAGAAGTGTTTTCTTACATCTCCCTTGAATGGCCTGGTGCTAATTCTTCGACTATGCCCTAGTTCTAGAATCTCAATCAGTGGAATTAGTTTATCCTTATTTACACTGATGTTCCCTCTTAGTATCCCAAAGACCTTGATTAGATCACCACTTACTCTTCTGTTCTCGAGAGGAAAGTCCTAATTTGTCTAATCCCTCCCTTGTAACTTAACCTCTAAAGTATAGGTGTCATCCTCATAAACCTATATTGAATTCCCTCCAGGGTCAAAACATCCTTCTTAATGTCTGGTGCCCAGCGTTACTTTCAGTACTCTCAGTAGAGTCTAACCTGGGTTTTGTATAACTGCAGCATAACATCTGGATCCCCATATTCTAGCCCTTTAGATACAAAGGCCAGCATTTGGATTAGCCTCCTTGACTATTTTCTGCACTTGCTTGTCGGAGATTAAAAAGCTATGCACTTGCTTCCGAAATCTCGTTAGATATTCATTGTATTTATTTTTATGCCTTCTAAAAAATACTCTGATCTATTCTTTCTCGGTCTAAACTCAATAATCTCCCATATGCTTATATTAAAATCCATCTGCCACTACTTTGCTCATTCACTAATCTGTCAATGTCATGTTGTAATTTTATGCTGCTGTCAACACTGTGTACAATCCTGCCTAATTTTGAATTGTCAGCAAATTTCAATTGTTAACTTGTTATACCACCTATCTAAGTCATTAATGAATATTGTGAATAATTGAGGCTCCAACACAGATCCCTGTGGGATCACACCAGTCACATCCTGCCAATTTAACTACTTACCCATTCTTCCAAATCCCTGTTTTATGCCACTCAACAAATTTCCGATCCATGTCAGTAATTTGCCTTCAATTCCATGGGCTTCCACCTAGCTCTTCCACCAGTCTTTTGTATGGGACATAATCAAAAGCCTTCTGGAAGTCCACATAAGCCACATCCTTGGACTTACCTTTGCCACCTCTTCAAACAACTGAGGTTTGTCAAACATGACCCTTCATGAATCCATGCTGAATCTCCCTGACTGACTGAAATCTTTCAAGGTGTTCAGTTACCCTATCCTTGAATATAGTGTCTAACAATTTCCCCATCACAGATGTTAGGCGAGCTCGTTTGTAATTTCCTGGTTTCCCTCTCTTACCTTCCTGAAAGAGCAGAGTGACGTGAGCAGTCCAGAGGCACAGCTGGTTCCTAATCCAGAGGTACAACTCCTGAATTCAGGGAACTCGGAAAGATTGGGGTTAGGGCATCAGCAGTGTGTGCATCTGCTGATCCAACCAATCCACATGGCCATTCGAGAGGTCCTTGATCTCCCACATCTTGCAGGAGAAGCGAATGAATTGCCATTTCTAACCCTCTAGTAACTACTCAGTTAGAAATTAAATAAGTAAATGAATAGATCTTATCTAGTTACTTAAATATACAGTTATTGCTTACCAACTAAGAGGCTTTCTAAATACATTATCCACCATAAAACAGTCATGTACTCTACCCTGCACTACAGTCAAATTTCAACTATTCTAAAACTGTAAGGCTCTGAATTGAATGTGAGGAAAGAAAGTCACCTGATTAATATTCACCAGTCAGGAGCCCTACTGTGCAGCAAATCATTTTTGAACTCATAATGTAATCAGGACCTTGTCTGAAGATTCTTCCACAATTCCTTTTTGAGTCATGGTGAGCAAACCGGCTTCTCCCAGAACCCTCCTCAGTCACTTCTCACTGCCACCCTCTCTGCCCAAAGTGCTCATTGTATTCCTTTTATTCATTGCTCTTACGTTTGTGACGTTAGTAATGTGTGTTATCATTATTTTGGATTCCATTGTGCTTGTCATGAATACTATTCTTCGATGCTCCTTACAGTGAGCAGGTTCTGCCACTATGGCTGGAGGTTCTCTGTTCAAGTATACAGACAGTGGAGAAATGGTATCAGCCGTGGTCGTTCCTCCGTAGTCCTGGCTGGGTCCAAATCAAGTGTGAATTGAGGTGAGAAACTGGTCTGAATGATGTTGCTGTGCAGGAATAGTTCCTGTATTGCTAATCACTTCTTTCAACTGAAGTCAGTTTCTTTTGTCTTATTGTTGCTCCTCTGGGAGTCCATGCTAATGTCTTGTTCCTGAAAGTTTGCAATGACACCCACCATCGATGTACCCCCATTCCACTTCACAAAAGATGCCTTCTGCCATTCTCCCCACCTCATCCAGGAGGGGATTATGCTTGATACTCGTCACCTGTACCAGTCAAATGGAGAAGCTGTGGTGTAGTGAAAATGACTCTTGACATAATCCAGAAGCCCAGGCTAATGGTCTGGGAATGTGGCTTGTATCACATTATGGCAAATAGTTGAATTTGAATCCAACAAAAATCTGGAATAAAATAAATATTGTGGCCATCCAATTGTCGTAAAAACACAATCTTTTTTTTCAGGAAGAAAATCTACTGACCTTACCCAGTCTGAACTATACGTGACTCTAGACCCACAGCAATGTGGTTGACTGTTTATCTACCCTCTGGGCATTTAAGGTTGGGTAATAAATGCTGACCTAGCCATACCAACATCTGTGAGCAAGTAAAGAAAGTTCCCCTCTATCTGTTGCTGACTTTACTACAGAGTTTATCAGTGGGCCCATATGATGAGTATCTGTGACATTGGTGTTGGAACATATCTGGAAAATGTTTAGATTAGATTTGATTAGATTAGATTAGATTAGATTACAGTGTGGAAACAGGCCCTTCGGCCCAACAAGTCCACACCGACCCGCCGAAGCGAAACCCACCCATACCCCTACATTTACCCCTTACCTAACACTACGGGCAATTTAGCATGGCCAATTCACATGACCCTGCACATCTTTGTGACTGTGGGAGGAAACCGGAGCACCCGGAGGAAACCCACGCAGACACGGGGAGAACATGCAAACTCCACACAGTCAGTCGCCTGAGGCGGGAATTGAACCCGGGTCTCTGACGCTGTGAGGCAGTTTAGTGAGCGTGCCCTGAGATTAGAGAACTTGATTAATGAAGAGAATTACACTTTCACTGTGATTATATTCTCTTCAACGTTTTAGCACTCACTCACGTCACAAGCAGCATATCTCTTGTTCTACAGTATAATATCGATGGTAAATGAATTTTCTCATTCTGTGTTACAGGATTTTATCCAGGTTTGCATTCAGCCTTTCTCAGGATTGGGAACTGCCCATTAGGAAAGAGGTAAAGAACGAACCATGTTGAAGGTGCCATGTTTCAATCCCATGGAGGTTGCACCCAGACAATGAGCCAGTCCCCATTCCACTAGGCATTACACCCCTAAAGATACTCCATCCACTCCACTTGACATTACATCTCTACAATATGCAAGTGTCCACTCCACTGGATATTACACCTTACATTGAGCCAATATCCACTTCACTAGACATTACAATGAGGGATGAGTTCCTGAAAGAGGCATTCAGGGAGATATGGAAGGAAATTAAAAAGCAGGACCTCAAACGGTTATCATGGGATTACGCCCAGCACCATGTGCTAATGATCATAAGAGCAGGAGGATTGATTAATTGGCTAGAGAGCTGGTGTTGGATGGAAGCCATCCGAATTCTGAGGCACTGGGACCAGTTCTGGAGCAGATGGATCTCTGTATAAATTGGACAGATTACATTTTATTAGGCTGGGATTAATATCCTCACAGAAGGATTTGCTAGTGCTATTTTGGTTTGCTTAAACTTGCTTGTCAAGGGGATAGGAATTTGTGGGGTAACCCAAATTGGAAGGCAGTTAAGCTGGTAGCGGGAGTACAAAAAGCTACAAGTGAGGTAAGAAACAAAGGGAAGGCACCAGGTATGTCTCAAATACAGAATAATACCAAAGATACAAAACTTAAGGGCACTTTACCTGAATGCATTCCACTACTGGTGAAATTAGTGGAGCTAGATGGTCAAATGTTCCTGGGACTTGATGGTCTACATACCGGAATGTTGAAAGAGATGGCTACAGGCATGCATTGGTAATAATTTTCCAAAATACCATAGATTCTGGAATGGTTTCTGAAGCTTGGATGCTTGTAAATGTCACCCATTGTTTTACAAAAAGCAAAAGAGAAGTACTGCACAGGAACAGGCCCTTCGGCCCTCCAAGCCTGTGCCAATCATCATGCCCTAACTAAAGTAAAAAACAAGCTTTCTGCCTTTATTTGGTCTGTATCCCTTTATTCCCTCCCTATTCATGTAACCATCCAGATGCCTGTTAAATGTCACCCATGTGCCTGTTTCCACCACGTCTTCTGACTGTGGCATTCCAGGCTCCTACTACTCTTTGCGTGAAAAACGTCCCTCGCACATTCCCTGAAACCTTCCTCCTCTCACCTTGAACCTTTGCCCCCTTGTAATTGAAACTTCAACCCTGGGTAAAAGTCTCTGACTATCTACCCGATCTGTGCCTCTCATAATTGCGTAGACCTCTCAAGTGTCCTCTCAACTTCCGTCTTTTGAACTTTTCCTCATTGCTAATGCCCTCAAGATCAAGGAGCAAGGGGAAAAAACAGGGAATTTCAGATTTGTCAGCCTCATATCAGTAATACAGAAAATGCAAGAATCTTTCAATAAGGACATGATAAATGGACAGTTGGATAAAAATAATCTGGGATAGTCAGCATGGATTTTGCAAGGGGAGAATCATATTTGAGAAACTTGAAATTTTTTTGAAAATGTTACTAACAAAATCAACAAACGAAAGTTGATGGATGAAGTATATTTAAACTTTCTGAAAGCTTTTGATAACAAGTTGGGAAGCAAAATTAAAGTATATGGGATCGGAGATAGTCTACTGGTATGGATTTAATAATTGGGCTGTTCAACAGAAAACAGAGAGTAGGGATAAATGGGTTGATGGAGGACCTTGGTCTTGTGGATATTCAGAGGGAGACCCATACCCTCACATGCCTCTGTAAAGATGCTGACACTGGTCTGGAGTATGTCCTCAGTGGTTGCGCACCTCCTAGAATCATCTGCATCCTGCAGCTCGATGACACTGGTTGGGGTGATTTTGGTTTTGTTTGAAGGCGACGGAGATTTAATAATTTCCCGCAGTTTGTGTAAGTTAGCTCCACTCCAGCAGGGAGCTTGTCAGCAATGAGGGGAAGCATTGTAGCGAGGTAGATCGAGAACAGTGTTGGGGCAATGACACAGCCCTGCCTGGCACTATTCCGAATGAGCAATGGGCCAGTGATGGATCCAAGGACGCTCTATTCTTCCCCAATAATGATGTCAAAGGCGGCCATGTACAGGTTCTTTTCTCTGTATTTCACCTGTAACTATCGTGTGGTGAAAATCATGTCCGTTGTGCCCCTTTGTGGCAGGCAGCCACACTATGGTTCGGAGGAGAAGTTCCTCAGCCACAGGGACGAGACGGTTGAGTAGGACCCTCACGATGACTTTTCCAACGGTTAACAGCGAGGGGATTCCCCTGTAATTACCACAGTGAGACCTGTTCCCTTTTTTGAAAATACTCATGACTCTGTTGTCTTGGAGCTCTGCCAGGATACTCTTCTCCTTCTAGATAAGGCAGACAAAGGCGTGGAGCTGCAGCAGGAGCTCTTTGCCCCTTGCTTCAATGCCATGGCAGTGATACGGTCTGCTCCAGCAGCCTTGTTGTTCTTAAGCTGGCAGATGGCCTTCTCCACTTTGTGTAAGCCTGGGGTGTTGCTGAGCTCATGGTGTGTAGTATGCTGTGGGATGCATTCAAGGGCGCTTGGATCAACAACAGAGTCCTAGTTGAGGAGGTCTCTAAAGTACTCCCCTCACTTTTGATGGCTTTTTTTGGGTTTTTGATGGCTTCTTTATCTTTGATAAGAGTCACTCTGTCCTTGACCAGCAGTGGGTGGGGCCTTGAGGGTTCCTGAAGAAGGGCCTGTGCCCGAAACGTCGAATCTCCTGTTCCCTGGATGCTGCCTGACCTGCTGTGCTGTTCCAGCAATAAAGTTTCAACCTTGAGGGTTTAGTCCATAGCTGGCGTTGACAGCCCAGAAGAAACCCTGCATGTCATTGTTCTCGGCCACTCGGGCCTCCAGTGCTTTCTCCATCCACTACCTGTTCATTATATCAGGGATATGGATTTGGACCTCTGCCATCAGTCACCCGTAGGTCTTTCATTTCTGTTCCTAGTGCAGTTACTGTTTTACACGCAGAAATTACACGGTTTAATAGTTCTTGGATCTCATGATCATTCTCATCAAACCAGTTTTGGTGTTTCCTGGTTGAGTGACCGACTGGAGTTTTGCAGGCATTGGCCATGGCAGTCTTAGGGATAGACCAGAGACTGTTGGAATCCCGCAACTCAGTGTCACTGAGGGTCACGAGTTGTGTGGAGAGGAGTTGGTTGTATGACACTATTTTTTCCCGGTCTTTGAACTTTTTGCGGCATTGCTTCTGTTGTCTCTGCTGTGGAGAGGCTATATTTATGTTGATCCTGGCTCTGATCAGGCAATGGTCCATACAGCAGTCAAATCTCCTGCCATGGCGTGGATATTTTGAACTTTTTTTTTATTAATTCACAGGATGAGGGCATCGCTGGCTGGGCCAGCATTTATTGTCCATCCGTAATTGTCCAGAGTGCAGTTGAGAGTCAACCATATGGCTGTGGGTCTGCAGTCACATGTAGGCCAGACCAGGTTAGAATGGCAGTTTCCTTCCCTGAAGGGCATTAGTGACCCAGACAAGTTTTTCCAGGAATCAGGCTTATGCCCGAAACGTCGATTCTCCTGCTCCTTGGATGCTGCCTGACCTGCTGCGCTTTTCCAGCAACACATTTTCAGCTCTGATCTCCAGCATCTGCAGTCCTCACTTTCTCACGAAGTTTTTCCAACAATCAACAATGGATTCATGGTCATTGTTAGCCTCTTAATTTCAGATATTCATTGAATTCAAATTCCACCATCTGCCATGGCGGGATTTGAACCTGGGTCCCCAGAGCATTACCTGGGTCTCTGGATTAACAGTCCAGCGATAATGCCTCTCCGATCCCTTACTCTGATGATGACGTAGTCAAGGAGATGCCAGTGACTGGATCTCGGGTGTTGCCACATTGTCTTGTATTTGTCACTTTGGTGGGACAGTCTGGTAGTAATGAGGAGATTGTGTTCACAGCATTTGGTCAGGAGAAGGGTGCCATTGGAGTTTTGCTTCCCTCCTCTCTCTTACCCGATTACATCGCCCCAAGGGTCTGCACTTTCGCTGAGGAAGATTAGTTTGTCTGCAGCAGGGGCCAGTGAGAGAGATTCGTCAAAGCTGGATTAGAATTCCTTCTTGTCCTCATCTTCTGCATCAAGCATTGATGCATATGCAGAATCGCATGACATACTGGTTCCCAGCAAGGGGGATTAGGACTGTCATGAGGTACTCGCTTGTTCTGCAAAGGGAGTCTTTAAGTTGATTCATCAGTTCATTTTTGACAGCAAAGCCAACACAATGGATGCAGTGCTCTCCTTCAGCCTTGCCTTTCCAGAGAAAGGTATAGCCCCCACCTTGCTCTCTGAGCTGTCCTTCCCCTGCCCCCCCCCCCCCCACCGGATTTCACTCACGGCAGCAATGTCAATAACATAGCGCCTGAGTTCCGGGCAATGATGGCGGTGTGGCGTTCCAGTCTGTCACTGATGGGACAGTTCATAAGGGTCCCAAACTTCATCCTGAGGATGTGGAAGGTTCCTATACAGTTCTTTTAATGTGAGGAAACCATTGCACACCGGCTACCACACAGGCAAAGCAACGCAAGGTCCAATAGTGAGGGGAGGGGAGGCCAGGCACTGCTGTTTGGCCTTAGATTGCCAGCGGTGGAGTGCAGACAAACAGCTTGGTGCTGGTCAGCTGCTCATGTTGTGTGAAAGTGGAGGAAGGGGAATAAACGGGAAGGACTGTGCAATTGCTGCTATTGTCCTTGTCATCCTCAGTTTGTGACTGTGAAATCACTACACTGGGGGGGGTGTTGTAAAAATCTCTAAGCTGGGGGTTGGGGAGAGTTTATATCAAAACAAATTAGACTTGGTTGGTGGAGTTTATAAAATCACCGAATTGGTTGGTGAGTAGTTTATAGATTACTGGGCTGGGAGGGCTTAATAAAATTATTGGACAGAGGGTATTTAAAAAAAAAACACAACTTGGGTGGGGGTTATTTTATAAAACACTGGGCTCTCGAGGTGTTAATAAAAAGAGGATCACTGGACTGGTAGGGTGTTATGATATTACTGAACTGTGGGGTGGCATAAAATTACTGGGCAGGGGTTATAAAAACAATGGACTGGAGTTTATATTAACACTGGAATGGGGAGGACAGGGAGTTTTATGAAAATCTCACCGTAGTTGCAACAACAGGAGCTCTGGTTGATGGGCAGGCAGTTTATAGGCTGTGCTTGGCCCTGTTAAGAGCAGCCAGAAGACCGGAAGAGTGGTGTTCAGGTCTCAGTCCCTAGAGGTGTGAGCAGGAGAGGTTGAAGAAGGGGCAGCAAGGGAGGAAGGACAGGTAGGTAATCATGGGCCAGGTTATCCCTGCCATCTTTCCTATTGCCATAGAGGGAGTGTAACAAAGGTTCACTTGACCTGTTCACAGAATGGTGGGGCTGCCCAATGAAGAAAAATTGGGCTTGTATTCTTCACAGTTTCAAACAGCGAGAGATTTTCTCATTAAAATTTGAAAATTACTATCGCAGGGGCCTGTGGAAGCTCTGTCTTTGAGTATATTTAAAGTAGAGGTTGACAAATTTGTATTATCAATGGTATAAAGGGTTAAGGAGATAGGCTATGTAAAAGGCACTGACACAGTTGTCTTGATGGGCTGAACGGCCTACTCCCGTTCCTACCTCGCTACAGTAAATTGGTGTCCATTCCACTGGACCTTACATCACCACAGTAAGCTGGCATACAGTTCATTAGACATTTTATCTCTGTGGGTACCCAGGCTCTATTTTCTTGACAATATACCTTTATAGGGACCCAATGGAAATTACAAGCTGACAGTGATCCAGTGTCCACTCCACTGGACATTGAAGCCTGACAGGAAGTTCAGTGCCCACTTCACTGGAGTGTATGCCTGATGTTTGACCTCTGCTCGATGTGCGTAAGCACAGTTTGGAGCCTGTTCAGTGTGTTGAGGGTGTGTGCCATTTACAGTCAAGTGGTTCTGTCTGTGTTTATGGAAGTGGAGGATGGGGAAGGATCTGGTAATAGTGATGTTTCTGTTTCTGTTTGCATGTACATTCACTGGTGGAGGGAGTGAAATTACGAAGGGTGCAATGTTTATGGTGTGATATGGTCTGTATGCGAGGGAAGTTGGGATGTGTGTAAGGTGCTGATGGGGTTGGCCTAAGTGAGGTTTCTGTATATAGAGAAGTTCAATAGGATAGTGATACCTCAGATGGGAGAGGTGTGTGTGGGGCAGAGTTTGTATCTTGTGGAATGTGTATGTGGGAGTAATAGTCTTATAAAGTTCTGTGTGGCTGTGGCTAGGGAAGGATGATCTCTATGTTTCTTCTTAGTTGCAGTAAGACTGGGGAAGAGACCGTGAACACTGAATAAGAGGAAGCTCTGTTTAATTGAGCAATACCATCTGACCACAACAGCTTTTTTTTTCTGCTTAGGACAAAGAGAAGAAGCCTCTAAAAGATGGAGTCCAGGACATGCTGGTGAAGCATCATCTCTTCAGCTGGGATATTGATGGTTAATAACTCCTCTCCTCCAATGAAAACACTCAACGCCAAATCTCCATGAGCATGTGACTCTACAGGTGCCTGTTGACATTGTGATCCCCCAATCTAAATCAGTCCTGGCAAAGTCCTGCCTTGCACTCAAACCACAATGAAACAATAATTCATTATAATCCTGTAAATATTCCCCTGAACCCCTCACATTCCATGCCCTATTCCCTCTGTCCACACCAAAACTAGCACTCAGCTCTTCCATAATGCTCATTAACATGCTTGGGGGTCTTTGCTATCCTGATTTCATTTGGTGAGTTGACCTGTGCTGTAGCCTTTCCTTTCCTGCTAAGGGAGTCCACCCTTTAGAAAAGGTATTTTAAGTGTCTCATCACTCCCTTGATTCTAGTCCTTATTTTTGTGAAGGCCAGAGTTTGGGCTTTGATACAGCTCAATAACAAATGTTTGAATGAATAAACCAAACATGAGGCAGTGCCTCTTGGACTAAAATCCTCCAGCCTGTCCTGTAGACCGCTCGATGTTCTTTACCAGGAGAGCAGTAAATATACTGAGCCTAGAAGACAGCAAAGGGCACACCCGTGTCACTTTGTCATTCTTGGTGACAGATCTCAGCATGTAGAAATGATGATGAATGCAGTTCCCCAATGTCCTACATGTTCCAATAATATAGACCATCTGCAGTGCTCAAAACTGGATCAATTCAAACAGATGCTAGCCACAACTACCAGATGTTGCAAGGGATCAAATTGACAATGTAGCGCATTTTAATGTAATGAAATACTCTAAGGCAGTTAAAAGCTGCCATAACTATATTTATTTACCATTTCTGGATGCCCGTGTGCTTTTAACAATCAGGGTTGCGCTCTCTTTTAGTTTGGTTGCTTTAGCATGGGAAGGTTGATTTCCTAATGAAGCAATTATTAGTGCTTTCTGAAGGAGTGTGTCTGGAAATAGCTATCTCCTGTGTCCTGAAAGATTGATCCAATAAGCAGGTTTTACCAGATGGTCCAGTGTATTTACATGAACCTACAGCTGGGGGGGGAGAAGGTGCAGAGATGCTGCCACTGACAGACAATTAAAGAACAAAAGGCTCATTTATTGCCCACCCAGGCTGCAGAATATTGTCTGAACTGCAGGGTACAATGAGGCCACAACTAAGGACAAACCATAAGAAGGCGACGTATGCATCTTATGGAATGCAAAGAATATCCGTCTACCCAAGTCCCAAAAATGTCCATCTCCTGAGCCTCTTGCAGCCTTGTTTGCCAGTAAGGGCTGCTGACCATTAGCAAAGACCTCAACAACTGGGAAAATGTGCCGATCTAAATGCAAAATTACTGTGTAATTAGGTAGAAAAATTACAAAATGAATTTTGTGACAACTGTCACAGCATTTCACTGATTCCTGGAAATGCCATATTATTCCAAAACCCCTCATTCCCAGCTGAAAGTGGTTCTAGCAACAAGTCACTTGTTGCGTTGGTATGCAGTGCAAGTCCTGTAGGATTCAGCAGATTCAATATCATCCACATGCCTTCTCCCAGTTTGAATTTCCAGATAATTGAGTTTTATTCTTTGTCTTCCTTGACTTTTCTTCAATCATTGGTCTGTGTGTACAAACTTTTTATCATGTTAGCTATTTGTAAATAAGAAATAAATGATTACTGGGTTACTGATGTTGGGTGTCTATGCCGTTTATTGCTTCCAAATTCCAAGATAATGGTAGAATAGCAGTGCAGTATAAGGGCTCCTCAGTGCAGGAACCTGGAGCTCGTCTTCTCTACTTTACTTCCTTTTCCTGTGCTATTTTTAAACAAAAGAATTCCATTTGTTATGGTTCCTTACCTTTTAACGTCTTTGACAACAGATATCTTCTCCTGACCCAGGCCCAGCAACTTGGAGGCTTCCAGCAACCCGGAATGGTAGTATAGGCCTAGCATCTGGCAGGATGGTCTCCCTGTGTGGTGGTCTTGTCCAGGAGGGTTGGTATCGGCCTGATGTGGTGACCTTGCCCCAGCGTGGAAGTTTTCTTTGGCAGCTTCAGGGTATTCCTGCAGCTGGGCGTTAAGGTCTACTCCAGCACAAAGGTCTCATCCTGGCCTGGAGAACTCATCCTTGCTTCAGAGGAGGCTTCTTTGTCTTCCAGTGGCCTGGGGTGGAGGTCTCGCCTCGGGGTGTCAGAGAGGTTTCAGCAGTGGCAGGTTTGGCCCAGTTGTCCAGCAGACCCGAAACCATGGAACCATGTGATGAATTTTTACTTTTTTTTTACTTATCTGGGACTTATGGGATTAAATTGGGTGCTGTGATATGTCAACTTATAAAACTTATCATTGTATTTTTGTGAAAATGCATGTGTCAATAAATTACTATTCTGTTTCCTGCTCCTTACAACCTGCAACTTATGACTGCCTCTCACATCAGAGATGTTGAGGCACCCACTGATCGATTCTCTGGCAAACCCATGGTAAAGCTATGCTAACTGTTAATGATCTGTCAGAAGGAGGGAGAGGGAACCTTGGTCCTACTGCAACAATTTCATACAGTGGTAAGACATTGGAAAATATAAGAAAGCTTAGGAAAATGCATAAAATACAGGAACCCACAGACTATTGCCCCATTAGTATTAATGCTGGGGGACAGGAATTGAAAAAGAGAGGTGGACTGGGTGTCAGGTTAGCAATTCATCTAGACCAGTGTGGAC
Source organism: Chiloscyllium plagiosum (assembly GCF_004010195.1). Taxonomy (NCBI): domain Eukaryota; kingdom Metazoa; phylum Chordata; class Chondrichthyes; order Orectolobiformes; family Hemiscylliidae; genus Chiloscyllium; species Chiloscyllium plagiosum. The sequence goes on along the minus strand of NC_057748.1, from coordinate 22,898,995 downwards.
TTGCAGTGCAAAGAATTGACTTTGGCTCCATATCACAATGCAGCTTTTCAAATGGTTAAACAATCGAACAAGGAGCAAAAGACATCTCGTTTAGCTTCAGAAAAGAATGCATGTGATAATTTATGTTGACACTAGTCTTCAGCAATCACTCGCTAACGAGTATGATTGTTCCCCCGGGATATTCTGTGTGACTGCTCATGGGTTCTGTGGGTCCTTGTGAGTCTGGTCCTATGGCACACATTTGACAGGTGTTTCTGGGAGGTGGATTGTTGGCATTCCTTTCTCCAGTTCCTTTTCCATACTTCCTCTTGCCAATTGGTGTTTTGAGAGAATTGTGTCCTCCAAATTCCTCCACATTAGTTTCTTCTGAACAAGCGTGTTGATTTCCTGAGGGAAGCTTTCCAGGCGTCTTTAAAATGATTCCTTTGTCCTCCCCTGATTTGCGTGCCTGTTGTGTGCAGGGCAAAGATAGCTTGTTTTGGCAGACAGAACTCAGGCATCTTAAGCACGTGACCAGCCCAGCGGAGTTAGTTTTGGATGACCATGGCTTCAATGCTGGTGCTATTGACTCTTTCAAAGACGCTGATGTTAATACTCCTGTCCTCCCTGCTGATGTGGAGAATCTGTCTCAAATGACGCTAATTGGTTCTTAGTGGCCTTGAGGTGGCGTCCATGTGTAGTCCAAGACTTGGAGTGATATAGAAGTGTCAGAAGGATGACTGCCTCATACACAAGGACCTTGGTATCAGCACGGATGTCATGGTCATTGAAAACTCTATCCTTAGATATCCAAAGGTGGAACCCACAGATTAGATGCAATGTTGAAACTTTACATCAATGTCAAACTTAACTTAGAATAGTTTCCTAGGCAGAGGAAGTTTTCCACCTGTGGGAGGAGTTCTCCATTGATCTTAGTGGAGGAGTAGACCAGTGCTTGACCTGGGATAGGTTTGAGTCTTAAGGTTGAGGCTGAGACAGATTCTCTGGTTTGCTTCCGTGAAGGGTTGCAAATAGTATTCCGTGCTAAAGAGAGAATACTCTTGAGTCAGTGACAGAACCTATTTGGCTGAAGCTAAGAAACAACAGAGAAAACATTACACAACTTGATGTATTTTAAAGGCTATCTGATAATGAAGGAGCATATTTGAAATACAATTACTGAGATATATGAGAACTACAAAGTAGTGATAATGGGAGACTTTACTCCAGTGTTGAATACAACGGTAACTGTACAGTCGAGAGAGGGGCAAGAGTTTCTGAAATATGTACTGGAGAATTTTCTTAATGAGTTTGTATGTTGTTCTTATGACCAATTGCCCAGCAAGGTTCCCAATTTGTTGCTGTTCCAGACAAAATACCCCAAACTGTTCAGGTGCCAGGATGGAGGGATGAACTGGTTCCACGTTTTTAGTGAGCCACATCTTCAGTTGGTTGCAACAGGGATAATTTACAATTAATGTTTTCCCATGTGAATGACATTCTCCGAGAAATTAATTTGAGATGAGAAATGAATGCAACATACACTGAAAAAGATAAAAGGTATTTTTTAAAAGAAAAAAAGATCTAACTCTGAATTGTTCATAAAAGAGTGAATATTGAATGTTGCAACCATTGCAATGAATGGCAGCACGGTGGCTCAGCGGTTAGCACTGCTGCCTCACAGCGCCAGGGAGCCAGGTTCGATTCTAGCCTCAGGGGACTGGCTGTGTGGAGTTTGCACATTCTCCCCGTGTCTGCGTGGGTTTCCTCCTGGTGCTCTGGTTTCCTCCCACAAACCAAAGATGTGCAGGTCAGGTGAATTGGCCATGGGAAATTACCTATAGTGTTCAGGGATGTGTAGGTTAGGTGCATTAGGGGTAAATGTAGAATAATAGATATGCATTAAACTCCAATGCAGGCTGGGGGACGGTTATCAAAATTCAAAATTTGCAAAACTTAGTGTATTAAACAATGAGGAAGATGAATAATAGACCTTGAGAGAGCATCAGACTGTTGAATGAATGGATCCATGGCTAATATATTTTGGAAGGGAGAATTTTGAAGGTGCAACAGCACAGAGACTTTTTTGGTGCATAAATCTTAGAAAGTAACAGGACAGGTTAACAAGACTGATGAAGGGCCTTTGCCTGAAACGTCGATTCTCCTACTCCTCAGATGCTGCCTGACCTGCTGTGCTTTTCCAGTACCACACTCTCGACTCTGATCTCCAGCACCTGCAGTCCTCACTTTCTCCAGGTTAACAAGATGGTTTTACCAAGTAGAACTTTATAAATTGAGGCACAGAGTGTAAAAGCCAGGAAATTATGCCAGTTCCTTTGATAAAATAAATGGCGCAAGTTGGTGTATTGTTACAAAATCTGGGCAGGGAAACAGCTGAGGCTTTGGAGTTTGCAGAGGTTATTGACAGTACAACCAGTACGATTGATTACTTAAACAGTTAGATTGGAAAAGCTAGGATTTTCTTAGAAAACAGCTCAGCGCATATTTGCTAGAGATTTGAACTCGTGAAGATGATTGGCACAATCAACATGATGTTTTATTTCCATCATGAATGGTTAGGATTTGCAGTGCATTGGTATTCGAAACAGATTCAGGAGTGAACCTTTGAAAGCTTCTGTGGATGAGACATTTCAGTGATGAGGTAAAATTAGAGAACTTGGACTGTTTTCTTTGAGAGAAGATGGCTAAGAGAAGATTTGATAGAAGTTTTCAAAACTATAAGGAGTCTCGACATAGTGAATAGAAAGAAACTGATCCTGGTCATAAATGGATTGAGAACCAGAGGACTCAGTTTGAAGAGTTTTCCAATAAAAAAAACAAAAGTGCAGGTAGGAGAAAGCTTTTTTCCACACAGAGATATCAGTGTCTGGAATATACTGCCAGAATGTCGTGATTGTAACAAGGTCAGCCAGCTGGAATATGTGTTCCCTATTTGGGACTGTTAATCTGGTCCAAACAAGGAGCTCTGGTTGACGGATATAAAGAGAAGTGTCAAACGTTCTGACAATCTGAAAACTGGCTCTGATGGAGCTGGACCAGTGTCAAGGACTTTCTACATATCAATAAAGGGTCACTTAGTGATGGGATAATGGCCTACGTGGAGTTCTTTCAGTGGTGTCGAGAGTAAAACATGGTCCTGAAGAAACCTGCTCACAACAGTTATCTTTGAGTTAGGGTAAATATTTCAGGCTTCATGCTGTTATTTGGGAAGCTTGACTCATTTGTTCCTGCCATCTAAGACTGGGCCCAGTATGTGGAAAGGATACGTAATTTTTTTCTGAGCAAATGACATTGGGGCAGAAGAAAAGTAAGTCTCCTAACAGTTTGCAGACCCACAAGTTTTTCATTTATTAAGAGCCTAAATTTCCCTGAGGCACCAGCTACTAAAACCTTCCAAACTTTGACAGATTTAGCTAAAGAATGTTACAATCGCAAGACTCCTGTAATTCTGAGACGCTTTCGGTTGCATTCAGCAATTTGAGAACCAAGTGAGTCCATATCTGGATTTTTGACTAGGTTAAGACGACTGGCAGAAGCATGGTTTAATCCTTAATGAGATGCTGAGAAATCGTTTGGTATGTGGGATTGATGATGTAACCATGCAAAGTGTCTACTAGCTGAAGCCCAACTGCACTTGAAACAGGCACCACAACTGGCTTTATCATTGGAAAATGCGGCAAGTGGAGCACACAAGTTGCAGGATATTCCGGTCCAACTGAACTTGGGGAACACCACTTGAGTGAAGGGAATTGCATTGCCTCATTCAGGACATCTGAACAGAGGGACTGTAGGTCAGCCCACAGCAAAACCCCAAAACAAAGCCAAGCCTTGGCCAGATGGTTAAAAGTTTCTTCATGATCCAGGCCAGCAGGCCATTGGTAGAACTTGAGGTAACAAAGGATTTCTATTAAATCTAAATTGAATAAGAGAATTCGTAGGCCAGTATCCAGGAGAGTGCACCCTTACATCTGATTTGGAACAGTTAAATTGCTTAGCAATATCCAAATCAGAACTAATCGAAATAGACATCTGGTTAATTGGTCATCCAACTGATGGAGGTTGATACCAGCTGTTTCAGTGATTGCAGATACAGTCTCGAACAAAATTCATTCTGAACTGGAATCCTTACATTTGTACAAGTTCTTGGCTCGACTGAGAATCTGTACTAGGGAATGTTTACGGATTAATGGTACAACTTCAATTCCGGTCTCATGAGAAGCAGCTGGATCAGTTACCACTGATTGTAGTGAAGGACTCAAGCCCAAGCTTGATGGGGTGAAATTAATTGAGCAAAGTTCACCTTCATTGGCTCAATTTTTCGATTAGAAAATGGCCGCCTGAGTGAAATCAAATTAAATACCCGGAAATCTTTCAGGAAGATCAAGGGCCTTCCAAAGTGGCCTTACATGAATGGATGATTTTATTGTCATGTGTGTTTTACATTGGGAAAAAAAAACAGTAAAATACAGTAAAAAGCTTTTTCACTGCAGCCACAATCTGGTGCCATTTTGTATAGTTTCAAGAATAAGTAAAAACATGGAAAGATATAGCTAAAAGAGGGTCTGTCAGTCCTTAGCTAGCTCATTATCAATGACATGTACACCTCATCCTTCACTGCCTCACAGCTGTCTAACAGCAGACACAACCCGTGTTGAAGTGTCCACTCCTCAGGTGCCATCTTTCACCACTGGACCGATCCTCATCCCCCACCACCTCACCACTACCTGCATTGAACCCACTGTCACAGTCGCATCTCTCATGGCCGGGCCCACCTCATCACTGGCCCTGTGATGCCCTTCTGCCATTGTATCACTGTTACCAGTGCTGAACCCAGCCAATGACAAAATAGCCAATGCTCAGGCGTCATCTTTCGCTGCTGGGCCTACCACACCAACATTGCCTCCACCGATGGCTAAGCTGCTGATTCCGATGGCAGATCCTAAGCTCACACTGGAAAAGTAAATAAGGCCTTACTCATGTCCACTCTGGGCTGACTTGCTGTCACCGTGAAGTCCACACTGGGAGTCATACCTGAGGACTAGAGAGAGGCAAATGTAATTCCTCTCTTCAAGAAAGGAAATGGGGAAATCCCCGGCAATTACAGACCAGTAAGTCTCACGTCTGTCGTCTGCAAGGTGTTAGAAAGGATTCTGAGGGATAGGATTTATGACCATCTGGAAGAGCATGGCTTGATTAAATGCAGTCAACACGGCTTTGTGAGGGGCAGGTTATGCCTCACAAACCTTATCGAGTTCTTTGAGGATGTCTATGAGGGTCGAGCACTTGATGTTGTGAATAAGGACTTCGGAAAGGCATTTGATAAGGTTCCCCATGATAGGCTCATTCAGAAGGTCAGGAGGAATGGGATACAGGGGAACATAGCTGTCTGGATACACAACTGGCTGGCCAACAGAAGACAACGAGTGGTAGTAGAAGGAAA
>NC_057748.1:22874530-22893198 GCF_004010195.1 Chiloscyllium plagiosum | reverse complement strand
GCGGCGGGTCGGTGTGGACTTGTTGGGCCGAAGGGCCTGTTTCCACACTGTAATGTAATGTAATCTAATAATGACAGGCATAGATAGAGTCGATAGCCAGAGACTATTTCCCAGGGCAGGAATGACTAACACGAGGAGTCATAGTTTTAAGCTGGTTGGAGGAAAGTATAGAGGGGATGTTGGAGGCGGGTTCTTTACACAGAGTTGTGAGAGCATGGAATGCGTTGCCAGCAGCAGCTATGGAGGCAGGGTCATTGGGGACGTTTAAGAGACTACTGGACATGCATATGGTCACAGAAATTTGAGGGTGCATACATGAGGATCAGTGGTTGGCACAACATCGTGGGCTGAAGGGCCTATTTTGTGCTGTACTGTTCTATGTTCTACTACTCAGGTCTGTGCAGTGCCTACAAGAATCTGCACTAGGGTTCCTCACTGCTGCCGATGTCGTTCGAGCTGAGGACAAGATGTAAGTAAAAAGAAAAATACAAGGAAAGAAAGAAAGAAAACTGGTCGGAGTGGAGGAGCCCTGGCTCAGGAGGCCTACTTTGCTGCCATCTTGACATTTTTATGTTGACCAGGAAGCAATTCCATGATTCTGCACGGCCCGCCCAGTGCCATTTGCCTTATAGGCAAAAATAGAGGCAGAAATCAGAAGGCTGGAATATGAGGGAATCATTAAATCAGTCCAGTTTGCAGAATGGGCTGCATCTGTCATACCAAATTGTGGAACCTGATAGGTCAGTTTCCCTTTGTGGGGATTTTAAACCATAAGACCATGCGCCAGAGGAGCAGAAATTAGGCCATTCAGCCCATTGAGTCTGCTCCACCATTCAATTATGACTAATAAGTTTCTCAACCCCATTCTCCCACTTTCTCCCTGTAACCCTTGATCCCCTTTGCAATCAAGAACCTATCTATCGCCATATACTCAATGACCTGGCCTCCACAGCTTTCCTTGGCATAGATTGACTCTGGCTGAAGAGGTTTCTCCTTATCTCTGTTGTAAAAGGTTTTCCCTTTACACTAAGGCTGTCCTTTGAATCCTAGTCTCCCCTACAAATGGAAACATCATCTATTCTGTCCGGCGCATTCAGTATTCTATAAGTTTCAGTTAGATCCCTCCTCATCCTTCTAAACTCCTTTGAGTATAGACCTAGAGTCCCGAACTGTTCCTAATATGTTACACTGTTCATTCCTGGGACCATTCTCGTGAATCTCCTCTGAACGTGCGCCAGGGCCAGTACATCCTTCCTGAGATACGGGGCTGAAAACTGTGCAAAATACTCCAAATGTGGCCTGACCAGAGCATTATAGAGCCTGCTTTTATATTCAAGTCCTTTCAAACTAAATGCCATCGTTGCAATTGCCTTCCTAACTACAACTCAGCCTGCAGGTTTACCTTGAGAGAGTCCTGAACTAAAACTCCAAAGTCTCTTTGCACTTCCACGTCATACAAACAGTAAACCACTTTTTGCAGCTGGATAAATACCCAATCCCTCGCACAGAGGATTTATACACAAATCTGGCAGGGGGGCTATCCTTCATGGAACTGGACATGAGCCATGTCTTGCAATTATGGTTCTATGAGGATTCCCAGAGGTGTGTTACAATTAATACCCAGAAGGGTTTGTACCAACATACGGGATTGTCGTTTTGGTTATCATCAGCCTGTGCCATTTTTCAGTGGATGATGAAGAACATTTTGCAAGACCTACCATTTATCTAGATGACGTGCTAATAGCAGGAAGACAAATAAGGAGCACTTTGTCAAAGTTCTCTAAGTCCTTAGACATTTCTCCCAGGTGGACATACACCTTAGAAGGGAAAAATGTGTGTTCCAGACACAGGAAGTGATCTACTTGGGCTACAGCATCAACAAGACCGGGTTACACCCATTGAAACATAAATTGAGGGCAATCAAAGGTGCACTGACTCCCACGTCTACACGAGAGCTTAGGCCTTTCCTTGGGCTGGTGAACTATTACAGAAAGTTCATACGTAACCTGGCCTCCATCTTGGCACCTTTGCATTAACTCCTCAAAAAGGGCCAGTCTTGGAAATGCTCACGTAACTGAGCCATAGCCTTCAGTAAAGCGAAGAAGCAGCTTTCATCCTCGAAGGTGTTGGCACACTATGTCAGATCTAATATTGACATCTGATGCCTCCCTAAAAGACATCAGGGTAGTATTCACCCCATAGGGGCCCAATGGAGAAGAGCACCCAATAGCCTATACATCCAGGACTTTGGCTATGCAGAGCGTAAATACATTCAGGTAGAGAAGGAAGGTTTGGCAGTCATATTTGGAGTCAGGAAGTTCTGTCAGTACCATTACAGATGTAAATTTGTAATGATGACGCACCACAAATCTGCTTAAAGAGGACAGGCAGTGCTTCAGGCCGAATTCTGCAGTGTGTTTTAATATTAAATGCATATAATTACAAGTTGGAACATCGTCCAGGAGGCCAAGCAACGAATGCAGGTGAATTGAGCTGCCTCCCACTGGCAAATGCACCACCAGTGATACTGTTACTGGAAGACTCCATAAAGATGTTACATTTTTTGGACACACTTCTGGAGTCACAGTTAACAGTATGAGACTTTGGACACAGAAAGATCTGGTCCTGGCAAAACTGAAACAGCTGGTGCTGATGGGGGAAAGCAAAGGGCCATCACAACCAAACTGAAATTTGTTTGGACCCAAAGAGACCAGATCACAGTAGAGGGAGGCATATTATTATGGGGAGCAAGAGTGATTGTCCTGAGCAAAGGTCACTGCTAAATGCTGGCTGAACTCCACCAGGGTCATCCAGGGCCTCCAAAATGGCGATGTTGGCAAGGTATTATGTCTTGTGACTGGGATTATATGCAGGCATAGCCACATGGATGGGGCAGTGCCCAAAGAACCAACAAGGACCAAAATTACTGTCAGCAGCTCTCTGACATTCATGGGAATGTCTGGGTAAATCCCAGACTCAGTTACATGTCAACTATGCAGGTTTTTTCATTGGCTCAATCTTCTTAGTCACTGTAGATGCCCACTCCAAATGCTTGAATGTGCATGGATTTCATTAATCAAATATGAGGACAACGCTAGAAAAACTGTATGCATCATCTGCAGTACACAGCCTCCTGGAAGTCTTGGTCACAGATGTAGGAGGAAGAGAGTGGTGTGAATATCTTCCAACATGCTCTGGTTGCAAGAGTTCACCGTTTATCAGCAGGAAATTTAAGTATTTCCTTAATTCAGTTGGGATTCGGCAAACAAGGATGGCTCCATGCCATCTATCATCCAATGACCTGGCAGAAAGAGCTGCCCAAACTTTGAAGGTAGGCTTGAAGAAACAGCCTCCAGCTTCACTGAATATCTATCTGTCCAGGTTTTGATAGTGGAACTGCCATTCATACATCTCCTGGGAAAGCTCCAGCAGAGTTGCTAATGGGGAGAAGACTTTGCACCAGGTTCAATTCGATCTTCCCAAACTTGGGAGGAGAGGATGAAACGGTATCAGGAATGCCAGTGCTGGACACCAGACTCCACCAAGCAAGGCAGTCAGTTTATTTGGGGGTTGAAGTTTAATGCAGGAACCACAGAAATCCCCCTGCATGGGTAAGAGGCATGGTCAACATAAGATCAGCACTAGTGACCTTATGTCACTAGTGCTTCACCTAACACTACAGGCAATTTAGCGTGGCCAATTCACGTGATGTCATTTCCGGTTCGTTTTCTGAGGGGTTGATAGATGGCATCTAGATCTATGTGCTTGTTTATGGCATTGTGGTTGGAGTGCCAGGCCTCTAGGAATTCTCTGGCATGTCTTTGCTTAGCCTGCCCCAGGATAGATGTGTTGTTCCAGTCGAAATGGTGGTTTTTTTCATCCGTGTGTAGGGCTAAAAGGGAGAGGGGGTTGTGTCTTTTTGTGGCTAGCTGGTGTTCGTGTATCCTGGTGGCTAACTTTCTTCCTGTTTGTCCTACGTAGTGTTTGTGGCAGTCCTTGCATGGAATTTTGTAGAGGACGTTGGTTTTGTCCATGGGTTGTACTGGGTCTTTTAAGTTTGTTAGTTTTTGTTTGAGAGTGCTGGTGGATTTGTGTGCTACTAGGATTCCGAGGGGTCTCAGCAGTCTAGCTGTCATTTCTGAAACTTCTTTGATGTATGGTAAGGTGGTTAGGGTTTCTGGCTGTGTTTGGTCTGCTTGTCGTGATTTTTTCTTGAGGAATCTGCGGACTGTATTTTTTGAGTATCCGTTCTTCTTGAATACGTTGTATAGGTGGTTCTCCTCTGTTTTTCGACCACCACAAACACTATGTAGGACAAACAGGAAGAAAGTTAGCCACCAGGATACACGAGCACCAGCTCGCCACAAAAAGACACGACCCTCTCTCCCTCGTAGCCCTACACACGGATGAAAAAAAACACCGTTTCGACTGGGACAACACATCTATCCTGGGACAGGCTAAGCAAAGGCATGCCAGAGAATTCCTAGAGGCCTGGCACTCCAACCACAACGCCATAAACAAACACATAGATCTAGATGCCATCTATCAACCCCTCAGAAAATGAACAGGAAATGACATCACAAACCCCAGGAACCCCATCCAGGAGAAAGATATAAATAGAAAGCAGGAGACAACAGCTTCGCTTCACCTGGAGGTCGCCACTGATGATGTTACCTAGCCAGGTAATGAAACATCTGGATATCAAACCTACAGCTCAGTGAGCAAACCTGCACCCTAAATTTAAGACAGATGTCGAAGGCAGGTTCTTTACTCAGAGAGTGGTAAGGGCATGGACTGCCCTGCCTGCCAATGTAGTTAACTCAGCCACATTAGGGAGATTTAAACAATCCTTGGATGAGCACATGGATGATGACAGGATAGTGTAGGGGGATGGGCTTAGATTAGTTGACAGGTCGGCACAACATTGAGGGCTGAAGGGTATTCTGCAAGGCTGTAATGATACAGGAACTGAATGGCTCTGGAGGAACCCAAACTGGGTGTTAGTGAGCAGGTTTTGTAAAATAAATACCACTTTATGACAACTTCCATCACTTTGCTGAAAGTGGGACGGTAATTGGTCAGGTTTGATTTGTCCTTTTTTGCTGACAGGACATATTTGAGCAATTGTCTACTGTCAGGAAGATGCCAGTTTTGTAGCTGTAATGGAATAGCTTAGCTATAAGTACAGCATGTTCTGGAGCACAAGTCATAGAACAGTACAGTACAGGAACAGGCCCTTCGGCCCATGATGCTGTACCAAACACGACATTAAATTAAACTAATTCCCTCAGCGCCCCATGGTCCATATCCCTCCATTCCTTGCTTATTCATGTGATTATCTAAAGCCCCTTAAACACCCCTGTCATATCTGCTTCCACCACTACCCACATTCCAGACTCCTATTGCTCTCTGTGTAAAATAAAACTTGTCCCTCACATCTCCTTTGAACTTTCCCCTCTCTTACTTTAAATGCATGCCCTCTGGTATTAGACATTTCAACTCTGGGGAAAAGAATTCTGTCAACCCTATCTATGAGCTTATGAAACTGCACTTAAAGAAAGCTAACTTTGATGGTATCAGACATCTTTTGGCTAGGATAAGCTGGCCAAGGATACTTAAGGAGTTGACAGCAGATAGTCAATGACAGAAATTTAAAGAACACATTGATGAACTTCAAAAACTGTATATCCTTGTCTGGCATAAAAGTAAAATAGGGAAGATGGATCAACCATGGCTAACAAGGGAAATCAGGGATAGTGTTAAAGCCAAAGAGGAGGCGTGTGAATTGGCAGATAAAGCAGCAAACCTGAGGTCTGATAGAAATGTAAAATTCAGCAGAGGAGGACAAAGGGTTTAATTCAGAAGGGGAAAATAGAATACAAGAGTAAGTTTGTGGAAACCATAAAAACTGCCTGCAACAGCTTCTGAAGATATATGAAGAGAAAAAAAACTGGTGAAGACAAATATTGATGCCTTGCAGTTAGATTCAGGTGAATTGAGAATAGACAACAAAGAGATGGCAGACCAGTTGAACAAATACTTTAGATCTGTCTTCACTAAGGAGATCACTTAACCCTCTGGAAATGCTCAGGGACAGAGGGTCAACCATGAAAGAGGAACTGATGGAATCCTTATTAGTCAAGATATGGTATTGGTGGAAATGTTGGGATTAAAACCCAACATTAAGTCCCCGGGGTTTGGTGCTCTGCATCCCAGAGTACTTAAGGAAGTGGTCCTCTAAATAGGTGATCATTTTCCAGCATTCTATAGCTTCTGGAAGAGTACCAATGGATAGCTAGTGTAACACCACTTTTTCAGAAAGGAGGGAGAAAACGGAATGATTGATCAGTTGGCTTAACATCGGTAGTCTGGAAAATGCTACAGTCAATTATTAACTGAGCAATTGGAAAGCGGTGACAGAATCAGTCCAAGTCAGCATGGATTCACTAAAGGGAAATCGTGCTTGACAAATCTTCTGGATATGTTTGAGGATGTGACTGGAAGAGTGGACAAGGGCTAATCAATGGATATTGTGTATCTGAACTTTCAAAAGGATTTTGACAAAGTCCCACACAAGAGATTTGTAAGCAAAATTAAAGCCCATGGTATGAGAGGTAATGTATTAATGTGGATAGAGAACTGGTTAGCAGACAGGAAGTAGATAATTGGAATAAAGGGGTCCTTTTCAGAAGAAGGGCTCATGCCCGAAACATCGATTCCCCTGCTTCTTGGATGCTGCCTGACCTGCTGCGCTTTTCCAGCAACATATTTTCAGCTCTGATCTCCAGCATCTGCAGTCCTCACTTTCTCCTAGAAGATTTTAACTTACTGCAAATCCTTTTGCAAGGATGCCTTCCTTGAAGAAGCTCTCTTCCTCCCTCTCCTCCCTACCTTTTATCTTAGCCTGCTTGGCACACTCTCCTCATTCCTGAAAAAGGGCTCATGCCCGAAACGTCGATTCTCCTGTTCCCTGGATGCTGCCTGACCTGCTGCGCTTTTCCAGCAACACATTTACAGCTCTGATCTCCAGCATCTGCAGTCCTCACTTTCTCCTTTTCAGAAAGGCAGGCAGTAATGAGTGGGGTGCTGCAGGGCTCAGAGCAGGGACCCCAGCTGATCACAATATACATTAACCATTTGGATAAAGGAATTGAATGCAATATCTCCAAGTTTGCAGATGACACTAAGCTGGGTGGCAGGGTGTGCTGTGAGGAGGATGCTAAGAGGCTGCAGGGTGACTTGGACAGACTGGCTGAGTGGGCAAATACTTGGCAAATGCAATATAATGTGGATAAATGTGAGGTTATCACTTTGGTGGCAAAAACAGGAAGGCAGATTATTATCTGAATGGTGACTGTTTCTCATAGAAACATATAATATCCTGATGGGACTGGTCAGGCTAGATGTGGAAAGAATGTTCCTGACCCTAGGGAAGTCCAGAACTAGGGGTCACAGTCTAAGAATAAGGGGTAAGCTGTTCAGGACTGAAATGAGGAAGAATTTCTTCACTCAGAGAGTTGGGAATCACTCAGAGGTTGGGGACCTCTGGAGGAGGCCAAGGATAGATCATCCACGCAGCATTTTTGACTGAAGTTTGTTACCAGTGCCTAAGCCTTACCTTTTGCACTGATGTGCTGGGCTGCCCCATTGTTGAGATTGTGGATATTTGTGGAGCCTCCTTCTCCACTGAGTTGTTTAATTATGCACCACCCTAAACAAATGAGTATGGCAGGACTGCAGAGCTTAGTTCTGATCTGTTAGTGTGGAATCACTTAGCTGCATCTATTATTTGCTGGTTTTGCTGTTTGGCACACAAATAGGATTTCGCTGCTCCTTGGATGCTGCCTGAACTGCTGTGTTCTTCCAGCACCACTAATCCAGAATCTGGTTTCCAGCATCTGCAGTCATTGTTTTTACCACACAAATAGTCCGGTTTTGTTGCTTCATCAGGTTGACACCTCATTTTTAGTTATGCCTGGAGCTGCTCCTAACATACCTTCCTGTAGTCTTTATTGATCTCCTGGCTTGATGGTAATGGCTATTCCAGGCCATGTCAGGCTGTAGTTTGAACATGTCACAGGTGCATAGATCCCTGAAACTTGCCACCCAGGTTAATAAGGTTGTCAAGAAGGCATACAGCGTATTAGCTTTTATTAATAGAGGGATTGAGTCTCAGAGCCATGAGGTCATGTTGCAGCTGTACAAAACTCTGGTGCGGCCACACTTAGAGTATTGCGTGCAATTCTGGTCACTGCATTATAGGAAGGATGAGGAAGCTTTGGAAAGGGTTCAGAAGAGATTTACTAGGATGTTGCCAGGTATAAAAACAGCCTGAGGAAAGGTTGAGGGACTTGAGGCTGTTTTCATTAGAGAGAAGAAGGTTGAGAGGTGACTTAATTGAGATATATAAGATAATCAGAGGGTTAGATAGGGTGGACAGTGAGAACCATGTTCCTCGGATGGTGATGGCCAGCATGAGGGGACATAGCTTTAAATTGAGGGGTGATAGACATAAAACAAGATGGCAGAGGTAGTAGGGGCATAGAACACACTGCCTGCAACAGTAGTAGACTCGTCAACTTTAAGGGCATTTAAATAGTCTTTGGATAAACATGGATGAAAATTGAATTGTTTAGGTTGGATGGGCTTCAGATTGGTTTCACAGGTCGGTGCAACATCGAGGGCTGAAGGGACTGTAATGTATTGTAATGTTCTACGTTCTCTGGCTATGTGTGCCCTTACTATTTCTGGTCCTTTCCTTTTATCAGACTTTGCAGCAACAACTGAGCAACTTATTCTGCTATTTGAATGGACCACAGTGCGGTCACAAAAGGGCATTGTGACCGCATTGTGACCGCCAAGTTTCCAGACAGGCCATTTACAACAATGGGCAATGTTTCCATGATCACCATTAGATGAGCTTTTAATTCCAGATTTATTCATTGAATTAAAAGTAAACTGAAGACTGGGCTGGTTTTCATTTCCTGGAGAGTATTGAGACCCTGGCATGTATAGCTGAACAGGATATCACCCATGTCTCCAGGATTTGCATTTCTGGATTACCAGTCCAGTGACAATACCACCACACCCTTCCCTCCTCCCCTGACAGAACTAAAACAAACACAGAGAATGCTGGAGAAACTCAGCAGGACTAGCAGCATTTGTGGAGACAGAAATAGAGTTATCGTCTGGAGTCCAGTATGACCCGTCTACAGAACCGAGTGGCATTTTTATGTAGTACATCATTAATTATGGGACCAGGCTAAAGAGGTTGGAGGTGATAACAGGGTCAGGAGCAGCTAGAGGCACCTGATACAAGTTGACTGGATAAATAGAGGAACAGATTGTTCTTTGACCTTTCAGTGACAATTCATCAGCAGCAAATGAAGGTCAGCATAAAGTATGAAAGAGAGATAAACAAGACAATCTTTATTTGAATCAGGGTTTTATTTGCTAAACAGTATTTATGATCGCAAGTGTATATTTTCATGTACATGAAGACAGTGAGTCCCCTCATCCAACCACAGTTAGTGATTTTCAAACAACACTAAAATTTGTCCAAAAATTAAGATAGTAAAGGGGTGCACTTAAATGTAAAAAGATTGACCTCTGCAAAGAAGTCACACAATGACAAGTGGCTTCAAAATTACATTAATTTAGAGTCATTCATGTTCACAAGTCCAACACAAAATATACTTCTCCTCCATAGTGAAGTTATTGAAGCAATAAAGGATTCCCATAAAGAATGCAGCACAGAGGCCAGTCAGCCCATTATGACTGTACTAGTCAGTTGGTATCTCATTACTCACACTGCTCTGTCCTTTCCTCATTGTTGTGTATTTTTCCCTCCGCTGGTCTTTTTATCTAATTCCCTTTCAAATCTGTTTTCACTGCCCTTTCAGGCACCACATTTCAAATCATGACAACTCGCACAAAACAAAATCCTAATTTCCTTTATCCCAATCATTGATAATTACCAGGGAAGCTCCTCCACACCCCGTCCCGAGGCCTTGTCACACTTCATCGTCACTGGCAATAGAGCGGCAAGAATGATTCCAAGCCTCAGAGTTGCTGGACTGCAGGTCCTCGACCTATGACTTTAAAGCGGTAATTGGCCTTTTGACATCCTTAAAACAATAAGGTTGCATTGTGGTGATATCAGTTTAAATGGAAACATGCGAATGAACAAGTAACTGGGAGCACATGTAACTAGCAACCACTGTCAATCTAACCTGCAGCATGCAATATAAAGGAAGGCAGTTGAGTTTTCGTGAGGTGATATTTGCTGAACCTTTACAATAATTTTACATGCTAAGCAATCCTGAAACAGATCTTCAACTCGACTGATCAAACATCCAGATGATTATATCCGTGTGAAACTGGAACATTTTATGTGTAAACACAAAGTGACAGCAGTATAACCTCTCAGTCGCTGACTGGCCACCAGTTATTGCCCATCCTTAATTACCCTTATGAAGGCGGTGGTGAGCTGCCTTCTTGAATTGCTGCAGTCCACATGCTGTAGGTTGACCCACAATGGTATTTGAGAGGAGGTTCCAGAATTTTGACCCTGAAGGAACAGCCTTACATTTCCAAATCAGGATGTTGGGTGGCCAGGAAGTCAACTTGCAGATGATTGTCTTCCCATGTTTCTGCTGCCATTGTTCTTTGAGATGAAAGGTGGAAGAGTGTGCAGCTGAAACAGCACAGTAGATCAGGCAGCTTCTAAGGAGCAGGAGAGTCGACGTTTCGGGCATAATTCCTAGTGAAGGGCTTGTGCTCAAAATATCGACTCTCCTGCTCCTTGGATGCTGACTGACCTAGTGTGATTTTCCAGCGCCACACTTTCCAACTCTGAACTGTAGTCCTCACTTTCTCCTTCTTCTAGATGAAAGCAGTTTAAGTTTTGAAGGTGTGACCTCAGGAGTCTTGGTGAATTTCTGCAGTGCATCTTGTAGATAGTACACAGTGCTGCTGTTGTGCATCTGTAGTGGAGGGAGGGGATGACTGGGGATGTGGTGCCAATCAAGCAGGCTGCTTTGTCCTGGATGGTGTCAAGTTTTTTGATTATTGTTGGAGCTGCATCCAGCCAGATAAGTAAGGAATATTCCATTACACTCCTGACTTGTACCTTGTAGATCATGGACAGGAAGTCAGGAAGTGAGTTACTCACTGCAGATGTCATTTTAAATTGTGTGAGAGTAAAAATAAACTGAAGACAGGGCCAGTCTTCATTTTCTAGAGAGTATTGAGCCCCTGGCATGCACTTCTGGGTGATGTACAAGTTGTTGGACAAGGTTTTGACTGTGGGAGAGATTGTGTGATATAAACAAGTTTCATATGGACGCTACCATATGGACAGTATTTGGTTTTACAGAGAATTCTTCTTCCAGTTAATCTGCTGGGATGCCTTTGGTTTCCTGAAAGGATTTGGGAGAATTTTTCCGAATTGCTTTTCATTTATAGACTGTGGGTTTTTCTGTCTAGTTCTGGGGGGAGCAGGGAGAAAGCTTTCCGTCATGGTTATCTGACCACCACAGTTTGGCAGTCTTGGTTGAGCTCATCTCTACTCGCACTTCAGTGTTTATACAGAGTGATTCTGTTAGCAATGAGTGTGAGGTTCTTGGCTAACATAGCTTCTTGGAACTTGATACTGGCAGAGGCAGACCATGATTTGATATTGCAGAGGCAAACAAGATGGTTGCCATATGAATTATTACTCCAATTTTTTTTTCTTGCAGCTCCCTCTCCTGGTACTTTCTGTATAGCAGCTTTCAGAGAACATGATGTAAAATTGTATTTCAGAATAGCACAACATGATATCAAATAGGTCTGACACTGAAAGGGACTGACTACGAGACAGCAGTTAAACAGGGATCACAGAGAACCAGAATGCCGCAGAAGGAGACAAATCTCCCTGAACTATACCAGACCCTTTTGACATAGACTTTAACAGAAGGTTGTCTACAAAAAAAACTTGCTTTAGTATGTGAACTTTATATTCTGTCCATAAATCAGAGACCCAGCTCAACCTCCCTGTAAATATCCAACAGAGTTTTGTTACAGGGTCAGTTAAATAGGAAAAAATGTTCAAAAATAGAAAGTGAAAGTAGCAGGTATTACGTTAGGAGAATTTACAGAAACTCCAGTCAACCATTTCCAGGTTGTCCTGTTAATTCCTGCTATGCCTCTGTGCTAAATAATTCCTGCTCTGATCATTTATAATCACAGAACCATTGAGTCATACAGCATGGAAACAGACCCTTTGGTTCAAGCAGTCAGTGCCCAAACTAAACTGGTCCCTGCACTTAGCCCTCCAAACATTTCTTGTGCATACACTTATTAGATTAGATGACTTAGTGTGGAAACAGGCCCAACAAGTCCACACCAACCCTCCGAAGACTAACCCACCCAGATCCATTTCCCTCTAACACTATGGGCAATTTAGCATGGCCAATCTACCTGACCTGCCCATGTTTTGGACTGTGGGAGGAAACCGGAGCAATCCTACGCAGGCATGGAGAGAATGTGCAAACTCCACACAGACAATCGCCCGAGGCTGGAATCGAACCTGGGACCCTGGTGCTGTGAGGCAGCAGTGCTAACCACAGAGCCACTGTGCCGCCCTAAATGCTTTTTAAACATTGTTAGTATACCTGCCTTCACCACTTCCTCTGTAAGTTCACTTCACACAAGAACCACTCCCTATGTGAAAAAATTGCCCCCATGTCTTTTTTAAATCTTTATCTTCTCACCTTCAAATTATGCCTCCAGTCTTGAAATTTCCCATCCCAGGGCAAAGACACCTGTTCACTTATCTTTGCTCCTCATGATTTTATAAACCTCTATAAGATCACTTCTCGACCTTGTACGCTCTAGTGAAAAAGGGTGGCACGGTGGCACAGTGGTTAGCACTGCTGCCTCACAACGCCAGAAACCCGGGTTCAATTTCCGCCTCAGGCGACTGACTGTGTGGAGTTTGCACATTCGCTCCGTGTCTGCGTGGGTTTCCTCCGGGTGCTCCGGTTTCCTCCCACAGTCCAAAGATGTGCAGGTCAGGTGAATTGGCCTTGCTAAATTGCCCGTAGTGTTAGGTAAGGGGTAATTGTAGGGGTATGGGTGGGTTGCGCTTCGACGGGTCGGTGTGGACTTGTTGGGCCGAAGGGCCTGTTTCCACACTGTAATCTAATCTGTCCCAGCCTATCCAGCCTCTCCTTATACCTCGAACCCTCCATTTCTGGCAACATCCTGTTGAATCTCTTCTGAACCCTCACCTCTGGGCCACCCGGACGAACCAACCCAACCACCCTGTAGCACAGCATTTCAACTCCCCCTCCCACTCCACCGAGGATATGCAGGTCATTGGACTCATCCACCGCCAAACCACAACAACGCCACGGTCGGAGGAGGAGCGTCTTATCTTCCGACTGGGAACACTCCAACCACAGGGGATGAACTTGGACCTCACCACATTTCCAACGCCCCTCCTCCAAGTCCCTCCTCCCTACCTTTCATCTTCTCCTGCTGAACACTCTCTGCTCATTCCTGAAGAAGGGCCTGTGCCCGAAACGTCGAATCTCCTGTTCCCTGGATGCTGCCTGACCTGCTGTGCTGTTCTAGCAATAAAGTTTCAACTTTGATCTCCAGCATCTGCAGACCTCACTTTCTCCTCCTTAATAATATCCTTCCCATGACAGGGAGACCAGAACTGGATACAGTACTCTAGAAGAGGCCTCACCAATGTCCCGTACAACCTCAACGTAATGTCCCAACTCCTATGCTCCAAAGTCTGAGCAATAAGTTTCAAATAATTATGTACCTGAACCCCTGGGCCTCTCTGTTCTACAACACTACCAAAGCTCTACTTTTAATTATGTAAGCCCTGCTGTTGTATTACCAAAATTCAATACCTCACATTTATCCAAACTAAATTCCATCTGCCACTTTTCAGCCTATTGACCCAAATGATTAAGGTCTCTTTGTAATCTTAGATAACCTTCTTCAGAGCGTCTGCTATAACACCAATCCTGATGTCATCTGCAAAATTACGAATCATACTTTCTCTATTCTCATCTTAATCAATTATATAAATGACAAACAAAAGTGGACCCAACACCAATCCCTGTGGAACACCACTTGTCACAGGCTTCCAGTCTGAAAAACAACCCTCCACCATCATTCTCTGTCTCCTCCCTTTAGCTAATTTTATATCTAATTGGCAAACTCATCCTGAATCCTATGTGATCTAACTTTACTAATTATTCTATCATGCACAACCTTGTCAAAGGCTTTACTAAAGTTTATTTATTGACTTATTTTATTTAGATTAGATTCCCTACAGTGTGGAAACAGGCCCTTTGGCCCAACTTGTCCACACCGACCCTCCGAAGAGCAACCACCCAGACCCATTTACCCCTGACTAATGTACCTAACACTATGGGCAATTTAGCATGGCCAATTCACTCAACCTGCACATCTTTGGACTGTTGGAGGAAACCGGAGCACCCGGAGGAAACCCATGCAGACACGGGGAGAATGTGCAAACTCCATACAGACAGTAACCCAAGCTGGGAATCAAACCTGGGTCCCTGGCGTTGTGAGGCAGCAGTGCTAACCACTGAGTCACCGTGCTGCCCCATTCCTATTCCTGCCATGTCTAGATATTCTATAGATCTGTTGCAGATGCAATGATAGATGGTTTGGAAGGTCAGCATGGCACTTGAACATGGAGATGGTGGAAATGTCACTGGACTAGTATTCCACAGCCCCAGGCTAATATTCTGTGACAGGGATTCAAATCTAATAACAGTAGATGGTGAAATTTGAATTCTGAAATTTAAATCTAGTGTAGCCTATTGGGTAACGATGCAAAACCCAAATGGAAAATCTCCCTTCCTCACATGATCTCACCATGAGGACTGATGTATGGTTGTTTGTATTAATTTACTGACCCTGCAATTTGCTCAATCTAGGGATTTGTGCCAAAACTGGGAGAGCTGTTCCACAGATAAATCAAGCTACTGACGTGCCCATTGAATCATGTCCTCCATTGTGTTACTACTTTGCTGTCTGGGTGAACAAACTTTCTGTTTTTGACAGTTGGCAGAGGTTGAACAAACTTTCTGTTTGTTAGTAGTTTATGAAGGGTTGTTTGTCACTAAATATAAATATATCATGAGAACTATATCATTAGAAACAGTTGGAAATGGGAGAGAAATTGAGATCTTAAATGTAGTTTGAAATGTGCAATTGGAATGAATCGACAATTTTTCTGGGATGGCTTTATGATTTGGGGAAGATGGCTTTTGAGGAAGCAGTAACTGATATTTTAATCTAGTCAGATTCAGCCACATTTAATTCTACAACATGAACCGGATAAAGAATTTCAGAATTCCCCCAAACTGAAGTACATGTTAAACAGAACTTCTATACCATTGCTTTAGAAATGCTGAAGAAATAGGTGTGAGCATCCTTTAAGCAGGAGTTGTTGATGGGCTGGACACTTCCACCAGACATCAGAACAATGGCTCATGTTAGTGGTTCCTCCACAGAGAATAAATGCACCAACCCCCATTGATTTTAAGCAGCTTTAGTTTAGGAAAGATTAATTCCCCGGATTAAATATGAACATCCAAGACTATATCATTTGGCTACATTATTTACAAAGCAGGATGAGATAAAGAACCCTTCAAACATTCTGTAAATGTTTTTTGATAAAGCAAGTTTTTAATCTCATCCAAACAATCTATTTACTGCAGAAAGGTTGACTGGAGCCTGACTTTTAAAACTTTATCTGTCATAGTCAACAGGAATGAATGTACAGAACTTCTCTGCAGTGTTTTTAAAGTGAGCATGCTTGCCTCATATTGTGACTCTTTCATTACAATGAATTCAAACAGACAGGAGAGCGAAGAACAGCTTGAGCTCAAATCCTTCCTGTCATTTTTCCTGCATTCGAATTATTGATTGTGAAACGAGCTCCTTGATGCATTGGCAGTGTCTGCAGGTCACAATGTTCAATGAGTGACCTGTATTTTATTTCAAATCCTGCAGAGCATCTAAGATTTTTTTAAACTCAGTAGTGGCACCTTTGAGATTAAATTTCAGACTCTCTTTGGTAAGCGAGACTGTCCAATGGGATGGTAGATTGTAGCCGGTCAAATTCGAATTGGTTGTCCACATCCAGGATACGGTTTGCCTGTTCCTCCTCCTCCTCTTCCCGACTCAGCAGTGCTAGCTCATTCTCATAACAAAAGGAATTGTTGCCTGGCACCATCGAAAATGAATTGTTCACCAGATCTTTGGCACTGCACCTGGGGGTTGTGGGCACTTCGTAAGTCTTATGGAACCGTGAGTAATCTACTTTGTAGTGGTTCTTTTCCTCAAAGAGCACAGGCTCAAATCGATGGCTCCAAAGGATCTCATTAGCCAAGTAAGAACTTCGTGCTTGTGTTGTCATCGCTGTGGCTTCCACCATCCCCTCCAAGATGACAACAATTTCAAAATCTTCAGTCTCTAGATCTTGCTTACTAATCCCATAAAGAGGGCTCTCCTCATCAATTTCATGGACTATAATTATCGGGGACACAAGAAAGATGCGATCAAATCCAACATCATAACCAACGTTAAGATCTTTTTGTTCGAGAGGGAGATACTCCCCTTCTGTAGTGACATGAGGTTTAATCAGCTGGGCCCTGACATGAGCTTCCACAATATGACTTTTTCGAAGATTACCCACTCGCCACATCAGACATAATTTGCCATCTCTTATCGATATTACAGCATTATGGCTGAACAGTAGAGTTTGGGCCCTTTTCTTTGGCCGTGCCATCTTTGCCATGATGGTGCCAATCATAAAAGAGTCAATAATGCAGCCAATGATGGATTGGAATACAACCATGAAGACAGCAGCTGGGCATTCTTCAGTGACACAACGGAAGCCATAGCCAATGGTAGTCTGTGTCTCAATGGAAAACAGAAAGGCTGCTACAAAGCCATTAACTTGCATGATGCATGGTCTGAAGTTTTCCTCATGCTTTGACTTGTCCAGGTCTCCGTGCATCATGGCAATAAACCAGAATGCAAAACCAAAGGCCAACCAGGAAATCAGGAAGGCAGTGGAGAAGATCATGAGCATGTACCTCCACCGAGTGTCCACACAGGTTGTAAAGATATCAGCCATGTACCTCTCCGACTTGCCACTCATGTTGCTGAAGTAGATGTTACACTGACCATTCTTCTTTACAAAACGGTTGCGGCATTTACGATGCGTTTGGATCTTGCCATTATCCTGCTCGTTGGCAGCTGATGAAATGCTGAGTTTGTCACCATCTTTGTCGGATGACACCATGTTGTACTGGTTGGCCCTTACTGAACCCATTGCTGTGATGATCATGAGTCTTTGGAGAGAAGGCTGGATGGAAGTTTTCTAAAAAACGTTCCAGGAACTTCTCTAATCCCTAATCCCATGGATTAGCCATGAACTAGTGCAAACACAAGGATCTGGAAAGACAAAAGAAGTATCACTGTTTAATTTTAATTCCATCTTGCCTTAATCATAGTAATCACCTACGCACATACACACACACAACATACCACACCCACTATAGCCATTGAACGAACTATATCTCTCTACCCCATCTATACAGCATACCCCTCACACCACACACACCATTCTTATCACATCCATCAAAATGCGACAGATACCCAGGCAAGAGAGGTTAAAATCTGATGCATTCATGCAAATTGTATCCCAAATGAATTCTGAAATCCACTACTCTCTCCTACCTGGGCACAATCACACTCTCTCTGTCCTCCCTGAGTCCAATTACACTCTTCATCTCCTCCCTCAGCCCTGTCACGGTCTTCCTCTCTCCCTCTTCTCCCTCTACACTGTCACACTGTCCCTCTCTCCCTGTCCTCCCTGGCCAATGTCACACTCTCCCATTTCTTTTCCTTTTCCATCTCTCTCTTTCACTATGCACTACCACAAGAAGCACCCATAGATATTTCCACAGGTTTCCCTGGTAACAGGAAGGTGATTTATGGGATTCTGTGCCTGTTACAATGAGTACAGACTCAATCACACAGGCACTTTTGCAGATCAAATTATGACTATTATTTTTAAAGCAAGAGTGTCTTGTTTGCAAAAGAATTGGAGAGTACCAGAAATAGACTGGTTTTAAAGTCTGCTTTACTAAAAGGAGGAAATCTAGAAACATATCTCTGAAACATTCTGCCAAAGAGACAACAGCAAAAATGACGAGTTCCAACAGAAGATAAATCAATTGTAAGAAAGCTCAGTCTGAACAGATAAATAAAGAGGTAGCGTAGAAAGCGAG
Source organism: Chiloscyllium plagiosum (assembly GCF_004010195.1). Lineage (NCBI taxonomy): Eukaryota > Metazoa > Chordata > Chondrichthyes > Orectolobiformes > Hemiscylliidae > Chiloscyllium > Chiloscyllium plagiosum. The sequence continues at coordinate 22,874,857 of NC_057748.1, read as the reverse complement.
AGTTACTGGAAGATACAGGACGATGGCTGTGCCCTAGATTCCACACACTCACTGCTTTACAAAACCACACTGCTGCATTTACCTGCTCCGCCTGTGTCCTTCCCTACAATTACCTCAAAAGATGGAAACAAGGACACGTCAACTCCACTTCCTTTCCAGATTTTCCAAATACCATTCACAACATTGCAGACAAACCCCAGATTAGTCAGCAGTTTGAAGTCTCAGATTGACAGTGTCAGAGAATACATTTTAATTGGTTTATACAAGGAGCCTGTCAGAGGCTCAAATATCTGCTGCTCCCTCTCCTTATGCTCTGTTCATTTCTCT
>NC_057748.1:22771317-22874030 GCF_004010195.1 Chiloscyllium plagiosum | reverse complement strand
CCCTGTGAACTGGTTGCACCGTGGGGTTTGGGGTTTGGCTACATTTCCCTGTGAACTGGTTGCACCGTGGGGTTCGGAGTTTGGCTGCATGTCCCTGTGAACTGGTGGCACCGTGGGGTTCTGTGTTTGGCTTCATTTCCCTGTGAACTTGTTGCACAGTGGGGTTTGGGGTTTGTCTGCATTTCCCTGTGAACTGGTTGCACCATGGGGTTTGGGGTTTGGCTGCATTTCCCTGTGAACTGGTTGCACAGTGGGGTTCGGGGATTGGCTCCATTTCCCTAAAACGTGTTGCATCGTGGTGTTTGGGGTTTGTCTGCATTTCCCTGTGAACTGGTTGCACCGTGGGGTTTGGGGTTTGGCTGCATTTCCCTGTGAACTGGTTGCACCGTGGGGTTTGGAGTTTGGCTGCATTTCTCTGTGAACTGGTTGCACCGTGGGGTTCGGGGTTTGTCTGCATTTCCATGTGAACTGGTTGCACCGAGGGGTTCGGGGTTTGGCTGCATTTCCCTGTGAACTGGTTGCACCGTGGTGTATGGGGATTGTCTGCATTTTCCTGTCAACTGGTTGCACAGTGGGGTTCGGGGTTTAGCTGCATTTCCCTGTGATCTGGTTGCACCGTGGAGTTTGGGTTTGGCTGCATTTCGCTGTGAACTGGTTGCACAGTGGGGTTCGGGGTTTGGTTTCATTTCCCTGTGAACTGGTTGCACAGTGGGGTTTGGGATTTGTCTCCATTTCCCTGTGAACTGGTTGCACCGTGGGTTTTGGGGTTTGTCTACATTTCCGTGTGAACTGGTGGCACCGTGTGTTTTGGGGTTTGTCTACATTTCCCTGTGAACTGGTTGCACAGTGGGGTTTGGGTTTGGCTGCATTTCGCTGTGAACTGGTTGCACGGTGGGTTTTGGGGTTTGGCTGCATTTCCATGTGAACTGGTTGCACAGTGGGGTTCGGGGTTTGGTTGCATTTTCCTGTGAACTGGTTGCATAGTGGGGTTTGTCTGCATTTCCCTGTGAACTGGTGGCATCGTGGGTTTCGGGGTTTGGCTGCATTTCCCTGTGAACTGGAGGCACCGTGGGGTTTGGGGTTAGGCTGCATTTCCCTGTGAACTGGTTGCATAGTGGGGTTTGGGATTTGGCTGCATTTCCCCGTAAAATGGTTGCACAGTGGGGTTTGGGGTTTGGCTGCATTTTCCTGTGAACTGGTTGCATAGTGGGGTTTGTCTGCATTTCCCTGTGAACTGGTGGCATCGTGGGTTTCGGGGTTTGGCTGCATTTCCCTGTGAACTGGAGGCACCGTGGGGTTTGGGGTTAGGCTGCATTTCCCTGTGGACTAGTTGCACAGTGGGGTTTGGGGTTAGTCTGCATTTCCCTGTGAACTAGTTGCACAGTGGGGTTTGGGGTTTGGATGCATTTCCCTGAGAACTGGTGGCAACATGCGGTTTGGGGTTTGTCTGCATTTCCCTGTGAACTGGTTGCACAGTGGGGTTTGGGGTTAGTTTGCATTTCCCTGTGGACTAGTTGCACAGTGGGGTTTGGGGTTAGTCTGCATTTCCCTGTGAACTAGTTGCACAGTGGGGTTTGGGGTTTGGCTGCATTTCCCTGAGAACTGGTGGCAACATGCGGTTTGGGGTTTATCTGCATTTCCCTGTGAACTGGTTGCACAGTGGGGTTCGGGTTTGGCCTGTATTTCCCCCTGAACTGGTTGAACAGTGCGGTTTGGGGTTTGTCTGTGTTTCCCTGTCAACTGGATGCACCGTTGGGTTTGGGGTTTGTCTGCATTTCCCTGTGAACTGGTTGAACCGTTGGGTTTGGGGTTTGTCTGCATTTCCCTATGAACTGGAGGCACCGTGGGGTTTGGGGTTTGGCTGCATTTCCCTGAGAACTGGTGGCACAGTGGGGTTCAGAGTTTGGCTGCATTTCCCTGTGAACTGGTTGCACAGTGGGGTTTGGCTGCATTTCCCTGAGAACTGGTTGCACAGTGGGGTTCGGGTTTGGCTGCATTTCCCTGTGAACTGGTTACACCGTGGGGTTCGGGGTTTGGCTGCATTTCCTGTGAACTGGTTGCACCGTGGGGTTTGTGGTTTGGCTGCATTTCCCTGTGAACTGGTTGCTCCCTGGCGTTCGGGGTTCGGGTACATTTCCCTGTGAACTGGTTGCACCGTGGGGTTTGGGGTTTGTCTGCATTTCCGTGTGAACTGCTTGCACCGTGAGGTTTGGGGTTTGTCTGCATTTCCCTGTGAACTGGTTGCACCGTGGGTTTTGCGGTCTGGGGTTTGGCTGCATTTCCCTGTGAAGTGGTTGCACAGTGGGGTTCGGGATTTGGGGTTTGACCTAGCTGCCCTTTTCCCCTGTAAATTGCTGTTTCTTGCAAACTATTGGTTAGTGTTCATTTTTGACTGCTTGTTTGTCATGTGATCAGCTCGATAAAATAAAGAAAATAAAACAATAAACAGGAGACTTAGTATCTCCTCAGTTCAGGGGACTGACTCTGTGCTGGCTGGCCACAGCTAGTGTGCTGTGCAGAAATAAATAAAGGGTGAATTAACAGGATACTGTGCTCTGGGCAGTTATTTAACATACACAGGGACTGCTCTTTTCCGTAACACATGCAGGGTCTGATCTTCTCCACAATGCACACAGAAATATCTACTCTGTATTATATCTACCAGGACTACTATTCTTGATAATATATTCAGGGACTGCTATTAGATGTAGGAACAGAAATTAGGCCATTCAGCCCATCGAGTCCGCTCCACCATTCAATCATGGCTGATAGGTTTCTCAACCCCTTCTCCCACTTTCTCCCCTTGATACTCAATACCCAATCTATCTCCTTCTTAAATATACTCAATGACCTGGCCTCCACAACCTTCTGTGGTAATGAATTCCACAGATTCACCCACAACCTTCTGTGGTAATGAATTCCACAGATTCACCGCTGTTTGGCTGTTCTATATCTCCATTCTAAAAGGTCTTCCCTTTCCTCTCAGGCTATGCCCTCAGGTCCTAGTCTCTCCTACCAATGGCACCATCTTCCCAACATCTACTCTGTCCAGACCATTCAGTATTCTGTATGTTTCAGTTAGATCCCCTTCATCCTTCTAAACTCCATCGAGTATAAACCTAGAGTCCTCACCTTGAGAGAATCCTGGACTAGAACTCCCAAGTCTCTTTGCACTTCAGATTTCTGAATTTTCTCCCCATTTAGAAAATAGCCCATGTCTTTATCCTTCCTACCAAGGTGCATCACCTCACACTTTCTCACACAGGGCTCCCATCTGCCACTTCTTTGCCCACTCCCCTAACTTAACCAAATCCATCTGCAGCTTCCCAGCCTCCTCAATGCTATCTGTCCCTCGACCTATCTTTGTATCATCTGCCCTCAGTTCCTTCATCTAGGTTGTTAGAGTATAAAGTGAAAAGTTGTGGTCCCAACACTGAACCTTGCGGAACACTGCTTGTCATTGGGTGCCACCCTGAGAAGGATCCTTTATCTTCGCTCTCTGCTAGACAGCCAAGCTTCTATCCATGCTAGCACCTTGCCTCTGACACCATGGGCCCTTATCTTACTCAGTAATTTCTTGAAGTCCAGGTAGATAACATCCATTGGTTCTCCTTGGTCTAACTTGCTTGTTACTTCCTCAATTCGAACAAATTTGTCACGCATGACTACCCTTGATGAAACCATGCTGACTCTGCCCTATTTTACCATACACCTCCAAGTATTCAGAAATCTCATCCTTCATGATGAAGTCTAGGATTTTACCCAAGACTGATATTAGGCTAATCGGTTTGTAATTTTCTGTTTTTTGCCTTACTCCCTTCTTAAACAGGAGTGTCATGTTAGTGATTTTCCAGTCCCCTGGACCCTCCCTGATTCTAGCGATTCCTGAAAAATCACCACTAACGCCTCCACCATCTCTTTAATTATTTCCCTTAGAACGTTGGAGTGTAATCCATCTAGTCCAGGTGATTTATCCACCTTCAGGACATTCAGTTTCTCTAGCATCTCCTTCTTGGTGATGGCCACCATACTCAGCTCTGCCTCCTCACTCTCTTGAATGTTTGGGTTATTACTCATGTGTTTCACCGTGAAGACTGACACAAAGTAATTATTCAGTTCTTCAGCCATTTCTATGTTCCCCACTACTATCTCTCCAGCGGCATTTTCCAGCAGTCCAATGTCCACTTTTGCCTCTATTTTGCCCTTTATATATCTATAGAAACTCTTACAGTCTTCCTTTATATAACTGGCTAGCTTATCCTCATATTTCATCTTCTCCCTCCTGATTTTTTTTGAGTTGCTCTCTGTTGGTCTTTGTATTCTCCATAATATACACAGGGACAGCTATTCTCTATAATATACCCAGGAGGTTCAACTCTGCATAATGTACATCAGGACTGCAATTCTCATTAATATACTCAGGAACTGCTATTCTCCTTAATACACATGGAAAATTCCACTCTGTATATTGCATAGAGAGACTGCTATTCAAAGAACAAAGAACAGGGACAGCACGGGGACAGGTCCGTGGGCCCTGCAAGCCTGTGCCAACACACTTTACCCTTCGATACTAAAATTGTTTTCACTTACAGGATTCGTATCCATCTATTCCCTTCCTATTCCTGTAATCATCCAGGTGCTTTGTGAATGCTTTTATTGTGTCTGCTTCCACTAACTCCTCTGGCAGCACGTTCCAGGCACTCACTGCCCTTTGTGTGAAAAACATGCCTTGCTCATCTCTTTTAAACATCTTGAACACACGTCTCCCAGTAATTGACTCCTCCATCCTGGGAAAAAGCCTCATACTTTTCACCCAATCCTTATCCATGCCATTCACAATCTTATAAACTTCTATCAGGTCACCCCTCAACCTCCTGTGTTGAATGAAAACAAACCCAGTCTATCCAACCTTTCTTCATGGGTGCACGTCACAGGTAGACAGGGCAGTGAAGAAGGCATTTGTCAGAGCACTGAGCACAGGAATTGGGACGTCATGTTACACTGTACAAGACATCAGTAAATCCAAATATAAACACTGCATACAATTCTGGTTACTCTGCCATAGGAAGGATGTTATTAAATTGGAAAGGGTGCAAACAAGATTGAGCGGCACGGTGGCACAGTGGTTAGCACTGCTGCCTCACAGTGCCAGAGACCTGGGTTCAATTCCTGCCTCAGGCGACTGACTGTGTGGAGTTTGCACATTCTCCCCGTGTCTGCGTGGGTTTCCTCCGGGTGCTCCGGTTTCCTCCCACAGTCCAAAGATGTGCGGGTCAGGTGAATTGGCTATGCTAAATTGCCCGTAGTGTTAGGTAAGGGGTACATGTAGGGGTATGGGTGGGTTGCGCTTCGGCGGGGCGGTGTGGACTTGTTGGGCTGAAGGGCCTGTTTCCACACTGTAAGTAATCTAATCTAATCTAATCTAGTACAGGAGTTGGGATGTTATGTTACACTGTACAAGACATTACTAAGTCCACATTGAAACACCACATACAATTCTGGGCACCCTGCTTTAGGAAGGATGTTATTAAACTGGAAAGGGTGCAAAAAAGATTTACAAGAATGGTATCAACACTGGAAGGTTTCAGTTATAAGGAATAGCTAGATGTTTTTCCCCAGAGTGTAGGAGGCTGAGGGGTGACCTTATAGAGGTTTATAAAATCATGAGGGCCATAGAGAAGGTGAAAAGGCAAGGTCTATTGGACAGGGGAGTCCAAATATAGAGGGCATAGATCTAAGGTGAGAAGGAAAAGATTTAAAAGGAACCTGAGGGGTAACTGTTTCAGACAGATAGTGGTGCATGTATTGGACAAGCTGCCGGGGGAGATGGTCGTTGTAGGTACAACTGCAACATTTAAAAGGCATCTGGATGAGTACATGACTAGGAAGGGTTAAGAGGGATATGGGCCAAATGTTGGTTAATGGATCTAGATGGGTTTAGGATATCTGGTTGGCACTGAAGTGTCTCTTTGCACGCTGTGTAACTCTATGACTGCTATTATTTCTAATATACTTGTGAACTGATATTCCACATACTATACAAAGGGTCTGCAATTCTATATAATATATGCAGGGGCTGCTCTTTTATAAACATACAAACTACTACTCTCTGTAATATACACAGGAGCTGCTATTCACTATAATATACATATTATCTTTGCTATAACACACACAAATTGCTATTCTCTATAATATTAACAAGGACTTCCATAGTCTATAGTCATAGAAATGTACAGCAAGGAAATAGACTCTTTGGTCTAACTCATCCATGCCGACCAGATATCCTAAATAAATTTAGATTAGATTACCTACAGTATGGAAACAGGCCCTTCGGCCCAACAAGTCCACACCAAAGTCCACACCGAAGAGTAACCCACCCAGACCTATTCCCCTACCCTATATTTACCCCTTACTAATGCACCTAACATTATGGGCAATTTAGCATGGCCAATTCACCTGACCTGCACATCTTTGGATTGTGGGAGGAAACACAGACACAGGGAGAACGTGGAAACTCCACACAGACAGTTGCCCAAGGTGTGAATCAAATCCGGGTCCCTGATGCTGTGAGGCAGCAATGCTAACCGCTGAGCTACTGTGCCACCCATTTGCCAGCAATTGTCCCATACCCCTCTAACCCCTTCCTATTCATACACCTATCCAGATGCCTTTTAAGTGTTGTCATTGTACAAGCCTCCATCACTTTCTCTGGCAACTCATCTCATGCACGCATCACTCTCTGTATGAAAATGTTGCCCCTTAAATATTTTCCCCCTAGTTTCAGACTCCCCCATCCCAGGGAAACACCTTGTCTATTCACCCTATCCATGCCCCTCATGATTTTGTAAACCTCTGGAAAGTCATCCTCTCAGCCTCCGCGCTTCCCAGCCTATTCAGCCTCTCCCTACAGCTCAAATCCTCCAATCTGGGCAATATCCTTGTAAATCTTTTCTGAACCCTTTCAAGTTTCGCAACATCCTTCTTATACCAGGGAGACTGGAATTGCACACAGTATTCCACAAGTAGCCTAACTAATGTCCTGCACAGCCACAACATGACCTCCCAACTTCTATACTCAATGCATTACCAAATGCCTTCTTCACTATCCTATCGAATTGCGACTCCACTTTTGAAGAACTATGAACCTGCAGTCCAAGGTCTCGTTCAACAACACTCCCCAGGACCTTACCGTAAGTATATAAATCTTGCCCTGAATTCCCTTTCCAAAATGCAGCAACTCGCATTTATCTAAGTTAAATGCCACTCCTCGGTCCATTGGCCCATCTGATCAAGATCCTGTCATACTCTGAGGTTACCTACTTCATTGTCCACTACACCTCCAATTTTGGTGTCATCTGCAAACAAACCTCCTATGTTCACATCCAAATCATTTATATAAAAACAGTGGACTGGACACTGAACCTTGTGGCACACCACTGGTCAGAGGCCTCCAGTCTGAAGAGCAACTCTTCAAAACCACACTCTGTCTTCTACCTACGAGCCAGTTCTGTATCCAAATGGTGAGGTCTCCTTGTATTCAAGGTGATCTATGCTTTTCTGATGACAGGCTCTTGCCTGTCGATTCTCCTGCTCCTTGGATGCTGTCTGACCTGCTTTTCCAGCACCACACTCTTGACTTAATAGTAAGGTCCTAGAGAATGTTGCTGAATAAAAAGACCTTGAAGTGCAGGTTCATAGCTCCTTGAAAGTAGAGTCACAGGTATATAGGATAGTGAAGAAGGTGTTTGGTATGCTTTCCTTTATTGGTCAGTGTATTGAGTACAGGAGTTGGAAGTCATGTTGCAGCTATATAGGACATTGGTTCGGCCATATTTGGAATATTGTGTGCAATTCTGATCTTCCTGTTGGAAGGATTTTTTTTAGATTAGATTAGGTTCCCTACAGTGTGGAAACAGGCCCTTCAGCCCAACAAATCCACATCGACCCTCCGAAGAGTAACCCACCCAGACCCATTCTCTTCTGACTAATGCACATAACACTATGGACAATTTAGCATGGCCAATTCACCCCCCTGCACATCTGTGGACTGTGGGAGGAAACCGGAACACCCGGAGGAAATCCATGCAGACACAGGGAGAATGTGCAAACTCTACACAGACAGTCACCCGAGGCTGGAATTGAACCCGGGTCCTTGGCACTGTGAGGCAGCAGTGCTAACCACTAAGCCACTGTGCCACCCTTGTGAAACTTGAAAGGGTTCAGAAAAGATTTACAAGGATGTTGCCAGGGTTGGAGGATTTGAGCTATAGAGAGAGGCTGAAAAGGCTGGGCCTGTTTTCCCTGGAGCGTTGGAGGCTGAGGGGTGCCCTTATAGAGGTTGATAAAATCAGGAGGGGCATGGATAGAATAAATAGACAAGGTCTTTTCCCTGGGGTGGGGGAGTCCAGAACTACAGGGCATAAGTTTAGGGTGAGAGTGGAAAGATATAAAAGGAACCTAAGGGGCAACTTTTTCACACAAAGGGTGGTGCGTGTATGGAATGAGCTGCCAGAGGAAGTGGTGGAGGTTAGTACAATTACAGCATTTAAAAGGCATCTGGATGGATATATGAATAGGAATGGTTTGGAGGGATATGGGCTAAGTGCTAGCAAATGAGACTAGATTGGGTAGGGATATCTGGTCAGCATGGACGAGTTGGAACGAAGGGTCTGTTTCCCTGCTGTACATCTCTATGGATCTGTGATAAATTCCTCTCCATCCAAGCCTTTCCCAGTTTATGTTTGGAAAGTTAAAATCCCCTTCCATAACTACTCTATTAAAAATACAAATAACTGAGATCGCCTTACAAATTTGTTTCTCAACTTCTTGCTGACTATTGAGGGGATCTGTAGTACAATCCCAATTAGACAACCATCCCTTTCTTATTTCTCAGTTCCACCCAAATAACTTCCCTGGATGTATTACCAGGAATATCCTTCCTAAGTACAGCTGTAATTTTATCCCTAATTACAAAAACACCACTCCCCCTCCTCTCTTGCTCCCCTTTCTATACTTCTTATAGCATCTCTCTTCTGCAACATTAAGGTACCGTGTCCTCACTAAATCACTGAGGTCCTTCCGCCTCCCCCACTCCACCTACCTTTCTAGTTTAGATCCTCCCAAACAGCTCTAGCAAATCTCCCTGCCAGTATATTAGTCCTCTTCTGATTCAGGTGCAATCCTTTCTTCTTATCCAAGTCACTTCTATCCCAAAAGAGTTTCCAATGATCCAAAAATATGAGTCCTTCTCCTGTGCACCAGCTCCTCAGCCACATATTCATCTGCTGCATCCTCCTATTCCGACCCTCACTAGCTCGTGGCCGGGAGTAATCCAGCTATTACTACCCTCAAGGAGTGTGATGGCACAGGGTAAACTCCCCAGCTAATTTAAACTAAATTAAATTTAATGTAAATTAAAAATTTAAACACAGAGAAGCTCACCCCACGCCGTAATCTGTTGAATTTTGAGAGGCAAAGAACTATCCAGAGGTGAAAGTGAGGTCTGCAGATGCTGGAGATCAGAGCTGAAAATGTGTTGCTGGAACAGCGCAGCAGGTCAGGCAGCATCCAGGGAACAGGAGAATCGACATTTCGGGCATAAGCCCTTCTTCGTCTTCCTGAAGAAGGGCTTATGCCCGAAACGTCGATTCTCTTGTTCCCTGGATGCTGCCTGACCTGCTGCGCTGTTCCAGCAACACATTTTCGGCAACTATCCAGAGGTCACTATTAAAGAATAAAATTATTAATTTTTACTTTAAAGTCCACAAGAGAACGTTAAGCACCCACTTACAATTCCATTCTCTTAAACCTATCTTTTACCTCCCACTGTATATAATACTGCTCTGATAAAAACCCCGATTAAGATTTACAAAAAAAATTCAAATTTCAAAACTAGTCAGCTGTCAAATCTTTTCTGTATCTTCCTCTGCAGATTTTCTTCTGTTGTCTTTTCTACACAGATCTTTCATATGAACAGGTGCCTTTCAGAGATCTATTTGGCTAACAGTCTATACTTGTTGGTTTTCTTGGCACTTCTCCCCCTAACTGTTCAAAATGTGCAACTTTATATCCCAAAACATCGGACCATTTCATTGGTTTGATGTCATCCCAAACAGTAAAATTCAAATTTGATTGGATTTTGGTATCTGGGGCATAATTTAAACTGATTGACAGAATTTGAATTTGTTTTTGTTCCATGGCAACACAGCTCCAGCTATTTGTTTCAATCAAGTGTCACATTTTTACCTTGTTCAGCACACCCTGTGTTTTCAGTCAGTCCTTGCCAGCTTCCTCTTTTGCTCAAAGGTACAGTACACACCTGACACCTTCATTACACCTCCCCCCTTAATAAAAAATGAACTATCATAATGAAAAGATGGCTTCACTTTTTTCCTCTATTCCTTAATCACATTATCATAACATACAGATAACTTTAATCTAAGTTCATATTAACTTCTTCCTAAATATATATAACGTTGAATAGATACCAATCTCATCTTTATCAGTTAAGTCTACGATAACACATCTATTACATTTTTACGACCTACAGTATGATTTGTAAATTTGTGATTTGTATGATTTGTAAATTAAAAGTCTGTAACATAAGACTCCAATTAAAGAGTTTCATATTCTTGTCTTTAAAGCATTCCAAGAATGTAACAGGATTGTAATCTGTGTACACAACCGCCTCAGACACATTGTTTGTGATATACACATTAAAACGTTGTAAGGCCAGTACCAAACTCGATCGTTCTTTTTTGATCATGGAGTATTTCCTCTGGTGGATGTTGAGTTTCCTCAAAAAGTGACCAACTGGCAGTTCAATCCCATCATCATCTTCCTGTAGGAGTACAGCTCCAACTCCAATGTGACTAGCATCGACGGCAACTTCGGAAAGTTTGGTGCTGCGAAAACCGGTGCGATGGTCAATATTGTTTTCAAAAGGTTGAATGCCTCCTGACATTGTTTTGTCCACCAAAACATTGTGTTCTTCTTCAGAAAACCGGTTAACGGTGCCACAATACCTGCTGAAATTTTGAACAAACTTCTGACAGAATCCGCTTAGTCCCAAGAATCAAAGCACCTCTTTCTTCGAGGTTGATCGTGGAAAGTCCTCAATGACCTTCATCTTTGGTCATGGAGGGTTAACCCCACGGAATGCAATGTTATGTCCCAAATAGTAAAATTCAAATTAGATTGGATTTTGGTATCTGGGGCATAGTTTAAATTGATTGGCTGAGTTTGAATTTATTTTTGTTCCATCGCAACACAGCTCCAGCTATTTGTTTCGACCAAGTGTTACATTTTTACCTTGTTCAGGATACTCTGTGCTTTCAGTCAGTCCTTGCCAGCTGCCTCTCTCACGTATGGGCGGCACGGTGGCATGGGCGGCACGGTGGTAGTGGGCGGCACGGTGGCTAGCACTGCTGCCTCACAGCGCCAGAGACCCGGGTTCAGTTCCCGACTCAGGCGAGTGACTGTGTGGAGTTTGCACATTCTCCCCGTGTCTGCGTGGGTTTCCTCCGGGTGCTCCGGTTTCCTCCAACAGTCCAAGGATGTGCAGGTCAGGTGAATTGGCCATGCTAAATTGCCCGTAATGTTAGGTAAAGGGTAAATGTAGGGGTCGCTGAGTGAAGAACCTACCCCTAACATCTGTCCTATATCTACCCCCCCTTAATTTAAAGCTATGGGTGGGTTGTGCTTCGGCGGGGCGGTGTGGACTTGTTGGGCCGAAGGGCCTGTTTCCACACTGTAATGTAATGTAATCTAATCAAATCTTAAAGGTACAGTACACACCCACACCTACACAACAGGACCTCCTTTTTAAATTCCTACCTAACTTCCTATATTCTCTCCTCAGAATCACTCTGGGACTTTGATCCCAGATAACAGCTGCATCTGCCAGTGAAATCAAGGAGGGATCAGAATCACACAATGAAGGAAGGGAGGAAAGTAAGATTAATTCCCAGCCAATATTTATATAAACACTCTGGCTAGTGCTGTCACAATGATATACGTCCAGACACAGTTATTCTTAAAAGCCACAACTGAGCACTCAGGTGATGCCCTTGCCATCAATTGGGGTGTACAGGTCTGTGGCTGCGTCTCCAAGACTGGAAACAGTTGGGGTGACAATGCTTTGGTATTGTGGTGGGTTCAGGTACTCACTCTTTAACTGCAATGATGAAAAATTGTTTGTGCCATTCTGGGAGGCCATGGCCCCAGCACAAACATATGCATCAGTTTCCAATGTGCTCAATGCTGTTGCTGACACACGGAATGGGAGACGCCGATTCCTGCCTCTGATGATGTCACCTGCTCTATATACTTTAGCAACCCCAGCTTCTGCTGCAAGGCATTTTCCTGTATTCTTTTCTGGGAAGTGGACACATTGGTTAGGCTATTGCTCTTCCATAACTAGCCTTGATCTGGGTGACCTGCTAGGTTGTCTCAGAAGGTAGTTTTAACAGTTAGTGATATTGCTGTAGTCAATCAGTCAGAAGTCACACTACACCAGGCTAGAATCCAACAGGTTGCCTGAAATCACAAGCCTTCGCAGGGCTGTCCACCACCACCACCCCTCACCTCGGTCAGGCGCAGGAATATTTCACCTGATGAAGGAGCAGTGCCCTGAAAGCTTACAACCCCAAACAAATCTGTTGGACCATAACTCGGTGTTTTGTAACTTCTATCCTTGTCCACCCCAGACCAACATCGGCACCTCCACATCATGGCTAACATTATTGTCATGGAGTCACATGCGAATCAGACCAAGTAAGGGCAGTAGATTCATTCTCTAAAAGACATTTGTGAACTGGATGATTCTATATGACAATCAATTATAGTTCTGTTGCTGAGATTTGTGGACAATTCCAGATTTTTCAGAACTGAAGTTCCTGCCACTGCCATGGTGGGAGCTGAACCTATGATCCCGGAGCATTAGACTGGCTTTCTGGATAACCTGAATTTTTCTAGCCTCTCCTTATAGATTATACTCTCTAATCCAGGCAGCATCCTGGGAAACCTCTTCTGCACCCTCTCCAAAGCCTCCACATCCTTCCTCTAATGTAGCAACCAGAATTGAAAGCAATACTGGCCTAACCAAAGTCTTACAAAGCTGCGACATGACATTCTGATACATGTTTAGTTCCAGCATTGGTTGAAGTAGCTGTAAAAGACTCTCCTTAACCTCTATCTTCATCTGTGACATTGTGACCTTCAGGTTAAAGCACCACCAGTCATCTCTCTCGCTCGTAAGAAAGCAGTACTATGATCCACAATGGTGACTTTGGGGTTCAATTCCAGCCTCGGGCCACCGTCTGTACAGGGTTTGCACATTCTCCCCACATCTGTGGGGGTTTCCTTCGACAGTCCAAAGATGTGCAGGTTAGGTGGATTAACCATGGGAAATGCAGGGTTACAGGGATAGAGTAGTAGGGTGAGCCTGGGTGTGATGCTCTCTGGACAGTCGGTGTGCACTTGTTGGGTTGAATGGCCTGTTTCTACACTCTATTTACTTTCTCTCTATCTTCCCCTCCTCCAATCTAACAGTTTGCCCATTCATGGCCTCTCTCTGCATTCCCAAAAGCAGACAGAGAATGGCAGAGGAAAATTTGTTGAATTTCAATGGTAACACTTCCTAAAGCAAAAACAGGATATTCATATCTTGAAATGTCAAGCTGAATCTTCCGCTCTGTCAGTTTTGTGAAGTTATACGGAGAATTTCTTGCTGAGAAACTAGTGAGGCTGAGCGAAATCCCTCTCTATTTCTTATCAAACACGTCTGATTAACTACCTACCTCTCCTTTGTTTCCCCTCACATCCAGTTCTAGCTCCACACTAACACACATCCTTCCCGAAACTGGATACTGGCATTCCTGGCACCCGGAATATCCTTAAAGGGTTGTTCTGTACCTGAGCAAGCACTGGCATTCTGGCGTAGACCGTTGCCAGCATTATAATGGTACAACAGCCGTGCTGCTCATGGCAAATTACTGGCCTGGCTGACACTCCCTTGCACCCACATCCCCATTCTCTCATCGCAGTCACCGATCAAGCACCAGGCCACAGGTTTCATCTGTCTTTAGATACATCATGTCTAACCCCAGTGTCTCTAAATCACCACTACTATTGTCTGTAACATAGAGCCAAATCAGGTCATTGTCTATTGGGAAACAATCACGTACAACCAGCAATTGGACAAATGCAAAATTGATCTTTTATTCACAGTCGGTGAAAGCAAATACAAAGAATTCCAACAGAGACAGCATTTTGCCCCATATGATGTCAATCAAAAGCTAGCATGATAGCAACTCACTTGTCACAGATTCAAATTCCCATTGCAGGTGGAATTTAAATTCAGTGCACAAATTCTGAAAGTGGAGTCCATCATCAATTGCTGATGGCCTTCAGGGAAGGAGAATTGACATCATGTCATGACTCACACAAGTGCAGATCCACAGCATTGTAACTCTTGATTGCCCTCCGAAATGGTCAAGCAAACTAATCAATTCAAGAAAATTAGGGATGGGAAACAAATATTGGTCTTGCCAACGATTCATAAACCCCAAAGTGTTAATGCTTTCACCATCTTCAGTTGAAAGGGAATGCTCGGAGTACAACTTACACCTAGATTTCTGGTCAGTCATCATGGAGCATCTGCAAATCCATTTATGTGAAGCCTACAGACAGCACAGACTCCCAGGTGTTCCTGACCTCTGTCACAGAGGTCTTGGCTGACAGCAGGCAGGAAAGTCTGGTAAGCCAATATACCTGGAAGAACTGACAAAGACCTGAGTCCTTCGAGAACAGTAAAACTCCCAGAAGCAACTGCTTACTGGCTGAGGTTATTCATCTCAAGATCCCTGCCTTGAAGGGTGGATGACACAGAAACTCTTTGTACTGAGTCCATAATGAGACAAATGTTTACAGATGATACCAAGTTGGGCAGGAGGGCAAACAATGACGAGAATGCAGAGATCCTTCAGCATGATCTGGAGAGGTTGGTGAGTGGGCAAATCAATTGCAGATGCAGTATAATTCTGATAAATGTGAGGTTATTCACTTTGGAAGCAAAAATAAGGTAGATTACAACTTGAATGGCTGTAAATTGGGAGAGGGGAGCGTGCACAGGACCCGGGTGTCCTTGGGCATCAGTTGCTGAAGATATGAGTGTCGGTACAGCAGGCAGTAAAGAAGGCAAATGGTATGTTGGCCTTCATTAGTGAGAGATTTCAAGTACAGGAGCAGGGAAGTGTTGCTGCAGTTATACAGGGCCTTGGTGAGGTCACACCTGGAATATTGTGTGCAGTTTGCTCTCGTTATCTGAGGAAGGATGCTCTTGTCTCAAGGGAGTGCAGCCGAAGGTTTCCCAGGCTGATCCCGGGGATGGTGGGACTGATGTGTGAGGAGAAGTCGACTAGCTTAGGATAGTTTTCCCTGGAGTTCTGATGAATGAGGGGGGAACTCAGAGACTTATAAAATTTAACAGGACTAGACAGGGTGGATGCAGACAGGATATTCCTGATGGCGGGTGCATCCAAAACCAGGGGTCACAGTCTGAGGATTCAGGTGGACCATTTAGGATGGAGATGAGGAGACCTTTTTTTCACCCAAACAGCAGTGAGCCCCTGTTGGATTCATTACCACAGGAAGGAGTTCATGTATTCAAGAGGTGGCTAGATATAGCACTTGGGGTGAATGGGATCAAAGGTTATGGGGAGAAAGCAGGATTAGGTATTGAGTTGGACAATCAGCCATGATCGTGATGAATGGGGGTGCAGGCTTGAAGGGCTGAATGGCCTCCTCCTGATCCTAATTTTTTATGTTTCTATCAGATGTAGGAGCGGAAGGAGGCCATTTGGCCCATTGAGTCTGCTCTGCCATTTAATGAGATCTGATAATCCTCATTCAGTTTCCTGCTATTTTGCTCAAAGCCTTGATTCCCATACTGAGTAAAATATCTGCACCTCAGCCTTGAATATGCTTAACAACCTTTGAATAGACTTACAGTCATCTGTGGTTAGTAATTCCCCAGACTTACTACTCAGAAAAGAATTGTTCCTCACCTCTGTCATAAAGTTGCAACCCTTTATTCTGAGATTGCTCCCAAACTCCCTCATGGGAGAACAACGTTGCACATCTACCTGGTTAAATCCCCTAAAAATCTTGTTAGTTTCAATAAGGTCACCTCTCATTCTTCTAAACTCCAATCAGTTCAGGCTGAACCTACTCAACCCCTCCTCAGAAGACAGTTCTTCCTCTGTACTTGGTATTAACCTTCTCTGGACTGTTTCCATGCCAGTATATCTTTCCTGAGATAAGGCAGGGAAAACTGTTCACTGTGTTCCAGCTGTGGTCTGACCAGGGTCTTGTACGTTTTTACATGTTTCATGTCATATTTTATGGGCGGCATGGTGGCACAGTGGTTGGCACTGCTGCCTCACAGCGCCAGAGGCCCGGGTTCAATTCCCGCCTCAGGCGACTGACTGTGTGGAGTTTGCACATTCTCCCCGTGTCTGCATGGGTTTCCTCCGGGTGCTCCGGTTTCCTCCCACAATCCAAAAAAATGTGCAGGTTAGGTGAATTGGCCATGCTAAATTGCCCGTAGTGTTAGGTAAAGGGGTAAATGTAGGGGAATGGGTCTGGGTGGGCTGCGCTTCGGCGGGTCGGTGTGGACTTGTTGGGCCGAAGGGCCTGTTTCCACACTAAGTAACCTAATCCACTGCAACTGCTTCCAACCTACAGGTACAAAATGATGGCCACAGTCACAAACTGGGCCAGAAAATGACACTGGATTGTCTACAGGCTAACGCTGTTAGAGTTAGCACAGCATTCAGCTCGGGGAAGAAAATATACTGGCCACAATGCCTGGTATATTCAGCACAGCAGCCTCCAATATCAAATGTTATTAAACTGACTAGATGGTGGAGGGGAGTTCTGAGGGGCCAGGCATGTTTGACCCCAGCCCCATTTCAGGTGATCTATGTTTGTTCAGGACCGCCTCACCTAATCGAACCTGACCCCACTTCAACCTCACCTCATACCCATACAGGGCCATTCCCATGGTTCCAGCACTAAACTTCCTTCTCTGAGGTAAATTAAATTGTCTCTCTCGCTTAGAGGAGGCACTTGGCTGCCATTGGCATTCCTGCTGCTGTTTCACCGTCTCTCCACCCCCAGGTCCGGGAATAAATCAGGTTAAGCCGGCATGGAGTCTGCTCCCCATCAGGAACTCTGCTGGAGCTATCCCTGTTGTGTGGAGGGTGGCCTTGTAATTGAACAGGAACCGGGACAGTTTAGTATCAAATGATAGTGTACGCTGCTTCTTTAAGCCTGCCTTCAACATTTGCACTGTTCTTTATGCTAGACCATTGGATGATGGATGGTATAGAGCTGTCCTTATGTGCCAAATGCCATTTAACTTGAGGAAATATCTGAATCCCCTGCTGGTAAATGACATCCCACAGTCCACGACCAATACTTTCGGGAGTCTGTGTATCATGAACGATTCTCGCAGCTTCTGAATCGTCATCCTGGAGTTTGCTGAGCGAACTTTATGCACGTCCAACCTCTTTGAATGGGCATCCACAACGATCATAAACATTGAGCCCATGAAAGGACTGGCATAGTCAATATGCAACTGAGTCCAGGGTTTACCTAGCTATTTCCACGAGTGTGGGGATGCTGCGGATGGCAATTTGTCCTGGTTGGCACTCTGGGCACCAATGTAGCTGTGTCAGCATCCAACTCTGGCCAAAGGACAGTTTCTTGCTAGCATTTTCATTTTGGAAATCCCTGGATGACCCTGGTGGAGTTTGGCCAGTATCTGGTGGTGACCTCAGCTCAGGACAATCACCCTTGCTCACCACAGTAATATGCTGTCCTCTATGGTAATCTGGTCTCACCGGATCCAGAAAGGTTTCAAGCCAGGTTGTGATGACCCTTTGGTTCCACCTCCCATTACCCCCAGCTGGTTTAGTTTCGCTAGGATAGGCCTTTTGTATCGGACATTGTTCACGGTCAGTGGAAGGGTGTCCAGGAAGTTTAAAACCAAAATGAACTCGAAGGGAGGCTCCACCAGTGGAGTATCTGTCAGCGGGGGAGACAGCTCAAGGCATCCACATGAGCCCCTTGGCTTCTGGAACAGTGTTCCAACTTGTACACTCTGAGATTAAGGGCCCATCATTGAATTCTGCTGGAAGTTATGGGTGGCACTGCCTTGTCTTCCTTCAGTACCCTAGCATGGGTTACTATGACAAATTTCCATCTGTAAAAGGTATTGGTGGAACTTCCTCACACCAAAGATGACTGCCAAACCATCCTTCTCTATCTGAGCATATCAGCGTTTGGCATCAGCCAAACTCCAGGAAACATACCCTGTTGGGTTTTGCTCTCCATTGGGCCAACACTACCCTGATA
Source organism: Chiloscyllium plagiosum (assembly GCF_004010195.1). NCBI lineage: Eukaryota > Metazoa > Chordata > Chondrichthyes > Orectolobiformes > Hemiscylliidae > Chiloscyllium > Chiloscyllium plagiosum. The sequence goes on along the minus strand of NC_057748.1, from coordinate 22,855,610 downwards.
CTGTATGGGGGGCATCACATGTCAGCACTCTCACTGTGGATCGTAGTGGGCCAACACCTTAGATGACGATAGCTGCTTTTTCACTTCCCTAAAGGCTGCTTCTTGGCTACACAACCATTTCCAAGGCTGATCCTTCTTCAATAGCAGCTGTAAGGGCACCAAGGTGGACACCAGGTTACGTCTAAATTTTCTGGAATAACTCACGAACCCAAGGAAAGTCTGAAGTTCCAGTACAGATGTGGGAGTTGGGGCTGTTTGGATCACCCTCACTTTAACCGCCAATGGGTGTAATCCAGTTTTGTCGATTCTGTAACCTGAGTAGGTCACTTGGTCTGCCTGGAACAAATTTTTCCTTTCAAAGGCATACGCCCGCCTGGGAGAAACATTTACGCACTATGTCCAAGTTCTCTAGGTGCTCTTTATTGGTCGTCTGTTATTTAGTACATCATCCAGATAAATGTCAACCTGTAAAATGCTCTCTATGGTCAGCTGGAAAAAGGAGCAGGGAGTGATACCCCAAAAAACAGTCTTTCTTCTTGATATAAACCCTTGTGGATATTAAATTATAGCATATCTCTGGGACTAGTCATCCAGTCGCAATTGCAGATAGGCATGGTGTATTTACAGCTTGGTAAGGACAGCACCCCTGGCAATGTTACATACAAGTGCTCTACGTGAGGGACCAGGTATTTATCCAGCTGTGAGAAGCAGTTTACTGTTTATGTAAAATCCCCACAAAGGTGAACCGAGCCTCAGGCTTCATAATTGGCATTCCCAATGCTGCCCATGCTGCTAATGATTCCTTCACTCTCCAGCCTCATGATTTCCACCTATACTTTTGCCCGTAAGGCAAATGGCACTGGGTGGGCCTTTGCAAAATCTTGGAATTATTTCCTGCTTAACAAGTAAGGCGACTTTGGCAGTCCATTCTTAAAAATACTCTTGTGTACTTCACTAGGAATTCACTGAGGCAGTCACTTGTTGAGCCAATCAAGGTGAATCTTTCTCAACCAATTCTGTTCCAATAGGCTTCGGCCTGCATCTTTCACAATCACCAGGGATAACTGCTCCAACTGCTTTTCACAGGAGACTGAAACTGAAGTTGTGCCCTTTTAATCTGCAATGGTTCCCCGGCGTATGTTCTCAGGCTGGCTGAGGTCTGTGGTTAAAGGTTGGAGTCCTGGACGAATCTTGTTAAAGACAGATTCTACAACCACAGATATAGCTGCACTCCATGGGAACTGGGTGCATTTAACCAAACATTAGTTTTAATTCACTCTGATTTGGATGTCACTAAGCAATTTAATTGTTCCAACCCACTTGTCGGGGGACTTTCCAGGGTGTACATTCTCCTGGATACCAGCCCACGAGTTTTCTTACTCCAGTTTGACCCTTTTTTTTTAAAAAAAAGATTACCAACAGTGTGGAAACAGGCCCTTCAGCCCAACAAGTCCACATCGACCGTCTGAAGAGCAACCCACCCAGACCCATTTCCCTACACCTAACACTGCGGGTAATTTAGCATGGCCAATTCACCCGACCTGCACATCTGTGGACTGTGGGAGGAAACCGGAGCACCCGGAGGAAACCCATGCAGACATGGGGAGAATGTGCAAACTCCACACAGGTAGTCGCCTGAGGTGGGAATTTAACCCAGATCCCTGGCGCTGTGAGGCAGCAGTGAGCCACTGAGCCACCTTGTCGGACTCCTTTACTGTCTTGGGTCCACATACCGGCAGCAACTACTTTGGCTTGTTGGTCCACATCCTGCAGCCACTTATTGAGCCAATCAAGGTGAATCTTTCTCAACCAATTCTGTTCCAATAGGCTTCGGCCTGCATCTTTCACAATCACCAGGGATAACTGCTCCAACTGCTTTTCACAGGAGACTGAAACTGAAGTTGTGCCCTTAATCTGCAATGGTTCCCCGGCGTATGTTCTCAGGCTGGCTGAGGTCTGTGGTTAAAGGTTGGAGTCCTTTACTGTCTTGGGTCCACATACCGGCAGCAACTACTTTGGCTTGTTGGTCCACATCCTGCAGCACATTTTAGCCACTTGGCCAAGGCTTGGCTTTGTTGAGAGGTTCTGCTGTGGGCTGGCCTGGGGTCCCTGTGTTTAGGACATGCCCTGCATGAGGCTCTAGTATTGCCTACACTCAAGGGGTGCTCCCCAAGCTCAGTTGGACAGGTGAGGGAGTCCACGTACATTGGGATGCCCTACAGCTCCCAGGCTTCACTTGCCACATTCTCTAATGATCAGGTCAGTTGTAGCGCCTGTTTGAAGTCCAGTTGGGCTTCAACTAGTAGACACTTCTGCATGGTTACATCATTAATCCCACACACCAAATGGTCTCTCAGCATCTCATTCAGGACTAACTCAAAATCACATGCCTCTTCCAGTTGTCTCAAGCTCATCAAAAATCCTGTTACAGATTCCCCTGATTCTTTAACAGCCAAATAAAACCGACAGCGTCTCAGGATCAGAGAAGCTTTGGGGTTGTATATTCCTTAACCAACTTCATCAATTCTTGGAAGGTTTTAGTGTCTGGTGCCTCTGGGAATGTTAAACCCCTTATAACCAAAAATGCTGCAGGTCCACACACAGTCAGAAGGACTACTCAACGTCATTTGCCTGGAAAAAATATTGCATTCTTTCCACATCCTAGGCCCAGTCTTCAACAGCAGGATCAAAGGGGCTAAACTTCCCAAATAGAAGCATGATGCCAAAAATGCTTACCCCAACTCCAAGATGACTGGTACAAGTGAATGTTCTTCAGGCACGTCCTGTTTCCTCCCATCACCACTGAAATAACTGCAGAGAAGCCTGTGTCCCTCACCTTTATTTACTTACGTAAAGTACACAGCCTGTAGCCAGCCAGCTCGGAGTCAGTCCTGTGAACGGAGGAGATTCTAAATCTCTTGGTTTTTTGCTGGGTCAAGAGACTTTATTCAAACACAAAAGAATTAACAGTGGCCAAGATTCAACGTATCCAAGATTTGAAATCTCCAATGTTTACTTTTGTTTAAGACTGAAGCATGCCAAACTGCCAAATTAGCAAAAACTGCCAAGCCAAAAGTGCATTTAAATTCCAAATGAAGGAAGTGCAAAAACTTTCATTTTATACCTAACGAGAAATAATTCCACTAATTGCACTGTCATACCATGTGCGTCAACACCAGCTATTGCACCCACAACAGTCAGAATTTTTTGCTTCAAATACACAAAGTGTTGACTGAACAAGACACATACCTCAGGTACACATACCTGAGCATGTTAAGTGGGCAACCAAGCACAGGTTCTGCTAAGGTTCAACCATCATCCAGGACAATTTAATATATTGCACAGGAAATTTGTTGTAATAAATGGATTTTGTTATCTTGTCCTCACCTCCTGTTCATATTGGTCAGCCAGGGTTTTCCTGATTAGCCCGGTTAATAATCCCAATCAACAAGGTTAACCTCGCTCCAATCATGACAGTATCTTACAGTAAATAGCAGTTCCTGTATCCATCTGAATGAGTGGCCCTCCGCTCCCTCCACTCCAACCCCAACCTCACCATTAAACCAGCTGACAGAGGCATGGTGATAATATGGTGCACTAACCTTATCTCACCAAAGCCACACACACCAACTCACTGACACCTCCTCCTACCTCCCCCATGATCATAACCCCACCTCTCAGTGCCAAACCATCATCTCCAAGACCAACCACAATCTCATCGCTTTGGAATATCTCCCACCTACAGCCCCCAGCCTCTCAGTTCCCCAACCACACACTGCCTGGTTCTATTTTCTTGCCAAAATTCATAAACCTGACTTCTCCAGCCAACTGATCAGCTCCGCCTGCTCCCACGCCACTGAACCCATCACCTCTTACCTCGATTCTGGTCCCTGTTGGTCCAGGAATTCCCCATCTACATTCAGGACACCAACCACGCCATCCACCTTCTCCATAACTTTCAGTTCCCCGGCCCCCAAAATCTTATCTTTCCTATGGACATCCAGCCTCTCTACACCTGTATCTCCTCAAGGCCCTACATCACTTCCTCTCCAGCAGATCCAACCAGCCCTCCGCCACTAACACTCTCATCCACCTGGCAAAACTGATCTTCACCCTTAACTTTTCTTTTCAATCCTCCTATTTCCGACAAACTGAAGAAGTGGCCTTGGGTACCCGCATGTGTTCAGGCTATGCCTGCCTCTTTGTACGGTATGTGAAACAGTCCTCCTTCCGCAGCTCTGCTAACACCATTCCCACAGTTTCCTCTGCTACGTCAATGACTGTATCTGCATTGCCTCATGCGCAAATGGTTAATTCACTTCACCCACACCTTCCACGTGACCTCAATTTCACCTGGACCATCTCTGACATCTCTCTCCCCTTCCTAGACCTCTCTGTCTCCATCTCTAGCAACCAACTCAGCACCAACATCTATTACAAAGCCACTGACTCCCTTGATTACACCTCCTCCCACACCCCCCACACCCATGCTTCAAAACAGTGATCCTGTACTCCCGATTCCTCCATCTCTGCTGTATCTGCTCCCAGGATGAGCAATTCCACAACAGGACACCTCAGACTACAATTTCCCCTCCACAGTGATCAACAATGCCCTCAACCACATCTTCTCCATTTCCTGCATCTCTGCCCTCAAAAACTACCACCCCCACCCCAACCACAACAAGGTTAGATTTCCCCTGGTCCTCGCATCCCACCCCACTAATTTCCAAGTACAACACATAATCCTCCACCACTTCCACCACCTGCAGACTGACCCCACCACCAAAATGATATTTTCCTCCCCAACCCTGTCTGCTTTTCACAGGAACTATTCTTCACTCCCTCACTCTCTTGTTATGTCTACACTTCCCATCAAACCAACAGCTCCCCCTCCCCAGAACTTTCCTCTGCAGCTGCACAAGCAGCAAAGCCTGCCTCCTTCCACTCCCCACCCCTCACTTCCATCCAAGGCCACAAAGAATCATTCCAAGTCCGGCAGAGATTCACCTGTATTTCCTCCAACCTGATTTATTGCATCTGGGGCTCTCGATGTGGTCTCCTATACATCAGCGAGACTGAGCACAAACCCATTTATGGTCCGTACACAGCAACCAACCCACCTTCTGGCGGCCATCCATTTCAACTCAGCCTCCCCCAGTGACATGTCCAACCTGGGCCTCCTCCACCATCAACACAAGGGCACACACAAACTGGAGGAAGAACACCTCATCTTCTGCCGCAGGAGCTTACAATCACAGGGCCTAAAATAGAATTCATCAGCTTCCAAATCTCCCAATTTCTACCTCATCCCAGGCCCACCCCTTAACCTGACCCTAACTGTCCAGCTTCCTTCCACCGATCCATTCCATCCTTCCCACTGCCCAATCACAGCCATCTCTTACCTGTATCCCCTCCACCTTTTCCCATCCCCTCCCCCAGTCCTGATGAAAGGTTCCAACATGAAGTGTTGACTCTTTCTTCCTCTGACGCTGCCTGACCTGTAGTGCTTTTCCCAGCTCCACTCTTTATCCCCCCTCCCCATTATACAGTATAGCAGTCTCTATGTATATAATCGAAGTCAAGTAACTTTTTTAAGGCCCTGAACATTAAAGGAATTTAATGTCACTTTTTGACAATGGAATGTTGGAGTATCTGGCCATGAGTGGGGAACTCCTCTCTTTCCATTTTGATGTTTTTTTAAAAAACTGCTGTTTTTAATGCAGCCCTGTTTGTTGAGCTGATGCCTTTAATGGGATTTTGTGTCGGCCCACAACAGCTCCCTTTAACGGACAGACTGCAAGCTGCAGCCACGTCACCGAGTCTAACTGTAGTGCTGTCTGCAAAGTTGGTGCCGACTTGAGCAATTTTGCAAAGTTGGGAATCGGCGAAAGATGAACGCGTTCAGACTGTCCGGGGACCTGTCCCATTTACTGGCCATTCTTATCCTCCTGGGGAAAATGTGGAAATCCAAATCCTGCGCTGGTGAGTGAGAGAGAACAACCCCGCGGGCGAGCGGGGGAGGGGGGGGAATTAGGAGAGAAAGAGATGGGGACACGGAGCGGGGGCTGGAGGAAAGAAAAAGGTGGGAATAAAAATATAGGAGGTGTGGGAGAGAAAGTTATGGGTATGCAGGAGTAGGTAAGAAGGAGAGAGGAGAGTAGAGGTAGGAGAAAGGGAAGGTGATAGAGAGTGAGCGAGGTAGGAAGCAGAAGGGGAAATGAGAGGTGAAGGGAAAAATACAGTAGAGAGTTGGGGTTAGAAAGTGGGGCGTATAGGAGAGCAACGGCATAAAGGCGAGAGATGGGACAGAGAGTGGGGGGAAAGTGAGAGCAGTTTAGGAGCAGGCTGATGTACATAAAGAGAGAGATAAGGTTAGTGGTTCGATCACTTGATCCATGGGCTTCAGTTTGTGAGCCAGGGATACGCTTTCAAATTTCAACTGGTGAAATTTGAATTTAAATTTAAATAAATCTAGAATATAAAAGTTAACTGCTGTTGAAACCCATTTGGTTCATTGATGCCTTTAGGAAAGAAAATCTCAATTATTTCAATTGCCCGGCCTCCTGACAATGAGGGGCACCCAGTAATCCAGTAGAAGATTGTCTCTTGCAATGTTTTAAAGTCCTGGTTATGAGTGGAGTCATGTAATCGTACAGTAAAGAACAGAGAAACAACTAAATCTACGCTAGTCCCACTTTCCAGCACTTGGCCCAAACCTTTGAATGTCCTGACACTTCCACGTACTCATCCAAGTGCCATTAAAGGTTGTGAGGTTTACTGCCTCAACTCCCCTCCCAGGCAGCATTTTCCAGAGTCCCTTCCCATTCAATAAATTGGACATTGGTTTGAGATTCTCTCTAATTTTACTCGTGATTTTTTTTTCATATTTGCTCTCTTATGTTCTCTTAATAGCCTTCTTACATTTTCCTGTGCACATTTTATAATCGACTAGAGCCTCCATTGATTTTGGATGTCTGGCTGTACCTGTTATATGCTTTTCCTTTTCATCCAGTTCAGAATATTCAGTCATCCAGGATTCTCTTGATTAGATTAAATTCCCTACAGTATGGAAACAGGCCCTTCAGCCCAACAAGTCCACACCAACCCTCCGAAAAGTAACCCACCCAGATCCATTCCCCTACATTTACACCTGACTAATGCACCTTACACTATGGGCAATTTAGAGTGGCCAATTCACCTGCCCTGCACATCTTTGGAGCATGGGAGGAAACTGGAGCACCCGGAGGAAACCCACACAGATACGGGGAGAACGTGCAAACTCCACACACACACACACACACACACACACACAGTCACCCGAGGCTGGAATTGAACCTGGGTCCCTGGTGCTGTGAGGCAGCGGTGCTAACCACTGAGCCACTGTGCCTCTTAGCTCATTACTTCTATATTTCACCTTTGTTTGGCCTTTACTTTCCCTAGTTCCCTTTAGAACATTCAACACTGTTCTGCTGTGGATTTACCCAGGAGTAACTGTTCCCAGTCTACTTTGACCAGCTCCTGCCTTATTTTAAATGAAGTCTGTCTCTTTCTCCAACCCCCCCCCCAAAAAAAATCTGAAACTCACTTTGCAGACCATCTGGATCAAATTTAAAGCATATGGTATTGCAGTCACTCTCACCAAAATGCTTTCAGACTGCCATCTCTATCACCTGTCTAGCTTCATGCCCAGCATTAGGTCCAGCACTGCACTGTCTCTTGTAAAACAATCTACAGGTTGATACAAAAACTTTCACTTCAAGAAATCTGTCCCCTCTAAACCCTCTATTCCCCAATATTGGGGAAATTGAAATCCCCCAATATATAATTGGGGAATATAATTGAAATCCCCAACTTTATTATTGCTCTTACATACTCAGTGAATTGTTAACATATCTGTTCCGCTATTGCCCACTGGCTGTTTGGGGGTCAAAATGCACTCCCAGAGTGTCTGCCTTTTTATTCCTACACAGTACCCACAAAGCGTCATTTGAGCACCAGTCTGGATACTGTTCCTCCTAACTGCAGGAACTGACTCCCTAACCATCTCCTTGTTTTTACCCTCCCCACCCCGCCTGAAGATCCTGGAACTTTGCAATTTCACCCTTACTGCCTTGGTCTTGCCGGTAATACTCTAAGCTTTAAAAATAAGAGCTATCCAGCCTCACCTTACTCCCCTGAAAAGCAGCGTGGTTGAACTCTGCTTTGGTAAGGTTTGCGGTGTTACTATTGTAGTAAGTGTCCCTTGTCCTCTTTCCTTGCTGAAAGCAGTTGTTAGCATTGCTGCCTCAGTGCCAGGTGCCCAGGTTCAATTCCAGTCTCAGGTGATTGTGTAGAGTTTGCACGTTCTCCCCTGGCCTGCATGGGTTTCCTCCAAGTGCTCCAGATTCCTCAGTCCAAAGATGTGTAGATTAATGGATTTGTTATGCTAAATTGCCCATATAGTGTCCAGGGATGTGCACACTGAGTTAGCCATGAGAAATGCAGGGTTACATAGATAGGCTAGGAGAGTAGGTCTGCATGGGATAATCTTAAGAGGGTCAGTGTGAACCGATGGGCCAAATGCCTCCTTCCACACTATAGGGATTCTATGAACTAGTTTACAGTCCTCCCAACAGCACGAGTAAACCCCCCCAAAAAGGATGTGGGTCTCATTCTGTTTCAGGTGCAGATTGTCCTGCGCAGACAGGTCCCACCTTCCCCAAAAATGGTCCCAATGATGCAGGAGTCCACTCTCCTGCACCAACTCTTCAGCTATGCATTCATCTGCCCATTCTCTTATTCCTGTATTCACTAGCATAACTAGTGAATCCCCTGTCACTATCACTCCAGCTTTCTTCTTCTTGTCCTCCTCCTATATACAGTCAAGCCACTTGTGCTAGAAGTTTGGCTCTATCTGCACTCCCTTTAGGGATCAGTGCTCTTGTTAACTTTCAAAAATGAAACACCAATTTGAGAGAAGGACCCCAGGGGTCTCCTGCACTACCTACCTGATTTTTTTTCCCCCCACTGTACAGTAGTCACATTCCCATCTTTTTTCCAATACCTTTTCCTACAATGTGACCACTTCTCCAAATATGCTGAGGTTACCATAAGGACTCTCCATTTCAGCCACTCCTGAGGTGTTGCGATGTTCTGGTTAAACCACTACTAGTCATTTCTCTATCATAAGAGAGCAGACTTTGGTCTGCTGCAGCTTTAGACATGAAACCCATGTATCTCTCAGCCTCATGGATGTGGCACAGTTTCTCCAGCCACCAGAGCTCTGAAATAGCTCACGTCTGTAGTTGAAAGCACTTTCTGCATGTGGTCATACTGCCCGTTAAGGTCCTTGACTTCTCTACATAGGTCACTCAGTCCAGGAAGCTGCCTCATCCACCACAACAAAGTTGTATGTATTTAGTCTTGCTTGCTAACTTTTCTAAGTATTTAATCATAAAGATACTCCCTTTGTCTTAGTAGCCTCCTTTTATTCTCTGACTTTTACTTATAGCTGTGCTTTTCAGCTAATTCCTTGATAATCTCCCAGTTCTTGGGACTCAGTCTGCTACTGCCACAATCCTCACAATGCTGGCTACCTACCTTTTTTTGCTCCCTTCCTCCTTTTAGGAACTGGTTTAAATCACATTAATCATTAACCCTAATTAACTACTACATCCCCACCCACTGTCTAAACAGTTGAATGTCTCAAAGAATTAGAATCAATTAGTACTAGATTCTCAAGCAAAAGATTAACTCAACTCCCAATCAAATTGCCATACTCCAATCACTGATAGTTGCACTATGTTAGAAACCACTCAGTCAGGTGGGAGGGGCGGGGGCTTGCTGGGTCTGTATTATCTGCACTTTTGTATGTAACGGTATTGTCTAATGTACAAATGTCATTGTCACTGTCTTGTCATATGTGGAACTGGGATTTGAGGTTTGTCCTCCTCTCCCTGTAAAATGGTTGAACGGTAGGGTTCGGGGCCTAGCTTTGCTGCTCCTCTCCCTTGTAACATTGCTGTCTCTTATGTACAGCTGTAAATGTTTTTTGTAAACTGTTTGTTGTAATTTGTTTAATAAAATATATATAAACAGGAAAAAAAAAGAAACCACTCAGTCCCTCCAACATTCCAGGTGTCTAGTATTTTTTTTACAAGGTGCACGAATCTTTATTCAGTTCAGGTGTCTAGAATTATCATTGAGCATATTGAGGCTGAACTCCCAAAGGCCCAATCTGTTATCACTAAATCTATGAGATGTCTCCTCTGTTTGTGTATTGCCTGAGAATGGGATTGTGCTAGTCAGCCTTGGACATTTTTCTCTCTCACCTGAACATGTTCTTTGTCAGATTTCTGGGCACCTGTAATTCCATTCAGTCTTTGGTAGGTTCCACCTCTTCAACAAAGTTTCCATCTTCTTGTTTAGGCCTTGCTACTGTGACATGGGACAAAGTATCCGCTGTCCCAAACTTGATTATCCTCCGTGTGAATCACGGGGGTATTTTTTTGCTAACTCCTTAAAATTGAAAAGTGTCGCTAAGGATTTGTGAACTCTCTCTACCTTCACTTGGAGACTAACAACACAACCTGCAAACTTTTCACAACTCTTGTGTAGTAACTAATGAGCTTCTTTTAATATAGCGACACCAATTAGGGTTAACTGAGGTAGCTAATGGATGGGCCCTGTTCTACCTCCTCTGCTTCTTTATAGCCAGCTCACTGCTTTGAAATTAATATCTTTCTGCCAAGTCAATCATTTTTGGATATGGTCCTTCCTGTCTTCCCAAATTGCTGATTAACTTTGCTTCCGGTCCAACAACAATTCTGTTCCTGATTAGTTCATCTTTTATGCTTGTCTACACAAATCACTGATGAAAGTTTCAACATTTTCCCTTTGTCACTAGGTCTGCTTGTTAAATTCAGTCTATCCAGTAATGGAATTCATTTTCCACAGCTAAGTATTTTTATGACTTCTTTGCATCAACCTTTTTCTTATTCAGTCCCATGCCTGAATAGAATATTATCTGCACAGCCCCCAGTGTATGCAATAGTGTACTGAACCATATGGTTTCACACTGCAATACCTGGTAAATATTTGCCAATTCAGCCTTGCATCTGTTTCAGTGGGCCCTGTGACCTGCTGAAGCTTTTTGATATGCCAAACCTTTATCCATCTTGTTCTTTTACTTGTTGCCAACATTTTTTTGCTGTCATGCTGCTGCTAAAGAATATTTAGAGTTGGCTGAGATAAGGAAAACTTATCCAGGAACCACCTTACCATGGCTTCATCTTCCCATAAAGCTGAGAGAGCAAGATAATGTATCATTTCCTGTCGTTACATATACACTCCTATTTACTTTATTACACAGTCAAGCTTAATGCTTTATATTACTATATAAATCTTTTCAAAATCTCTAATTTACTACAGTGCACAAGAGAGGGGATGGGGAAGGAGAGAGAAAGAAAGGAATTGGGGAGATGGCTAATCTCCCTGGAACAAGGAGAGACAAGGGAGAGGAACCGAAGGAGTGAGATTAAATGGGAAGCAAGGGAGGAGGACAGGAGAGTTCAGGGCTTTCTGCTGCTGGATTTTTTTACACACACATTGTTAACCTTGTAATTTACTTTGTTAGGTATTTCTGGGAAGAGTCAGCTTCTCTTTGCTCTGGTGTTTACGACACGTTACTTGGATTTATTCACTACATTCATCTCAGTCTACAACACCACCATGAAGGTAAGAGGTTGGACCAGAAGAAATAGAATTGCCATAAAGGATAAATCTGTCAATTCAGTTCATGGAAGTGTTCTCCTTAGAAAAGGGGATTGAGAGGGGATGTGATTGAAATGTATAAACATTTGAGGAGCAGAGTGAGGGTTGACAGGAAGAAACCTTCCCCCGTTGAAGGGATCACAAACCAGGGGTTATAGACTGAAGGTAAGGGGTAGAAGGGGGAGGAATTTTTTCACTGAGTGTGGTGGGAATCTGGAACTCACTGCCTGTAAGGGTAATAGAGGCAGAAACACTCAGAACATTTCACAAGTATTTTGACGTGCAGCTGTAATGCAAGGCTATGGGCCAAGAGCTGGAAAATAGGATTTGAATAGTTATTTTAGACTGGAACAGACTTGATAGACTGAAAGGCCCTTTTCGGAGCTATATATCTCTGACTTATGCCAAACATTTATAAAACACTACAAGTTTCAGCTGGAGTACTACATCCAGTTCTGGCCTCTGATTGGCTGGAGGCGGTCTCCACATCAGGGTTTGATTCCAGACGTGGCCCGTTCCTTGCCTTGCCACTCTCCTCTCTGTGATTTGGATTCTAGGTCTTCACTGAAATTCCAAGATAATTCCTTCCTCTTTCTTCTTCACTACAAACTGTCTTCAGTTCTTTTGCTATCTCTTCTCCTCCAGAAGGCACTAAAGACCCATGGCTTTATTTATCACAAGGTTGAAACAGACCTGTTCATCTATCTCTGTCACTTTCCTTCCCTTCTTCCAACTCTGTCTCCAGCTCTCGCCCTAAATTCATATTGTCATTAAGTTCTCTCCTACCTTCCACTATTCTCTCATTGGGTTTGACTTCTCCATGTGATCCACTGCCTGGTTCCCTCGATCTCATTCCTGCTAAACCTCTCCTCCTGATCTCCATTATTCAATATGGTGAACAGTTCTCTGAGTGCCAGATCTCTTCTGTTTATCTGTACGATGAACATTCTCTCACCACTTCCCATGTTTGGATTTTTGAATTTCTCTAACCAATCAATTGTTATGTGCATTTTACAAACCAGTCAAAGCTTCCAGAGAAAGACATCTGAAAAACAGGAAGCTGGCCAACATAGAATATGAAAGGTATGAAATATTGGGGGACATTGGAATATTTTGAAGCAATAAATAAAAACCTGTGTGGATTTATTGAATATGACTTATGCCTGACAAGTGAGGTTTTTCAATTAACTAATCAGTAAGTTACACTTAAGTGCAACTTAACAGGGTCAAATAACATCTGAAGTTGAGCGGCACCTGGAGGCAGGATATTGAAGACCAATTTAAGGATTAATGCTAATGCTAGTATTGAAGATCATATTAACATTGGAACTGGGAAGCACTGACTTGATGTTTCCCGTCTCAGAATCTATTTTCCCTGTTTATTTGCCTGTGCATGTGTAAGGGGGAGTTTATAAGTTTTATTTATAAACTTATGTTTTGTATGCCAAGGTAAATGGGATTAGTATAGTTTGGTGTTTATTGGTCAGAATAGGCATGGTGGGTGAAAGGCCTGTTTCAATGCTGCATGACTGTGACACTACCTGTATGTACATTCTAATTACTCATAATAAAACAACCATCTTTGGTTGGTACAGAACCCTGGTCCTGCTTTCTATCAAACTTTGTCTGAAAACCATGTAAATTATTAGATTAGATTACATTACAGTGTGGAAACAGGCCCTTCGGCCCAACAAGTCCACACCGACCCGCCGAAGCGTAACCCACCCATACCCCTACATTTACCCCTTACCTAACACTACGGGCAATTTAGCATGGCCAATTCACCTGACCTGCACATCTTTGGACTGTGGGAGGAAACCGGAGAACCCAGAGGAAACCCACGCAGACACGGGGAGAACGTGCAAACTCCACACAGTCAGTCGCCTGAGGCGGGAATTGAACCCTGGTCTCTGGCGTTGTGAGGCAGCAGTGCTAACCATTGTGCCACCGTGCCGCCCACAAAGGACAGAGTGCGCAAGCTGATACTTTAAACAAAAAGTGCATTACCATTTGACATGATCCTGGGAATAACAGGGCATAGTTTGTAGGCACTGCTGCAGTTAGTGGGAATAAGGATGACCCTGTGATTGCCAAGACCATCCCCACACCAAGGATGGGAATAGGAACCACCCTTCTCCCCAAAGTAACACTGATCCATTCATTGCCTCTCGATATTCTGCCTTCATCTGCAGCTCAACATCAGATGTTATTTGACCCTGTTAAAGATGCCATATAAATTTAACTTTCTCATTATTTAATTGAAGAACTCATGTGTCAGACATAATTCATGTTTAATAAATCCATGTGGGTTTTCATTTATCGCTCCAAAGATTCCCACTGTCCTCCATTATTGTCTCAAATCTTTCCCAGTGCCAGCATTATGTTGATAGTCATAGAAATGTACAGCATGGAAACAGACCCTTCGGTCCAACTCGTCCATGCCGACCAGATATCCCAACCCAATCGAGTCCCACCAGCCAGCACCCGGCCCATAACCCTTCCTATTCATATACCCATCCAGATGGCTTTTAAATGTTGCAATTGTACCAGCCTCCACCACTTCCTCTGGCAGCTCATTCCATATACGTACCACCCTCTGTGTGAAAAAGTTGCCCTGTAGGTCTCTTTTATAGCTTTCCCCTCTCACCCTAAACCTATGTCCTCTAGTTCTGGACTCCCCCACCCAGGGAAAAGACTTTGCCTATTTACCCTATCCATGCCCTTCATGATTTTATAAACTTCTATAAGGTCACCCTTCAGCCTCCGACGCTCCAGAGAAAACAGCCTCAGCCTGTTTAACCTCTCCCTATAGTTCAAATCCTCCAACCCTGGCAACATCCTCGTAAATCTTTTCTGAACCCTTTCAAGTTTCACAACATCTTTCCGATAGGAAGGAGACCAGAACTGCAAGTAATATTCCAACAGTGGCCTAACCAATGTCCTGTACAGTCGCAACATGACCTCCCAACTCCTGTACTCAATACTCTGACCAATAAAGGAAAGCGATTCAAATGCCTTCTCCACTTTCAAGGTGCTATGAACCTGCATTCCAAGGTCTCTTTGTTCATCAACACTCCCTGGAACCTTACCATTAAGTGTATAAGTCCTGCTAAGATTTGCTTTCCCAAAATGCAGCACCTCACATTTATCTAAATTAAACTCCATCTGCCACCTCTCAGCCCATTGGCCCTTCTGATCAAGATCCCGTTGTAATCTGAGGTAACCCTCTTCGCTGTCCACTACACCTTCAATTTTGGTGTCATCAGCAAACTTACTAAAAATACCTCTTATGCTCACATCCAAATTTCTTATATAAATGATGAAAAGTAGTGGACCCTTGTGGCACTGCACTGGTCACAGGTCTCCAATCTGAAAAAACAACCCTCTACCACCACCCTCTGTCTTCTACCTTTGAGCCAGTTTTGTATCCAAATGGCAGCCTCTCATTCCTGGGTTTATGCTGCCACCTCCCACTCCCCGTTGTTGGAATGGCTCCTGATGCCTGCACCAAAGGAGTTTTGAAAGATTGTGGCTTTTATTACAGAGTTGGTTCCCAGAGAAGCGGATGAAATGTAAATTCAACACTAATAAGCTGTCTGCTTGTTGAGAGAAGGCTTGAAGATTGCGAAGCCCAGGAAGTTGGGGCTGGTTCTTCTGGAAAGAGTGCGATAGAACTATATGATAGAACTATTGCAAGAAGTTCTGCTTTTCTGGAGAAGACAAGGCGGAAAAGATATCAAGGCACCAGTCAAAAATGCAGCGACACTACTGGATCAGGAAATTATCACTCAGCTAAAGCCAGCCACAGCTCATTTCCAGGCACTGCTCTCATTTCCCCTTGTGATAATTTGGTTTGAATTCTTTTCCAGATCATATTTCTGCTCTGTATCTACGTGACTGTTTACCTGATCTACATCAAATACAGCTCCACCTTTGACCGGGAGAATGATACATTCCGCGTGGAGTTTGTCCTGGTCCCTGTCGCTGGTCTCTCCTTCCTTGTCAACCATGACTACACTCCATTGGAGGTGAGACCGATTTTAATGATCCCTTTGTTTTGGATTACCTTTATCTGAACCTAATATTGATTGAGATCCGAAATTAGTGATTTGCATCATTGTCTAGGAACTGGGCATTAGTCTTCAATACGTTGTCATTGAGATTAGGATTGAGGCCAGTCTTGAGGATCAGGTAGTAAGGCTGTCTCCGTCCTCACCTCAGGCTCACTGGAAGCTCTGTCCTGGTCTTGCAGTTACAATCGGCAGCAGTTAAAATGAAGCTGGAGATACTCTTGCTCTCTGACCTGGGCCTGGCTCATGTTATTTGCTGAGATGTGAACTCGGAGCTTGGTTGTGGGGTTAGGGCAGTGTTTGCTGCCCAGTGTTTGAGCTGACTCCATTGCTCATTTTTTGACACTCCGTTCCAGATCTGTATGTTAGCTGTCTCCAGCCCTACCCTTAGCTCACCTCAGCCTAATCTTTAGAACCCCTCATATCTCCGGCCTCATCCCACCTTGGTCTTGTCCATCCTCCAAGTAATTAACTACTTGCCTCCTTACAAGGTCCACTCTGTTGCCACTGACTGCCCAATCTCCCAATGTTGCAGTTTCCTGAGAGTCTGAGGGCCCTTTTGATGCTGCAGTCATCTTCAGATTCATCTTTATTCTTGCTATTGTCAGTCCCTTTGCCACAATCCTGCTCTGGTGCTTCAGATTTAAAATCCTCATTTAGATCTCTGCAAGACCTAACCCTCCCCACAATCTCCAAATTCACCTTCATGTGAATAAAACAAAGAACTGCAGATTCTGGAAATCTGAAACAAAAACCAAAATTGCTGGAGAAACTCAGCAGGTCTGGCAACATCTGTGAAGAAAAAGAGTTAACTTTTCGACTCCTGTTCTGAAGAAGAACTGGACTCGAAACATTAATTTTGTTTCTCTCTAGCAGGTCTGCAGAGTTTCTCTTGCAGATTGTGTTTGTCACCTTCATTTGACCCATTTCTTGTTGATCCTCCTCCTGCTTCCCACCATTAGGTACCTTCAACTTGTTTACTATCGCTCGTAATCTGGAACCCTCTCCAAAATCTCTCTCTTGCCATCCACCCCTCCCACTCTGGTCCTTTGCCTTATCCTCTGTGCCTCACCTGACCGTGTCCTCACCTCACCCAACACTTGCACCTCTTCATCCCTCTATTCCCCCTTGCCATCTCCCCCTCTGACTTCAAAAGATTCAGGAGAACTTGTCACCTCCCATTTCATAGTTTCTGATTTGTGACTGCACTTTGTCTTTCCCAGATTCTTTGGACCTTCTCCATTTATCTGGAATCCGTTGCGATTTTGCCCCAGCTCTTCATGATCACCAAAACCGGCGAGGCTGAGACAATCACCACCCATTACCTCTTCTTCCTGGGGCTTTACCGGGCGCTGTATCTAGCCAATTGGATTTGGCGGTACCACACAGAAGGCTTCTTTGATCAGATTGCTGTTGTGGCTGGTGTCGTGCAGACCATCTTTTACTGTGATTTCTTCTACCTCTACGTCACAAAAGGTAAGACCGTGAAGCAACTTGCCCTGACCTGGGGTTCTAAGAAACTGTATCCTTTCCATGGGACTCCTAGAAACTGCCCACCGAACTACCGGGCTGCTAGAAACTTTTCAGTGCCATAGGCGTTCCTTGAAGCCATCCACCCTGCAATGGGGCTTCTAGAAGCTACTGCCCTTGCTGAGGGGCTCCGAGAAACTGTCCCTTCTTGGAATAGGGGCAGCCAACGCTCGGAGTCGGTGGGAGCATAGGCCAGGGCTTCATGGGTCTCAGATTTGGATCTGGATCTGAGTTTGCTGCTCCTGCTGAAATGTTTGATCTGTTTCTTCTCCTCAGTCTTGAAAGGAAAGAACCTGAGCCTCCCGTTACCTGTCTGAGATCAAGCAACGCCTTGCAACCGACCATATTGCACAAGTACACAGTGTACAACTCGAAGATAAATGAGCTTTTACTGGAACTAAATTTAAATATCACAGGAACTGATGAAATAATAGGTGTTTTTCTGACCCCAACACTCCATCCCTCTTCACATCAACCACCCCCATCCGATCCTTCTTCCACATCACCTCTGCTCCCCATTTCCTCACCCCTTCACCCAGCACCCTCCCCTGTCCTTCTTCCCATTAGCCCCTCCCCTTCAACTTTACCACTATCTGCCCTGTTTCCCCCAAGGCCATTTTCTTTCCCTGGTCATTAAATTCCACTTTCTTGGTTAAATAATCTTTCTGGTTTCACTTTTGTTTTTGCGCCTCCCTCAGAGTAAACTTGCACCAAAGAAGACAGCATCTGTAACAATTGCTCTCCAGTGTTAAAATTGACATCAGTCACAAGGGAGATTATAACCCCCTGTAATCTGCCCCATGATCTCATTGAACGGTGGGACAGGCACAAGGGATTGATCTATGTTTCTGACACTGCCTCTGGAAAGTTGCAAAGGCTAGGGATCAGGAAGCTGCTTCTGAGTAATTCTGTCCATTCTTGGCTTGGGTTAACCTTCCTTCTTGATTAGTAAGGTTATCAATAGTTATGGGGAGAAGGCAGGAGAATGAGGTTGAGAAATGGTAGAGCAGAGTCAATCAGCCCAACGGCCTAATTCTGCTCCTATACCTTAAGGTCTGCTCCCTTAGCCCCTTTTATTCGTGTTCACAGATCTCCTCTCCTTAATATGGGCCAATATCTCCTATAAAAATGTCAATAAACCTCAACATATTCACTCACAACAGGATTGGGATGTTTGAATTATCATTGATATCCACAAGGCTCAATAGTCACTGCCCTCTGAGATGGTCAAACTGGCGAGTGTGAAAAAGATCAGACTGGAGGAGGGGAATGGAGAATATGAGGGAGTGAGGCAATGAATGAAGAGTGAGTTGGAGGAAGCCTAGGAGGGAAGACCTGAATGGGAAGGATTGACAGGATGAGTTGGATGAGGAAATAAGGGATGGGTTAAAGAGAGTTAAGAGAATGAGTTGAGAGGATGAATTGGGAAGGAAAAGATGGGTGGACTTGGGTTTAGTTTGGAGGGGGAGTGAGTTGAAGGTGAATGAAGATAGAAATTGGGTCCTGCCGTATTAAGCAGGCTTATGGAAAGATTAGATCTTCTATCCTGAATACTTGGGTGGGGATTTCTCCACATGTCCATTTTCCACACACACACACACCCACCCACCCCCAAATCATAATATGGCTTAAGCACAGCATGTGGTTTTAATGATGACAGTCTGTGAATTGTGCTAATTGTTATGGGCAGTTCAGACAGATTATTTTAAATATAACTAAAACTGAAGTTACTTCTTGTGACATTTTTAATAGTTTAGTTGCCTTTGTTTTGTAGAACATATGCTTTCAAATTAGGAACAGAGGAAACCAGATCCCATTCCTCCTCCTCATACCCAAATATCATGTCACTTGTTCAAGGGACGTGGGTGTTGCTGGCTAGGTGACTGTTTATTGCCTACGCTTAATTGCACAGGAGAAAATGGTGGTTACCTATCTTCTTAAATCACTACAGTCCATCCACAATGTTGTTAGTGAGGGAGTACCAAGATTTTGGTCCAGTGACATTGTAAGGAAGACAGTATCTCCAAGTCAAAATGGTGAGTGGCTTGGAGAAAAACGTGCAGTGGTTGTGTTTTTGGAAGGAGCTTTGGTGTGTAATTGTACTGCATCTTGTAGTTGGGACACACTGCTGCTGTTGTGCAATGGTGATGGATGAGGTTTCAATCAAGCAGCTACTTGGTCTGAGATAGTTTTTGAATGTTGTTGGAGTTGCACACATTCCAGGCATTCTCCTGGCTTATCTCTTTTTAGGCTTTGGAGATTAAGATGGTGAGCTATTTATAAAAGAATTCCTAGTTGCTGACCTGCTCTTGCAGCCATGTTATCGATTTGGCAAAGCCAGTTCTGGTCAATGTTAACCTCCAGGATTTTGAAAATGGAAAAGATCAGTGAGTGTGGTAATTGGATTTTTGTCTGGTTGGAGATGGTTATTGCCTGCCGCTTGTGGTGCAAGCATTTTCTTCCATTCCATTTCCCTTGTCTTGCTCGGCTCTTTGGTGTTAACGGCAGTCACTCTCACCTCACCTATTTAGCTGTTTAGTCTTTAGACAAAGATTGTAATGAGGGAGAAGCTGTATGGCCCTGGTGAAATCCAAATGGTGTTAAGTAGACTGGTAGAAAGTAATTGGGCAGGTTAGCTTTGTTCTGTTGTGTGTGATAAGGCTAGACCAAGAGCACGATTTGAACCTCTGTAATGAGCAGTGTCCTCAGCCTCTGCCTAACTAACCTAATGACGTTTCCACTGGGTCCTTGTCTCCCTGCTTTACCAGCTGACCGTGAATTGTTTCACATCAGTTCCAGGATTAAGACTCCTTCCTAACTAAGCTTTAATAATGCTTCTGTGTTCTGATTTATTTTATACTCACTTTGCATTTGGCATAAATTTATCAAATGTCTGTAATAAAGGACTTCACTCAGCATTGTGTTGTAATGTCATTGATAGCATTCAAGCTGAATTCGTCACTCAACCCAATTCTGCCATTGGCACTTGTAACACTGTCTCTTCACCCCAAGTTGAAACTTTATTGCTGGAACAGCACAGCAGGTCAGGCAGCATCCAGGGAACAGGAGATTGCTGAATTCGTCACTCAACCCAATTCTGCCATTGGCACTTGTAACACTGTCTCTTCACCCCAAGGACCTGCAGACGCAAAGGTGCACTCAGATCACAGCCAAATGGCTTAATTATCAACCTCCCACATGCTACCTGTCAAGGAGTTTTGGGAAGAAAGAATAGAGTCATGCTGATTATTGTGGATCACTATCCCACAATTATAGCCTCTAGCTCACTACCCTGGAGCCATTCCAGAAGGCCATCTTCAGCTTGATCAGTGGCTTGAGCCAGAGCCTGGCATCTTTTCCAGTGTGGTGCAACTTGCCAATTCCATCTAGCAACAATGTGCCCTTTGTGAAAAGTTAGATCACAGCTTCCATTGGAGCCAATGCAAGTGTCTTGCAGGGACAAGATTGTACTCATAACATCTAAATCTCCAGGTATTGTCTTTGTATAGTGGAGACAATTTCTACCCTTTGTATGCTAATTTCCTTGAGGAGAGAGAGTGAGGACTGCAGATGCTGGAGCATCAAGAGTCGAAAAGGGTGATGCTGAAAAAGTACAGGTCAGGCAGCATCCAAGGAACAGAAGAATTGACATCAGGGACAGCACGGTGCCTCACAACACCAAGGACTCCGGTTTAATTCCTACCTTGGGCTGTATGGAATTTGCACATTTTACCCGTGTCTGTGTGGGTTTCCTCAGGGTGCTCCAGATTTTTCCCACGATCCAAAAAAAGATATGCACGTCAGGTGAATTGGCTATGCTAAACTGCCCAGAGTGTTAGGTGCATTAGTCAGGCGTAAATCAGGTTGGGGATTGAGTCTGGGTGGGGTACTCTTTGGAGGGTTGATATGGACTTGGACCAGAGGGCCGGTCTCCATACTGTACAGAATCTAGTCTAAATAATCAGGGGAAAAGAGGACAGATATAAATAGGGAGGTGAGGTTGGAGAGGAAGGTAGGTGGGGGATGATTGTGATAGTGGAGAGTGGATAGGAAGGAAGGAACATGGACATATCAAAATGGTGATGCTCAGTTAGAGGGTTGGATCTGGGATCAGGTGGGGAGGGGGAGATTTGGAAACTAGTGAAGTTGATGCAATGAGGTTGAAGTCTCCCAAGGCAGAAGATGAGGCGTTCTTTCTCCAGGTGACGGGTGACTTTGATTTGGCAGTGGAGGCAGCCTTGAACTTGCATGTCAGGGTAGTGGGAGGGGTAAGTTGAAGTTGTCAGCAGGGTTGTTTGGAGTGTGTTCCAGAAATGTTCCCTGAAACACTCTGCAAGTTGGCTTCCTGTCTCCCTAATATAGCGGGGGCCCACATAGTGAGCACCGGATGCAGTAAATGAAATGGGTGGATGTGCAGGAAAGTCTTTGCTGGACATGAATAGATCCTTTGGGGAAGGGGGAGATGTAGGTAAAAGTTTTACACCTCGTGTGGCAGCAACAGAGCCATGGAGAGAATTGCATCTGTGGAATGTTGATAGAGATGGAAATATATCTTTGGTGGTGTGGTCTGACTGTAGATGGCAAAAATGACAGAGGATAAATGCACTGTATCTGGCTGTTACTGGGGTGGAAAGTGCAGACCAGGGTTCTATCCTTGTTGCAGTTGGAGAGGTGGGATATGAGGGTGGAGGTGCAGGAAGCAGAGAGGTGCTGTAGGGCATTGTTATCACATGGGAGGGGAAACTGTGGTCCCTAAAATAGGACATCTAGGATGTCCCGGAATGGAATTACTCCTCCAAGGAACAGGTACAATGGAGGCAGAGGTATTAGGAGTATGGGATCACATTTTTACAAGAGGTGGGTAAAGAGAGGAAGGTAGCTGTGGGAGTCAGTGTATTTGAAACTGATGTCCATGTTCAATTGGTTGCCGGAGATGGTCAATGTGTACTTGAGGTTAAGACAGAAAGTGTTGGAGGAGTTGATGAACCGTTCAACCTACTTGTGGGAGCATGAGACTGCACTGATACAGTCATCGATGTAGCAGAGTTAAAAAGTGTGTGTGTGTGTGGGGGGGGAAGAAAGAGGTTGGTGCCGGTGTAGCTACAGAAGATGGACCGTTCCATGTACTCTACAAACAGGCAAGAACAGTTGGGCCCATCCGGATGCCCATAGCTACCCCTCTGATCTGAAGTGGCAGGATTCGATGGAAAAGTTGTCAAGAGTCAGGACAGCCAGTCTTCCTATTTTTGACTTGTCTTTGCACCTGTTCATGACAGTTTAACGAGTTGTATGGCTGCATCTTTTCAGCTTTATGTCCTCCATTTTACTTTCCTCAGACCCAAAGTCGATAGTTTCATTCTTAGCGATGAGACTCTAGTTTTGCTCATTCACTGAAAGTCAGTTACTCAGTAATTTTATACTTAATGCACACAGTTTACTGTTTGCAGAAAATTTAAATATCCAGGCAACTAAACAATTCAAATGTGGACAGCGTTTAAAAAATTAAATATAGATTACTGACATCTCAATGGGTCCTCAGTTGTGGAACAGAAGTGGTGGTTGAACTGTTTGGAAATCAGATGAAAAACATTTCGCAGTCTTCAAAGTGATGTTGATGAGTGCCCATTCTCAGTGTGGGCGATCTCTGAGGCACCTTCTGGTCATCATCATCCTAGAGATTGATCTGGATAGATCTGTCATTGGTAACAGATGGTTCCTCACGATGGCCAAATTATGGAGCAAGTCAGGATGAATCCAGACTTCCTTTGATCCACTCCTACAATCTCCTCTTCCCTTTAGCGACTCAGAAGTGTTACTAAATCCTCTACCAACTGAAGCAGGTCGTCACCATTGAGAGAAACCTAGCTGAATAGAGTTTTTACACCTTTTGCTTGCAATTCTTCAACAAAATCTGCTCACCTACCTCTATACCCAACTTGTATTATGAGCAAATTTACAGATGAAGACAGGTTACCAATCAAAAAGAGCAACCATTTCTTTGGTAAATAACTCTTTATTACTGGAATTACAAAATACAAGAAAACCAGTACAGTATCAAAATAGCACATTAATAAGACGGACACTAGGTACAACTTCACAAAGGTGAAATCTTTTACATACAATGAAGAATTACAAGATCTGTTTGGACTGCTGCAATTCTTCTCCAGCTGCAGAATTCTTACTGTTTAAAAGCTGAGACTCGACCCCTAGATTTAAAAAGGTTCAAACAGGCTAACAAGTACGTAGCTTACAGAATCTCTGAGCAATTGTCAATAAAGCAAAGATTATGTACTACTCTTAAATCCTGGCAATAAGAAAAAAAATGTTTGTCAGAACATCTAAAGCATTTAAATGAAGTGTGCAAGTTGCAAAGTTGTCACTATCCCTAGATTCTGCTTGCCCAGTTGTTACCTATTTCTTTTCCCAGTGTTACGTTGGCAATTAATATTAACTATAATTGAGACAAAAGTAAACAGGTTTAGGGTAATTGTAGCGGTTGCAATGTCAGCTATCAATAGTTCAGCAAAAAGGCCCAACTACATCCATAATGTTGTACGAAATGATCCAACGAGCCAGAACTGGTGTTATGAAAAAGTGACCAGCATTTAGGAAGGTTAGGAAAGGGAAAATTGAATTAAGGGTGTCTCACTGAGAGACCACACACATTTGTTCCAAATGGCTAATGAACAGCTGGCAATAATGTTACCCTCATGTTGACAAGCTGCTGATTGGGAAAATCTGCCTGAGAATGTCTTTTAAAAGTACTGCTAACATTATGACTGCCTCTTCTCTTTTACTCGCTGGCAATGAAATTAAAGTTACCATCACGGTCTCCCCACCTGCTTCCTTGTCCCCAGAAGAGAAAGCCTTTATAATGCCTGTGCCAAGAATAGCATCTGAAAAACTGAAGCACCTGCATGATTGGCAGTTTGACACTGTAGCTGATAACCTGATGTCACCAGTAACAAAAAGGCACATTCCAGGAATTGAATCTAACCTCCAAGCTCCCCACATTAGGTCAGCAGCACTGACAGATATTCCAACAGCAATTTTAATCAACATATATACAACATGCACTGCAATATCAAACAAAACAGATTCACAGTAAACAAAGGGGAGAGTTCAAGTTTTATTAACTGGAATGACATTACTAATCAAGTGCAAAACAATGCAAGCACTGAGAGATGGTACAGGTCATTCAAATTACAAAAACAACTTGGCTACAGAACATAGCATTACAGCTGATGGTAACCACAAAGACTTCCCCCTTTCAGGGCAAACAGTTTGGTTGGTCTCAACTTAAAGCTCCAAAATGTTTGTACCTCATTAACAGTGTGGTTTGTGATGACATGACATTTGGACCTGAGGAAAACCTAGGAAAGCAATCGTGAAGCTTTACTGTTGCAATCCTACTAACTGAACCTCAAATAAAAACATGGTTTGAGAATTTAAAATGATCAGCTACATATTCTGTACAATGCCTCAGAAAGAAAATTGACTTTTACATTTAATTAGTTCATTTATGAAACACCTACCTTTAATGAAAATCCAGCACTCAAATATTTGAAAGAAAACCTACTGTTATGAATACTAAGCAGTATGTAAACTGGCCAATCATTAAACAACAAGGAAATTGGTTTTAAAAATCCTCAAATCAACAGAACAGGAAGAATCCACTTCTACCCATGTATGGAAAATATTGAACAGTAGCCTAAAGCATCAGATTGCACCCAACAACACTGCAACTTCCAGTCATCTGTTGTTTGGTGTATTGGCAGCTGGTGAAGGATAGCTCCCCTTTTTACTGTTAAGCAATAGTCCTCGTAGATAGCAGAGTAACAAGCTTGTGACCACAAGAAAGTAGTTGAGTAATAGTTCAATATTTTACCTGTTAAATTTAAACCATCAGAAATCAATTCTATTTTAAAATCCAAGTTAAAGTACTGACATGAACCACATCTCATTGCTTGCATGAAAAGGACATGACTATTCACTTCATTTCGGCAACTGAAGCGAGCTTTGTGAAAACCCAAGAGATTGGGGGTAAAGGATGCAAGTAGAAAGAGACAATTCACTGTCACTGTTTTGGAATCTCTTTTACTGAGAAGCTGTTCTTATTTCTGAATGCTATGGGCTGTTCCAAATAGATGTTAATTTCATTTAGATTGCACTTTATGATACATTAAGTACCCAATAACTCCCACTGTGACCCTGCATTTAAGTATGGACAGTCTTCAATGCCCAAACTGGCAGTCACAGACAGCACCATTCTACACTGCAACTATGCAAGTTAAGAACCATGTTAAAACTTCTCAGCCAATAGCTAATTTAGTCAGACTCTCTCACAATGATCAGAATTCTAAAAAGCAAATCAATCTGATAATCTTGCAGTCAAGGAGGTGTTACTGCAGTTATGGAGGGAATCCAAAAAAGTTTTCTGATTCTTCATTTCACAGGTGCCTAAGAACAGCTTTTATCCACATCGTGAGTTTATAAACAATTAAAACTGGAAGAGACTTAAAATAAAAGCGATATTAATTGGAAAAAGAGTTTTGATGGTTTGTATAGAGACTTCCAAAAATTGAACATTTGACTCAACTTATTTCTTTTATCAGATCACAAACAGTAACCTAATTTGCACTGGAAACTTGCTATGACAGTGAAAAGGGCAGTCTGAATTTTTAGCTTCAATTTACAGCCAAATTATAGAATTGCTGAACATCCTGGTAAAATTACACTACAAGAATATCAGACAAAAAACCTACCTTTTAAAGGATACACTTGAAAATGGAACAAGCTGGTTTTTAAAACATTCTGGAGA
The DNA here is from genome assembly GCF_004010195.1 of Chiloscyllium plagiosum. NCBI lineage: Eukaryota > Metazoa > Chordata > Chondrichthyes > Orectolobiformes > Hemiscylliidae > Chiloscyllium > Chiloscyllium plagiosum. Next base: position 22,829,438 of record NC_057748.1, on the reverse strand, counting down.
GTGGTTGAACCTAGGGCACTACAGGATTCAAACACTTATTCGGAGATAAGCAGGAATCAAGGTTCAAGCACTGACCAATAGATGCTTCCATTTTAGTGAGTGATCAACAGGTTGACTGGGCCATGATTTGCAAGCATTAACACACAACCTACACTTCAGGAGGATTTACAGTAGGTGTCAGGAGTAACATTTGACACAATGGCCCATGTTTGATCATGTGGGATCAGCGTCAGGAAGTTTGCTTCTTGCCCCGCACACTATTATAGTAATGAAGTCAACATGAATGCAATTGGATTATTTATCCTCTTTAAACTTTACTCATCAGTAGAAAATGGAGCTGATGCCTAGGTCTTATAAATGGGGAAATAAAGTGGAAATTTACAAAAACAAATTTATTTTCGGCTTGATCCCTGTGATGTAGGTGGTGGTGGGGGAGGTGGTGCAAATTGATAGGTCCCCTGGGACATGTAACTCAACAGTGAGTTGCTCTGTTGATATGTTTGAGACATCAGTGGCTGTGGCTGCTGCCCCATCCCATTCTGCCTGAATTGCGCAGAGGACTGTGGGGTTCGCCCTGCAGCGGCAGTGGATGAAGCACTATAATTACTTGAACCATAAGCCGTGCTTTGGGCAGCAGTACCATAACCGGAGGTACTGTAACTGCTCCCTGCACTTGAACTTTGGAAGGTACCCGTTTTCCCAAATCCTGCTTGAGTTACAGCCCCATATGTGCCTTGGTTAGTCCCCCCGTACAGCCCACTTTGGGTAAAATTTGGATACTGGACTGACTGTTGGCCATACACAGGGGTCCCAAAACTGTTGGTCTGTGCAGATCGGAAACTCTGCTTACTCAATGGACCGCCACTGTCTCGGGTATCTCTCTGGCTCCCGAACCTGCCCCCATCTCCCCTGTCTCTGCGATCCCCATCGAGGTCTCTAAAAGCCCGGCTGCGGCCTCTGTCACGATCGTCTCTGTACATGGTGTTAGGGTTGGAGCCAGTGGGCCGGTAACGAGAGCGGCCTCCTAGAGTGGGGGGAATAGAAACATGCTTAGTGAATTAGAATTAAATTGCACATCTGTATAACACATCCACATTGGTAAAAATTATTCCATCTCTTGTTGCTGAATGAAATACCAGATTTGACCACATACATTCGCCTCAAATTTACAATAAAGATGTAGGTAACTTTCTTCTCCCCTCTGTCCACCTACTGAAGCATATTCTCTCAAGTCACACAATAAACCATTCAGGTGAAAGGCTCCAAACCTCTTGACAGGCTGCCATAGTAATCTGTGTGAGTGCAGTCCAGCATAGAGACCCATCTCATTCAGTGAGGAACCTCTCACTCTACATATGCAGGGAACGGAGTGTGTGTCCTATATATTTACAGCACCATGTATTACAGCTCTTCCCCCTTTTACCGTTTGGACAAATGTAAGATTACTCATAAAATCCTGTAATAATCTGGACAAAAAAAAAGGCTTCAAATCCAAAATTATGGTCAAACTGAAGCTACAGAAAGCTGCAAATATTAAAATTTTCACTTCTGAAATTGGGCAAAACAGTATTTCAAGAGCTTTTATTCAAAACCATTTCACTGTCTCAGTGCAACAGCTAACGTTTGGAGGAGAAAGTTAAGGGAATTTAATTTTGAACAATCATTGCCAGTCCGACATTAGTCAGGTCTCCTTGGAAATAAGGAGAAATCTTGCAAGACGGAAGTTGTTGACGGAAGGTACTGAACCAGAGATTTATATTACAGCATAGAAGGCCTTTTTGACCTCCTCTCTCTGCTGCAATCTCAAATTAATGATGCCCTGTCCCACTCAATACCTCAACACCATCAATCTCGCAACAACTAATCCATCAACAGTTCCACTCCCATATTGTGCTACAGGCAGAATGTGAACCAAAAGAATATTTTCTTCTTTCACCGAACAATATTTGTGCTTTGAAAATTCTCCTCTCATCAGTGACAATTTATAATTAAGGACATCACTGATCCTTCAACCAGAAGGTGTTTATGTACTGTTAAAATTCTAGACAATTAAAAACCTCTACATCAGTCTTTTAACACTGAAAAGTACAGAACAGCAATGGACCCTTTGGTCTACGATGTTGTGCCTAACATGACGCCAAATTAAACGAATCCCTTCTGCCTGTCCTTGGTCCATATCCCTCCATTCCTTGCATATTCACATGCTCATCTAAACGTCCCTTAAACACCTATTATAGCTGCCTCTACCCCTAACAGTGTGTTATACACTCCTACCACTGTAAAATATTTGCCCCTCACATCTCCTTTGAACTCTCCCCTTCTCACCTTAAATGCATACCTCTTAGAATTAGGCATTTCATCTCTGGGAAAAAGATTCTGACTACCTATCCGCACATCTCAATTTTATAGACTTCTATGAAGTCTCCCCTCAGCCTCCATTGCTCAAGAGAAAACAACCTGAGTTTTTCTAGCATCATACCAGGCAGCATTTTGGTAAACCAAAGCCTCCACATTATTCCTGTAATGTGGTAACCAGAAGTGAATGCAATACTCTTAAGCATGGCCTAACCAAAATCTTATAAAACTGCAACATAACATCCTGACTCTTGTACTCAATTCCCGAATCAGCACAGCATACGCCTTCTTAACTATAGTATCTACTGCTCTGGCCACTTTCAGGTAGCTATTGACTTGAACCCCAAGATCCCTCTGTTCAGGGTCCTGCTATTAACTGTATACGTTTCTTTAACATTTGATCTCCCAAAGTTCAGCACCTCACACTTATCCAGATTAATCACGATCTGCCATTTCTCCACCCTTATCTGATCTATATACATCTGTATCCTTTGACAACCTTCTACACTATGCACAACCCCCCTAATCTTTATATTGCCTAAAAAGGCACTCACTCACCCCCCCCCTCTACATTTTCATCAGAATCATTTATCTATATCACAAATGGCAAAGGTCCCAGTTCAGATCCCTACTGAACACCACTCATCACGAATGTCCAGCCAGAAAAAAAACACCCTTCCACCACTATACTCTGTATTCTATCGGCAAGCCAATTCTGAATCTATGCATCTCGATCCCACGCATCTTAACCTTCTGGATGAGAATATCACGAAGGACTTGTCGAAAGCCTAAGTATAATCCATGTAGACAACATCCACTGCACTACCCTCATCGATTACCTTTGTATTTTTTGAGGTGACGACAATCAGTAAGACATGACCTGCCTTCCACAAAGCCATGCTGACTGTCCCTAATTAGGCCATGCTTTTCCAAATGCACATATACTCTCCAATAGCTTCCCAACCACCAATGTGACTCTCCGGTCTAATTTTTCCTGGATTATCCCTATTACCCTTCTTGAACAGGGAAACAACATTAGCTACTTGCCACTCCTCCTTCATTAACAATCTCTGGCATTGTCCTGCTGCATCCATGATCTTCAAAGGGACATTTATTTGTTACTTTCTAGCACTTGTACTGTTGCTTAACCTGCATTCTTATTCAACCTGCTCAGAGATGTTCTTAACTGTTGAGCCACTACCATTTTGCCACAAGAGGGCTCCTTATAGTAACTCCATAAAACATGTGATATATTTGATGGTTACATCTATCTGCATTCACACTTTTAGTTAAGTATTTGAACACCTAGGTTCTGCTGATGCAAATTGCAGCATATTTCCGTTGAACGTGTATTCTTCCACTTGATATTCTGGCTCATGTTATCTAATCTCATAGCAGCCACTAGCATCCTCACATAAGAGCTGATTCTTTCAAAGCACCTACAGTATGTTGTGTGTTCTATTTCAAGGTCTTACAAATTTGCTCGTTAGAAAAACTTCTGCTATAACTTCTACTTCAGGTAGTGTTCCAGATCATAACTGATGGTGCAAGTAAAACATCTAATCACATCCTTTTATTTTAGTCACTTATTCTGTGCCCTCCAGTTACAACTTGAAAGGAATACTGAGTGTAGAGACAATATCTTCCTTTAAAGAAAAAGCACAAGACTATCAAATTTTATGAATATTGGCTATCGAGGAATATTACATTGAATTGTGAGAAGAGAGAGGCTTATGGCAGATATCAAACGCTCAAAACAGCAGAAGTCCTAGAAGAGTACAGAATGTCAGGGATTAATCGAGAACAGTCAGTACGGTTTTGTTAAGAGGACATGTATGACCAACTTGATTTAATTTTTTTTAAGAGGTGACCAACCTCGTAGATGAGGGCAATGCTTTTGACATCATCTACTTGGGACTTGTTAAGATTTTGTATGCGAGACTGATAGCAAAGGCAAGAGCCCATGGGATCCAATGGAATTTGACAAATTGGATCAACAACTGGCTAAGTGGCAGGAAGCAGAGAGTGATGAGTAAGGTGTTTTCTGACTGGAATTCTGTGTCCAGTGGTGTCCCACAGGGATTAAAGTTGAGGTTCTTGCTATTTGTGTTTCATATAAATAATTTAGACTTGAATGTTGGAAGTTTACAAGTCTGCAGATGATGCAAAAACTGGTGCAGTGGTAAATAGTGAGGAGGCTAGCCTAAGATTACAGGAAGGTTTAGACAGGTTGGTCAGATAGGCTGACCAGTTGATCAATGTTAAAAATCACACAACACCAGGTTATAGTCCAACAGGTTTAATTGGAAGCACACTAGCTTTCGTAGCGACGCTCCTTCATCAGGTGATAGTTGATCAATGAAATTCAATTGGAGAAATGAGAGGTGAAGCACTTGGCTAAGACAAACAAGGCAAGGAATATTGATGAACAACAGGATCCTGGGAAGCACATAGTGTCAGAGGATCCTTAGTGTCAATGTCTCTTAAGGTAGGAGGACAGATGGAGATAGCAATCAAGAGGCTGTATGGTATATTTGCCTTTATTAATCAAGCCCTAGAGTTTAAGAGCATGGAGCCTATGTTGGAATTATATAAAATGTTAGTTAGACCACAGCTGGAGTATTGTGTATACAGAATGTGGTATACAGAATCCACATTATGGAGGGGATTTGATAGCACTGGAGAGGGTGCAGAGAAGATTTACCAGAAAGTTGCCTGGCCTGGAGATTGGTTTGTTTTCTTAACAGCCAGAGAAGGAGATGGAAAGGGAACATGATTGAGATGTATTCAAATTATGAGGGGCAATTATGACAGGAAGAAACTTTTCTCCTTGACTGAGGAATCAATAATCAAAGGGCATAGTTTTAAGTAAGGGCAGAAGGTTCAGAGGAGATGTGAAGCAAAAAAAAAATCACACAGAGGGTGGTGGGAATTTGGAACTCACTGCTTATAAAAGGGTGATAGATAAACCCTCATAACATTAAGTTGTATTAGATGTTCACGGGCGATACCAAAGCTGTAGGCCAAATTCTGGAAAATGAGGGGCAAATAGTTAGGTGATTGTTTTTGATGGGCGCAAACATGATCGGCTAAAGGACCTATTTCTGTGTTCTATGACTTTGTTATTCTGTCAAAACTACTGGTTATTTTGAATACCTCAATTCAAGCGTCTCAGTCTTTTCTACTTTTAACAGAACAATCCCATATTCTTTAATACCTCCAAATAACTACTATTCCACAACTTTGTTCCATTCCAGCACGTTTGCTTTTGTACCCTGTCCCAGGCCACAGGATCTTTCTTAAAGTTTGGTAACCAGATTTGATTTCAATACTCTTGCAGATTTAGAAAGGCTTACCATGCCTGCCACCCATTTGCCTATTTGGCTAAAGTGTTCAAGGTAAAGGACTGAGAGCAAGAAATGACAGGAAAAAGTGTTAACAATCAGAGCTCAGATCTTGGCTTGAGTGTAATCAGTGATTGGATAAAACAGTGTACATTCACGATAATGAGGTAGTTTTAGCTAAGGGGCACTGCCTATTAAAGGAAGACAAGCAAGCATCTTAAACACTGATTAATGATTTTGAAATAAACACTTGACATTCGCCCCTTCTACAAGTGTCTCAGCAATGACATTCCTAAAATGACCCGAGTTCCCGATCCCAGGTTCGCTACATGGAAGCTAGTGTTCAGGAATCAGCTTTTAACAGGATCTGGTCTAGTGAAGTGCCCAATCAGTAGAAAAATGAGAAATTAAAGAATTCAGTTACCTCTTCCGCTTCCTCTCCCATGATCAACAAGTTGTAAGAGTTTTGGGTTAATGGCTTGATTGGCCTCTTCCAGCACTTTGATCAGCTCCCTAGCTTGTTTCACATTGCCTGGTGTGAAGAAGGTGTAGGCCGTGCCTTTATTAGTACTGCGTGCTGTACGGCCAATGCGATGTACATAGTCCTCAGAGGAATTGGGATAGTCGTAATTGATGACAAATTTGATGTCTTCCACATCTGTAAAAGCAGAGTTGCAGTGTGGTGTGGAGAGATGGGGAATGTGCCAAATTGAAGCAGCACAAACAGCACACCACAACAGCCAGGTAGAAAGAGATCAGTTAAAACAAAGATTCGAGTACAAGTACCTTTACAGTTTATGTTACTGTACTGCAATGGATCCCCCATCACATGCAGAGTTTTAAAAACCCACACCATGCTTTGAAACTTCACATATCAAACAGCAGAACAGGGAGCACAAACATAAAACAGCTTTTTCTGAACTACTTATAGTGCACATATCTCTGTCAGGAGAGCAGATCCACCAATCTACCAACCAGAAAATCAACTGGAATTCTCAAAACACATTGCTCCAGAACAGACCATTCGTTTCAGTCTGGGACGCATTGCTTCTCTTTAGTTAAGTTCCTGACTTAGAGATTATGTATTTGGGAAAACTAGACATCATTGCACATCAATTATAAACACATTTACAGCGCCTGTAAGTGCTCCTTTCACCAGCTTTAACTTCTAAAGGAGATGCAGATAAATCCGATTCAATCAAGAAAGACTGTGCATTACCATTTTACATAATCAAAAACAAGGTATTTTAAACTTTTACAGGACTTGATCTCTATCCAACTTCTTGTATCTTAGACACAGCTCAAACAAAAACTGTTAAAGAAATAGCTGAGCTTTGACAAGCCTGTAGACGTAACAGTGGCTGATCCAAAGACAGACAAGAAAGAGGGAGTTAGTTCCACAAAGGTAGATGGAACATGACCCATCCTGCACAAATCCATTTCCAATATTGGTGAAGCTTGTTATAATTGTACTATTCTGCATCCCACTTTCATGCCATAAAAGAAACAACACAAGAACAAGTGACCTCTAAGTACCAACGGAATCACAGAACTTATGTGGCAGGGCGTATCTCACAGTGGACATTTGCTGGATCTGAATATCTTGCTCATCTTAGCATTCTCACAAAACCCTGAAACCTCAGTTTTTAATATAACAGTTCACAAACTTCAGACTAAAATCCTAACCTGCCATTAACCACCAATACCTTCAAACAAAAACAAACAATCTTAACTTTGAAAAGTGATTAACCCAACACCCTTGCAGGAAGGATATACGAATAACAAAGATTTCCTCACTCTTGCTTCAGTCAAATATGCTCAGACTTTTACTTTGGGGGAAAAACAAATTGCTACACAGAAAGTCCAGTAACTTAGATTTATTGTACTATTTGATACTAGAGTACAGTTTAAATTAAATTAAAATTAAATTAAATTTAAATTACAGATTAAAGCACTCCTGAAAACAAGGAGCCCGGTCATTTAGCAATAAAGGATAAAATGAGAATAACTCTACAGTACCAAATGTCAACATATACAACACTTCCCCAGGCACCATACTAAACAAAATAACAGCTAATGGTGCTACCAGAGATACAGTTTACAGGAAGAGCTAAGTTACAAATGATGTTACTTTGAACATAGTATATAGGCACACAGTGATGCTCGAGTTATAGCTACTGACTTTGTCAAATAAGAAAACATACCAATATTTCCCAAAAGCCCCTCGGAGAGCTTGATTGGCTTAAATAACAAGTATTATTTAACCCTGGTCTCAAATATAGATCTGTGAAGAAATACTTCAAGTTTCCAATTCCTAAATGCTGCAGTAATGTGAACTTCAGTTCACAATGCTCTTTAAGGCTAGAAATTATCATCGAATCATTGGTATCTGACCACTAGAATCTATTCTGGTACTCCAGAATGCTGGCACAACACTGACTAGCTGACCATTGACTGACATATTTAGATTTAGACTAAAGTGTCAGATTCTTCTGCAATATTCTGAATGGAGTAATCACGTAAGAAATCTTCTATACAATATTCTCAAGTAAAATTCTTGGCTAGATTATAATATTTATGGGTATACATATACATTTATATAATCAAGAATTATAATGCTTCAAAACACTACAAATGACACTACAAAACACTCATTATCTCATACTGAAGACTGGGTCTCAATGATGTCTAACTTATAACAACCCTGGAATCTGAGAGTTGGAATGTGTTTGGAATTTGGCTTCGTGCAACTACTGATTACTTGTGACAACCTTCTAAAACCAAAACTACACCGTTCTACTGGCCATCACCATAATTTATTCTTGCCTTTAGTGAATGGGCACAAAGCTGAGTGGCCAACAATATCTTGAAATTATTGAAGCAGCAAGCATTTTTCAGTTCAGATTCTGAATTATAAAGGAGCCCTTCTGCAGGGAATTAGTCTGAGTTTTTTTAAGCAACTGATTTCTACAAACATTTTAACTGTACCCACGGACTCTAATGATTAAGGTCAACAACACGCCCTATGTTAGCTCCTACTGTAGTAGTAACTGCATGATAATTTTAAACATCAGTGATAATTCCAGATTAATGATATAACTTAACCCTTTACAATCTGCATTTTAGAAGATGATGCCTAGACAACAGATTTCCTCCCTGCTGTGTTGAGTAGTATTTACCAGTCCGATGCACACTCCCTCCATCGTACTGCCGCAGCCAATCCCGTTTCTTTGGTTCTGGTGGTCTCCTTTCGACCTCCGCCCTGCGACACGGGACCAGTGGAGCTGGGAGAGCATGCATCGAGCATTCCCTTGTAGCGAGAGGTCCCACACGCTGGGATGGATGGCTGAATACATTTCTGTAGCCCGACTTTCAGGGGGCACCAAAGGGCTGCAGTTTGTCATTAAATTAGGTCCTCCAACCCACTCTCCAAAAACAAGGCAACTCCCAACCCATGCTGTATCCCAATCCCAGACTTACTTTTAAACATTTCAGAATATTTTTCTTTGAAATTTACTGACAAACTATTATTGAAGTCTGTTTCTCATTACAAGAATGGGCTCAAGTTTCACTATGCTATCTCTTCCTATTTTAAATAAAAAGGATGAACATTACAGTGACTGAACTACTCACCCCAATAGACAGTCAGAAGTAAAGAGATAAACAGATATGAAAAATGTACATGAAAAATGAAAAACAAATCATTATAGCACATATTGATATCAAATAGAGACGGAAGCAGACAAACAGCAGAGATATGGATCTCAAGTAGCAAGGTTTAAATGACAGCCCATCCTAAAGGACAAAAATCTATTACAATAGTGAAAGCCAAAAGCTTATATCACCTGTGTCCTACTATCCATAGTTATTGACAAATGACAGCCGCCTTTCCATATTTTATAATCTCATTGTTTAACTGTAAAAGGTCTGCATCTCAGAAAGCTGCATTTATGAAGCCAAACTTACTTGCCAGCTTCAGGTGACAAGACGACAGTACTTTTCAATGTTAACATTTATTTCCATAGCTTGGAGAATGTGGATCACCAAAATGGGCACCTTAACACCAATAGCAAGCCACAAGACAGGTTTACTGAATAACCAAATGCCAGTCAGTGAGCTGCCTGCAACTATACACTAGAGGTACTGCAAACTGAACTGAAAAGAAGCTGAGTGATCTTACGCACCGCACCAGTACTGTATTACAGTGTGCTAGGATGAGCTCAGTTATGACCAACACTTAGCTATCAGCTCTAGTGTCGTATAGGGTATTCTGCTAGTTGGTTGGTATTTTTCAGATAACTTTCACATACTCAACTAACCAGAGGGAGCATTTTTTCCAGCAGCCTTTTATTGTGGAGAAGTAAAAGGTATTAGAATGATAAACCCAAACCATGACAAAAGGTTAACATTATGTGAAGCAATGCAAGGGGCTCGTGTACTATATCTTTTAAATTATTACCAAGTGAAAGATCTAAGTGATGTCCCTGACATTGAAGTTATGGAGAAGCTCCGATAATTCTTTCCCAGTTGGCAACAAAAGACAGGAAAAGCTATGTTAAGGAATAAGGGACAGAGAAACAAAGTGTGGAGCATAAAAATTGAGACTTTCCAAATTCTTTAAAATTATTTTGATTGCTTTTTAATATTACCCTGCTATGATTGCTGTGCACTATAGACTGCAGATTTTAAAACTCAGAGCCCATTATTAATGGCAGACTGGGAAAAATATTAAGAAATGTTGCTGCTCCTATGATTTGATCAAAACACATGGCAGATATTTCATTCTCTTGCAACTAGCACTTCCCCACAGAGAAAGTTTGCTTTGCACCAGAAAACCTCAAGCCCCTAACACAATGTTCACAGCTAGCCTTATAAACTATTGTCTACTGGCTCTCCACAATATTATGTTTCAAAACAAAACTTTTCCCACCCTGGTAGAATCAGTCGGTAACAAGAAACAGACTGTAACCTACATGAAATAGTTCTTCGTTTTGTAGTAAATTCTACAATGGCTAGGCAAGATGCAGAAACAGCAATCTACTCATTCCTACCTTAAAAACTTTTTTTGCAACCCGCTTTTCGGGCAGCGCAACTCAGACAGGCCCAAGATGTTACCGGACAAGCCCCGACATGACGTCCTGTGAAGGTGAGGGAGATACTTGGCATGCTTGGCAGTAGGGGTTTCACAGTAGTTGAGAGTAAACTGTTTGCACCACGTTACTCCAGTTCTCATCAGAAACCAGACCCCAGGGATTGCAATAGAGCCACAAATCCAGCAGATGGATCAGTTGGCTGCAATTGTTGCTAACCAGCGGGGATTCAGTAGTTTCTTTTTGCAGTATGAACTAAGAATGAGCAAACTGTTCCATCTGGAGTTTCCCCATTAAGGGGCCCTAATTTTGTAACAGCCACACTTAACAAACCTTCTAACCCTTTAAAGTAAAGAGACCAAGAACATATACGCCATTAATTCCTAGTTTATTACCAGTGCCCGTTAAAGGGGAAGTTACTTCGGAACAGTCTGTCCATCTCAGTGTGAAACAGTGGGCCACTGTCAGTGCATGCATGGTGTTCCCATTAGTAGCTAGAAAGATTTGTTTCTAGCTCTGAGGCACTTAACAGTTTGAGTGCAGAACTGGCCGGCCATGTAAATGTAGTGCTTGGTGTGAAACCCCTAATCAGCAGACAATTCCACACGCCCCTTAGTTTCAGCAGTAAACCAATTATAAGTAAATCAAATTTGGATCATACAAGGGAAATGTCAGAATTTAACAGGGAATTTTGGTTCTGCTTTCAATTTTCTGATCTTGGAACTGGCTTTTGTGCTGGTTTTCAATGAACAGGGTTTCAGATAAAGCCACTTTTGTCAGTAAAATACTGAAATTATACTGAATTCCAGCTGTTAGAAAACTGAAGAGATAAATTGCTAAACAGGCTCTTTCAGACCAAGCTGGGGATACACAAAATTAAGTTGTATCCCTTAGACAACAAATCTATTTGTAACTGATTTCAAAGCCCATTAGCCATCAGGATGCCCACAAATCAAGGGTTCAGCCTGCCTCACTGCTACATTCAAAAGCAGTTTACATTAATCTCTTTCAAATGTGGGTTCTTTAAGTGCTTCTAGTGCAATAAGGGTACTCTACATGTGCACAATCAGGGAGCACATTAGCACAATTTCTATTGCCCCTTGTTATTAATCTAACACAGTGTTAGATGTGCCAGGAAAACAAATGCAGCACCTGAACAACACAATTGCCATTAAAATAATACTTCAAAAGGCAAGGCTTTCCTGCATCTGGATCACGCAACTGCAGGGTCCAAACTTCTAACAGGTACCCATGCAATCTTTCACATATATTACACAAAACAATAGTTTCTGTTTGGATCATAATAATGACTCAAACCTCATCAACAACTCTAGCATAACTGAGGGCAACAGCTGATGTTATGCAAGTGGAATCCAGAATATAGCAGTAATAGAAGTTTCTGTAATTGAAGTCCAGATTTCATAGAGTGAATACTGATAAATAAAGTATCCAAAAGGTTCAGTGCTCCACTTTCAAAAGGAATTCTGGAGTCACAGAACAAATTTACACCAGCTATTAAACAGCCTTATGGTTAAGTGTACTATGTCTACTGACCTCTCAGAAGTACACTTGAATACATGTTCCCATTTTTGGAATATCTCTCATCAAGTAAGGGGCAACATTTAACATGTATCCAGAAATCTCAACTAAATGTGCCCAGACTGTGCACAGAGCCATAAATTCAGCTGGACCCCACTGTACACCATCTGACTAAGATGGGTAAGATTACCTGGAACCTGTATAGTATCCTGGTTGATAGGTGAACTCGGGTAGTACAGAGCCTTATTGCCTCATTGCTAGGCTATGCTGGTTTGATGGGCAAGTCAATATCTATGAAGTCCCCTAAGTATTCTCTCCAATAAGATGGCTTGGAGCAGGGCTTGAACCCCACAAGGCCAGGACAAGCTGGATATTCAGTCAGTTGGAAAAAACATTATCTGAAGACCCTATTTATTTAACGAACCAGTCCGCTGCAGAGGTTGAACCAGACAGTGCCAGGGCGAGCTGGATAACAGAAGTCGGGGTAAACATTATCCGAAGACCCCAAATTTGGGACAGCCAGCCCAGTGCATAGGGGTTAAGACCCCACACGGTAAGGCTAAGCTTGGTTTATGTAGGTGGCGGTAGATGGATATCTCCTCTCCCTCTTGGTGCTCGTTTTGTCATGCCTAGGCCTTGCCGCAGGCCTGTACCTTAATACAAAAACAAAGAGACATTTTAAAAAACAAAAATAAGTCACTTATTTAAAAAGCTCAAGATGGTGGGGAAATCACACTACGTCACTTTAAATATCGCTTTCCTCTTTCAGTTTAGGCAATTTCATAGCTTGATCTGTAATACTTTTTCCTGCAAACAAGTTGAGTACAAACCTAGACCTCGAGATGCAACATCAGTTGCAATAAGGATTGGTGCCTTTCCGGATCGGAATTCTGCAGGAATAGGAGAAAAGCACTTCATTACAAACACTATGTGTAAAACCATATCATCTCTTCTCATTCCTTCAATATACAGGAAGCTTAACTCAATTCATTTTATGTGTAAATTATTTACAAGCAATTGAAAACGTTAAATACTTGTATGCTGCCATACGAGCTCAAAAACACATATCAAAAATAATTTCACAAAAGAGGAATTGCAAGAGCAAAAAGAACTTTAAAAAGAGTGATACCCAAAGAAGAAAATGTCACCAGTTTGACCATTTGATCAAAGTTAAAAAGCTATAGAAATCTCTTCTAGAGGACGTGAAGGGGTGCAGAAAGAGTGTCAACCTAAGCATAGTTGGGATAATGGATGTCAAAAAGCAGTTGCAGATATGATAGGATGGCACAAGACAGAGGAGTGTGGCATAGCATAATAGATCTCTTGGTATAGGGGAGCTACAAGCAGCAGCTACTTTAGCAATTTGTGGGAAAACAGTCGAGGAAAGACCAGTGCTGTACAAATACATATAGGATTTCAAGGAGGCATCTAACAAAACGTCATACAAGAAATTAATAGATGGAGGTACATGGAGTTAATCAGAAAGTGGTAGAGTAATTGAAATAGATGGATAATTTTTTTCCCCCAGATAGTAAGGTGTTATGCAAGGAATAGTTTTCAGTTCATATTCTTCTCAACTTTTGTAAATGAAGTAGACTATTATGCAGGAAGTAGCATTATGAAGTTTGTAGATACTACAAACAAGTAGTTACTAGACAAGTTGATGAGGGTCGAGTAGTGGATGTTGTGTATATGAACTTCAGTAAGGCATTTGATAAGGTTCCCCATGGTAGGCTCGTTCAGAAGGTCAGGAGGAATGGGATACAGGGAAATTTAGCTGTCTGGATAAAGAATTGGCTGGTCGACAGAAGACAGCATGTGGTAGTGGAAGGAAAATATTCTGCCTGGAAGTCAATGGTGAGTGGTGTTCCACAGGGCTCTGTTCTTTGTCCTCTACTCTTTGTAATTTTTATTAATGACTTGGATGAGGAGATTGAAGGATGGGTTAGCAAGTTTGCAGACGACACAAAGGTTGGAGGTGTCGTTGACAGTATAGAGGACTGTTGTCGGCTGCAGCGTGACATTGACAGGATGCAGAGATGGGCTGAGAGGTGGAAGATGGAGTTCAACCTGAATAAATGCAAAGTGATGCATTTTGGAAGGTCGAACTTGAAAGTTGAGTACAGGATTAAAGACAGTGTGGAGGAACAGCGGGATCTTGGTGTGCAGGTACATAGATCCCTTAAAATTGCCACCCAGGTGGACAGGGTTGTTAAGAAAACATATGGTGTTTTGGTTTTCATTAACAGTTTAAGAGCCGTGAGATCTTGTTGCAACTCTATAAAACTTTGGTTAGACCGCACTTGGAATACTGTGTCCAGTTCTGGTCGCCCTATTATAGGAAAGAGATGGATGCTTTGGAGAGGGTTCAGAGGAGGTTTACCAGGATGCTGGTAAACTTACGAAGAGAGATCTCTCTTACGAAGAGAGATTGACTGAGCTCGGACTTTTTTCATTGGAAAAAAACAGCAAGACAGGGGGCCTAATTGAGGTGTACAAGATAATGGGAGGCATAGATAGAGTTGATAGCGAGAAACTTTTCCTAGGGCAGAAATTGTTAACATGAGGGGTCATAGTTTTAAGCTGGGTAAAAACAATGACTGCAGATGCTGGAAACCCGATTGTTGCAGTGGGAGGGGGACTCCCTGAGATTCTTGTAGAGAGAGGAGGAAAACTTCTTCAAGGCAGGCATCTTGGTGGAAAGTATAGAGGGGATGTCAGAGGCAGGTTCTTTACGCAGAGTTGAGAGCGCCATGGAATGCGTTGCCAGCAGCAGTTGTGGAAACGAGGTCATTGGGGGATATTTAAGAGACTGCTGGACATGTATATGGTCACAGAAATTTGACAGTTTGTACATTAGGTTTACCTCATATGAGGATCAATGGTCGGCACAACATCGTGGGCTGAAGGGCCTGTTCTGTGCTGTACCGTTCTATGTTCTACAAAACTTAAAATGCTTAGTTATGGCCTTTTGGATGACAGGCTGAATGCTGAGGGGGGAGAAGCATAGCCTCTGGAGATCAGCATGGCAAAGTGTGAAAGAATACAATTTGGATAAGTAAAACGGAAAGTCAGTTTACAGTAGATGACGAGGTTGGGCAACAATACAATCGATCATCTATAAAACCCTCCTCCACCCCACTGCACTCACAAAGTATCTTTCTCCTTCGACCCCCCCAATCTCACTCTCTGTTGCCAGTGAATGCAAGCAAATCATGACTTAACTTCATTCAGCAGATCCAGAGGCTGCTGATTGCACTTTCAAAACTCTGCTGGCCACCTTTTAGGGACTGAGGAGTGTTTACACAGTAGCTTCAAGGAGTTAAAGAAACTAAATCAACTGTGGAAAGAATGGGTTGAACCAAAGGTCTTTTTTTGTGTTATCGGTTCTTATAATGGTCTTTAGGGAGTTCCCATCTGTCTTGAAAATGGGATTCATTAATAACGTTCGAAAATGGTTACAAACCCAAATTCTACAATTCATTTGAGTAACTGAAATTCATAATACTAAAACAACACTAAGTTATTAATTACATAAAAAAACTCTTGCTTGTAACATGAAAAAGACATCCATTTTTACCATTTAGGACCCAGTCTCTCTCAGGCTGACTTTTATCTCCATGAATGCACATTGCTGGCCACCTACAAGAATGAAGAAAAGGAGCAAGGCTTTAAAAAGGCAAAAAACAAGGTTGTCACCATATTCTGGAACCACCCACAAGTCAATTCCTTCTGAAAGCAGGTCTGCACTTGCCCTCTTGGGTTTCCCTGGCACAAATGCTACTCAGTCTGGAAAGCACAACAGTTGAACTGCTCCACAGTCTCTATACCCTGGTATGTCTTATCCATTCATCCAAGTTACAGTGCTGTGCGTCAATTAATAACCTCTCACTAAAATATCAAAAATTCAAGTTTCATATACCTGATATAGCTATAAATAAAAAATGCTTCCTTCAAATCTGAGGGTTGGGGACCGTAACAACACCTACCCGTCTCTCCGCATTCTCCGAGTCAGATCGTCACAGCGACGTTTGGTCTCTACAAAGATGATGGTCTTATTTTCTTTCTCTGCCATGATTTCCTCCATCAGATGTAGCAATCTACAATTGAATACACACATTCAAGACTGAGAGGTGGTGTTTTTAATGAGTCAGTTTTAGGCATTTTACTCTTAGATGCTAGTGTAGGAAATAGGTTGTGCAATGAAACTTCACAAAGTAGTAGACAGCAGGAGATAAAAACATTTCAAGCAGTATTTAGAGTAGTTCTGATCAGTTGGAAATAACAGTGCTACATAAATACAGGTAATGAACATCTCCAAAAAGACATTATACCACTGACCAAAAACATTCAAGATTGTTGGTAAATTATTATATAGGAGATAAGAATGCTCAACTCTCATTCAACCACTGGGAGTGGTCGGCACATGGATTGTTCTGCTTCAAAAGATGGTGGAAGCTGATTGCAGAAATATTAAGAATGAGTTAGACAGATATTGAAATGGGCTGAGCAGTTCCACTCTGTGCAAATTTCCTATGAGTCTATAAATACAGACATCATTATGAGAAGTCCTCCACCTCACAGAGTGAGGTACCACCTGACAAAGTATCAAGGCACACTCACTTCAGATCCTTCTCAGTCTCCTGACACACATCAACAATTTGGAGAATATTGTGGTTCGCACTCAGCTCCAGGGCTCCAACATTGATCTGGATATAATCACGCAGGAAATCCTCTGCTAGCTGCCGCACCTCTTTAGGCCAAGTAGCACTCCACATCAGGGTTTGTCGGTCCGGCTGAACAAAAGAGAAGTTATTCAGTTTCTCACACCATGCATCTCCACAAAGTGTCAATTTCAATTACTTCAGTTTCAGACTATGAAAATACTGATGGCATTACTTTGTTCAGAATGAAGGGCATTTATTCTCAAGCTGTGTGAACTAGTGCCTGATTTTAATAGCATTACACTGCCTTATAGAGACAGTGCAATTTTCACAATGCTTTCAACTGACACTATTCTTACCCGGATCTGCTCCACAATCTTCCGGATCTGAGGTTCAAACCCCATATCTAACATGCGGTCAGCTTCGTCCAGGACCAGGTAAGTACATCGACGCAGATTTGTCTTCCCAGCTTCTAGAAAGTCAATTAGACGGCCTGGGGTTGCAATACAGACTTCTACTCCTAAAACAGAGAAACAACTGATGAAGAAAATACAGTTCAGAGGCTTGCTCTGGGATCTAAGAGTCAGTGATAGGTGGGAAAGACGGATGCTTATTTGAATTCCTACCTCCAACCCAGGTTCAGAAACCTACATTAAGCTGTTCAAATTTGCATGTAAAATTAAAATGGAGTGAACTGGGTGAGAGGATGGAAGTGTTATTTGAAGATTACTATCCAACTTGCATAAAAATTGTGCAAACAGAATTTGATATTTGCAAAACAAGGAAAAATAAACTGTATGGTTTTATTTTGCATGATTAAATAAGTACAAGATTACTTTAAATGAGCTTTGCAGCGACAAAAGGAAAATGATGAACACAGTAACAGAGTTCTAAATGCAAGTAAACCTGATCTATCTAGGGTGAAGCAGAGTACAAATACACTAGAATCTTGGGTAGTGCTTTAATCTCTTGGGCCAGAAATACACTGCATTAGCAGTCTGTACATATGGATTGACGAAATGTAGAAGCATCAAGTTCCTGAAACAGTCCTAGTACCTTAGTGGCACAAACAGCACATTGTTTACTTTTGTCAGTTGCAGACTATTGCTTTGTGATATGTAGAATAGCTGAGCTCAATCCTTGTATTTGCATATGCTAAATTCTAAAAGGACTTAAATCAGGTCAAGGCACTCCTTCCAAGATTTAAAAAACTCCATACCACTATACCAGTTAAGTTCAAATAGGACAGATTAGAGACAGAATTTGAGATCATCTTTGTTTGAATGACTCAGCTACTTATTGCTTAAACCTACTGAGCCGTGTATGTCCAGGAGAAGCTTTAGCTACAGAAAATTTATTTTCATAAATTTTAAAAAGATCTACTGGGTAGTCATCTTAGCAGTGTAAACATACAGAGGAGACCTCAAAATTCTCAACAATTATGACTTTTTTTCACAATAAAGGGGTTAGCACATACCTCTCTCTAGGTCCCTAATCTGAGGGCCTTTAGGTGCCCCTCCATAAATACAAGTGCTCTTTATACGTGAAGATTTTCCATAGTCTTCTGCAACCAGCTGAACCTGTTGTGCTAGTTCTCGAGTTGGTGCCAATACCAAGCACTGTGAAAAGTGAAACCCAGCAATCAGAACATGATAAAAGATGGGCTTAGCACAGAATAATAGAACAAGTGTAAGTGGCAGTGATTTCATTTTCTTTTCTATAATATTCAAATTAAAACATTTTTTCCTTCAAAACTCAAAACTTTTATTAACCCTTTTTAGCTTTGTAATTTCTCCTCTATGTTATTAATTATGGAGGCCACCTATAAAACTGGGATCAGCCATTTGGATGTTGAGGACAGATGTGGGAAACAGCATTAAGAAAAATAAATTTAATTGTAAATGTAATTCTTAATGTGTCTTCTACCAACATCTCCTGCAGTTCTAGATTTTCTGGCTCAAACATTTAGCTAATTTTCACTTTTGAAACAAAATACTTCGAATTTTCAATGCTTCCAATGGCAAAGCATTCACATCCAAAAACGTGCAGCTTTTGTTTTTTTGGTGACTGTGATTACTCAGTTTCTGGAGTGGATTAGGACTCAAACTGTGACTGAAGGTAAGAGTGCAACCAGTTGACCTGAGAAAGTGTGTAAGATTACAGGGGGAAAAAAAATAATCAGAATGGCCTCTAAAGTTGTTTTCTGTAGATTTGGTCGAGGAAATATTGAATTGAGGAATGGATAAATCCTTTCACCTCACTTGAACAGATGGACTGTATCTTGGATTAACCTCTCATTGAAACAACCACACTTTTAACATCTAACATTCCCCCAGGGCTCTTCTGCACTGACAAACTAGATTATGTGTTCAAACACAAAAGTGGGGCTTGACATTAATGAGTTTAAAGTAAAGCACTCACAATGGGACCATCGCCACGCTCCAGGAATGGCTGGTGGTTGATGTGCACAATGGCTGGCAGTAAGTACTGGAAAATAAAAACTCAGTTACAATTCTTTGCAACAATCTAACCATGTTACACATTTGCTCATAAAACTGTTAAACACTCAGATGAACAACAAATGTCTTGATGTTTTCTTTTCCCACTTCTGCAGCTACAATCTAGATTTAGATCACAATATATTAGCAGTGTCCATTCCTGTAACCAACCTTTCTTACAATTTTATTGACAAATTTGTTGGGTTTTCTAATTAATACTGATGCATTGCAACTTTAAATGCATATGGCATCAAGAGCTCTGTGCCTACTGATACAACGTGATATCACTGATTTCCTCAGTACTATGCAGTGTATGCAACCATCTGTAGCTGCTTCACTCAGTTTCTGGAATGGATTAGGACTCAAACTGTGACTCAAGGTAAGAGTGCAACCAGTTGACCTGAGAAAGTGTGTAAGGTATGAGCAGGTAGGGAAAGAGTTAAGTTTTGAGTTGTATAACAAAAGGCTCAGCTAGCATGACTTTGACCAGATAAGGACTTGCAGTAAACAATAAGGTGCTGAAGGCAAGGGTAGTTGGTTAACAAGAGCTGAAAATGTGTTGCTGGAAAAGCGCAGCAGGTCAGGCAGCATCCAGGGAACAGGAGAATCGACGTTTCGGGCATAAGCCCTTCTTCAGGAAGAAGGACTTATGCCCGAAACCTCGATTCTCCTGCTCCCTGGATGCTGCCTGACCTGCTGCGCTTTTCCAGCAACACATTTTCAGCTCTGATCTCCAGCATCTGCAGACCTCACTTTCTCCTCCTAGTTGGTTAACAAGGTGAAAGGCATCCATTATGTAAAGCCAGTTAAAAAGGTGAAAATCATCAATTATGTAATGCCAGTTAACAAGGTTAAGAACATCCACTGTATAATGCCAGATGGCTTAATCATTACTGTTGATGGTCGCTGATTGTAACGGTCACCTAGTCAATATAGATGTTGCCTTATTTGGAAGCTGGTCCCTGTAAGTGACCATATAATTCCTCAAGAATCTGCTGTTCAAGAGAAGACTGAGAACTCATGTCTCTCTGCACATAGGCGATTGTTCTCTCTCCCTCCAGGGTCCAGAATAAAGATGGAGGAGGTAAAGCCATACTGTCTTTGAGTGTTTGCTTCAACCTGATACGGGGATAGGGAAACAGGACCACAGACCTACGGTGGGTTAGCTAGAGAGGCCCAAATTAATGCCAAAGGCAGCTAACAATGAAAAAAATGCCAGCAACCCAAGATTCCAGTGGAGTCATCGAGTTATTTATTGCAGAAAGGTCCTTTAGCCCATCAAGTATGCACCGACAATAACTACAACTAAATGTGCGATAATCCCAATTTCCTACATTTGTTCCAGATCCTTGAATGTTATGATATTTTAAATGTTCATCCAATTTTTTTTTTTAAAAGTGAAGTTTCTAGCCGTCATTACCTTTCCAGACAGTGCCTTTAAGATTCCTACCATCTTCGGAGTGCAAATTGCTTTCTTGAATCCCCTCTGAATCTCTTGCCCTTCACCATAAAACTATGTCCCCTCCTGACTGAGCCCTCAACCAAGGGTAACAGCTGCTCCCTACTATCCCTAATGATACCCTCAATTTTATACACCTTAATCATGCTCCCCCCTCAGCCTTCTCTACCATAAAGAAAATAATTCAAGACTATCTCATCTCACCTTTTCGCTCAATTGCTCCAACCCATGCAACATTTTGATGAACCTCCTCTGTACTCTCTCTAGTGCTGTAACATCCTTCCTGTACAAATCCCAACATTACATCTTTGCTGTTATACTTTATGGCATGACTGATGAAAGCACGTCTCATATCTTCTTAACTATCCTATTTATGTGCTCGGCTGACTTCAGTAATCTGTGGTGGGTTGGGATAGCTGGTCGGCATAGATGGGTTGGACCGAAGGGTCTGTTTCCATGTTGTACATCTCTATGACTCTATCGCTCTATTCCTTTGAGATACCCAGTGTCCAGGCACTCATTAAATACTCACTCATCTTGTTTCTTCTTCCAAACTGCATCACCTTGCACTTATCATCTGCCCATCCAACCAACCCATCTACAGTTTCCTGTAACTTACAACCATCTTCTTTACAATTAACCACAAATTTGCTTAACATTCCTCCCACATTTTCATCCGTATGATTTACACATATAACAAACAATAAGGATCCCTGTACCGATCCTTGTGGCACTGCTGGACACTAGTCTCCAGCCATGCAGACAGCCTTCTACTACCACCCTTTGTGTCCTATTATTAAGCCGGTTTCAGATCCATCTCATGTTTCCCTGAATTCCATGTGCTTTTAACATCCATGTGATACTCTGTCAAAAGCTTTGCTAAAATCCATAAACTACATCAACTGAATTCCCTCATCCATACACTTACTCACTTTTTCGAAAATTTCTAACAGATTTGGTAGGCATGATCTCCCTGTGTCAGAGCCTCTAATTTCTTGCCTCGCCTGCTACAGCAGCCTGGGACACAATTTATCTGGGCCAGAGGATTTGTCCATTTTTAAGTCCATCAGAACTTCCAATACCTTATTTCCTATATCAAAATATGCAAGTTCCTCACAGTCCCTTCTACTGAGTTCCAAACCTACAGTCTCCTTTACCAGGATGAAGACCGAAGACAAATATTCATTTCACAATATTCGATATTCAACACAGTGAAGGACATTTAAAAGAAATTGGAAGAAAGAGGGCAAACTGAGTTGCAGATGCATAGTTAGTCTCACCTAAGTAGGAGTTCAGGGCAAGGCAGCAACTTTGTCAGATATATTAAGTTAAACTATTCCTATCATGTCTAGTGGGAAACTGGGAAGTGCAGAAGTGAGATGTTAGGTAGTGAAGGGGTCAAGAAGGCTGAAGGAAAATAGGTGGCATTGAAACAAGTCCTTTACCATCGTCTGGCCATTTTCACCCACATTGTTTTCTTTCTCTATAGACTATGGGATTCACCTTCCATATGTTTCAGATATTCTAGCACAATCGCTTAGTACCTATACTGGAGTCACATGGGCAATACTGAACAGGCCATATTAGATTTAAATAAAAACAGGAATTGCTGGAGAAACTCAGCAGGTCTTGCAGCATTCGGCAGAGAATGAAGATTCATATTTTGATCCAGTGACCCTTCATCAGACTAGTAGTAGCTGGGAAAAAGTGGTAGATATGTTGAAGACAGCAAGGTGGGGGAAGGAGTAAGGCGATAGGAGGAGAGGGAAAGAAAGACATACCAGAAATGGATAATGGTATGCTAGGGAAGGAGAAAATCTGATAATGGGGACCATTAGTAGGTGAGAATAGAAACAAAGTAAGAAATTGCTGGAAAAACTCAGGTATGGCAGTATTTATGGAGAGAGTGTGCTATGTGCTAAGCCTCAAATGGAATACTGCAGCAGGCCCAAGACAAAAACGTTGGCCAGGGAACACTGTGTTGAAGTGACGTGTAACTGCAACCTCGGTCATTTTTGCAGACAGAAACGCAGATGTTCCAAAAAGTCACCCAAACTGTGTTTCATCCCACTGATGCAGGAGACCACATTGTGATCAGCAAATAGAGTAGACAAGACTGATTGAAATGCAGGCAAATTGCTGCTTCATCTGAATGGTATGTCTTGCTGCTTTGGATAGGTGGGTAAACATGCAGGTATCACACCTTCTACGACTGCATGGGTAGGTATTGTGAGGAGGTGTTGGGAGAGCAAGGTGGAAAAACAGCTCTCCTTTTCCGTTGGCGACCCCGCAACCTTCAGAACTCAACACTGAGTTCAATACCTTTAGGGCCTGAAGACCTTCTTCCTTGTTCTATACCCACCCCCACAGCCCAGGCCTTGTCATCATTTCAGCACAGCACAGCCAACCCATTCTCACTTATGAGCCCCATTTTCAATTTTTCTCCTTTCCTGGCCTCCAATACCCATCTCTTTGTTTGCCTGTCTTTCTCTTCCTTTGGGTTCTATCTCCACCCATCCTCTTACTCCCTTAGCCTGCCTACCCCTCATCTTCAGTATATACATACATACACACACCTTTTCTCACTAGTTTTCGTTCTGAAGGTGGTCACTGGACCCAAAACATTAACCCTTTGTTTTCTCCACAGATGTTGCCAGATCTGCTGAGTTTCTCCAGCAATTTTGGTTTTTGTTTCGGATTTCCAGCATCAGCAGTTCTTGGTTTTATTTAAATAAATCTGCTTCATTACTCATCAACAGCCGATGTGTGAGTCTTTATCCAAAAGCAATCTGAACAAGTTCAATTTTGTGTTGTAAGTAAAGCAAAATAGATAAATACACTAGATTCATTTGAGATTTCTTGCAAAGGTGGCATCATGAGAATGCAAAAGAATTTTGAGACAGCAGCAGCATCAAGAGAGATTATTAGGGCCCAGGAGTTAAGTCCTACTTTACACCTTTGATGAATGACTCAAAAACTCTTGATAACATTTGAGTGCACTATTAGTCAGAGACTCAAGATGATTGTGGGGAGTTGGACTGAAACTGCATTGTGATTTTATCTAAGCAGTTAACTGAATTAATGCTCCCAGCACAACAGCAGCACATGACATTTTGCAGCAGTGGACCTTTCATTATCCAGTGAAACTATACTAACATGATCATTCTGGACTAGCAAAGAGAACGTGAGTATTTATTCAGTGTCTCAGTTTTATAAGCAGCACTCAATTGAGTGATCAGTTAATTATTTTTAGTTATGGGACAAATGTCAGCCAAAAATTCCCTGCCTTTCTTTATAAATAACTATAACATATTTTACATATACTGAGACAACAATCAAAACTCTGTTTTAATGTCTTGATCGAAAAACTGAATCTCTGACAATTACGTAAGTGTCAGAAAAGAATGCGATTCTGGAGGCAGTTTTAATGTCTAACCCAAATCTTGCATTGGCCTAAATGGGAACTGTCCATTTAATTCCCCAACAGCCTTGCTGATTAATATCTAAAAAGAATCTACGCTTTCTGAATCCAGATATATATACAGTTGTATAAACCTTGCATAAACTTCTGAAAGACAAGCATGAATGAAAAATTCAAAGATCCAGAGTAACAAAACCTCTCCTTGGCTGTGCCAATAACACATTTATCAAGTCATAGAGATGTACAGCACAGAAACAGACCCTTTGGTTGAACTCATCTATGCCGAACAGATATCCGAAATTAACCTAGCCCCATTTGCCAGCACTTGGCCCATATCCCTCTAAACCCTTCCTATTCACATACCAATCAAGCTACCTTTTAAATGTTGTAATTGTACCAGCCTCCACCACTTCCTCTGGCAGCTGAAACCACAGATGCACCATCCTCTGCGTGAAAAACTTTCCCCTTAGGTCCCTTTTATATCTTTCCCCTCACCGTAAACCTATGCCCTCTAGTTCAAGACTCCCCCAGTCTAGGGAAAAGAGTTTGCCTATTTACCTTATCCATGCCCCATGCTCCAGAGAAAACAGCCCCAGCCTATTCATCTCTTCCTATTGCTCAAATCTTCCAACCGTGGCAACATCCTTGTAAATCTTTTCTGAACCCTTTCAAGTCTCTCAAAATCTTTTCGATAGGAAGGAGACGAGAACTGCACATAGTATTCCAGAAGTGGCCTCACCAATGTCCTCACCAGTGGCCGCAACATGACCCCTCAACTCCTATTCTCAATGCACTAAGCTATAATGGAAAACATACCTAACGCCTTCTTCACTATCCTATCTACCTGCAACTCCACTTTCAAGAAACTATGAACTTGCACTCCAAGGTCTCTTTGTTCAGCAACATTCCCCAGGACCTCACCATTAAGCCTATGAAAGTTCTGCCCTGACTTGCCTTCCCAAAATGCAGCACCTCACATTTATCTAAATTAAACTCCATCTGCCACACCTTGGCACATCTGATCAATTTGATGAGAAAAGAAAAAGATTGGTCTTTTCGGCAGTTAGTGATGTTGAAAGAAATACCAGCAGGATTTTATACCCAAATAGGAGTTTTCTCACAGATGGCAACATATATATGAAAGCTGAATAACTTCAAATGAACACATTTTCTTGATGTAATTTAAATAGGTTATAATTAACCTACCCAAGAATCATTACATTTTAATGGAAGAAAATTGCAAATACTTACAGCCAGCGTTTTGCCAGATCCAGTCTGTGCAATTCCGACCATGTCACGCCCACTAAGTGCCACTGGAAAGCCCTGGCACTGGATTGGTGTCGGCTCCACAAAATTCAGTGAACACAGAACATCCATCACATAGGCTAGGAAAAGAAAACCATTCACAAGGACATTTTCAATCATCAAAAGTGTAGGTCTTGGAAATCAAACCCTCAGGCAGCTTTGTCAGAAGATAATAATTATAGATTAACAGTACTTAAAAAGAATGGAACAGACAAGAGGGAACACACAAGTGGTTGTGAGACCTCGTAAAGTGTTATTATTTTTCTAATTAATACCACTTCAAATATATAACAATTGCCTATTTTCCACCATATTTCTGATAACATGTATATCTGTGTTTTATTCTCCTTTCTGCGTTCTAGTCCTTTTTAAATAATTCTGTTGTAATTTCTTTCCAGCTCTGAAGAAGTTCAATATGGGATGCAGAGCTGCTAAATCTGGCCTGTATTTCCTAATTTTGGTGTTTAAAAGCCCATCACAGGCAGTCTTTAGTAAATCACTTAACTATAGCTATTAGGTCTGTGCAACATTACAGCCAGTGACCATTTGAAAGAATGCAATTCATTAGTCTTATAGGAATAATGTGAACAAAAGGGTCCCAGCAAGCCCCAAATCTATGGTGATTTTGGATCTCCAGTAAACTAGAACCACAATATTTAAATACACCTGTGTGGAATCCATTACCTAATGTGATCTCATTGTTGTACACTTGCTGACAATCTTAATTACATAATTCATCTGTTTCAAGGTCAGACACAACAGATAACTCATGATTCTAAATCCAGAGTCCAAAGCCTCCCTTCAAACATATTTAGATTTTATATGTAAGCACATATCACACACACTTTAAATATACTAAAATAAAGCAGGAAGCAAAAGATCACAGTCAAGAAAAACCTCAATGAGGAAAAACTTCATTGCACGCACAGACACTCACAAGGGAAGTTTGCTTGGTGAAACTGGAACACTGGTTTTGGGCAGTCTGTTCCTTTTGTTGTAATTTCTTTCTTTCTGCGGAAGTCTTCGACATCATACTGTCAACAAAGTCAAAAAGCAGTTTCAATTAAAATAGCTCAGATTTACTAACAAGTTCCCCAGACGCATGGCAAGCAGCGAGAGAGAGATCCTAGCTTTCAGTGGTAAAACCTCTGTAATTTAGCCAATTAGAGATGTACAGCATGGAAACAGACCCATCAGTCTAACTCGTCCATGCCAAACAGATATCCCAACCTCATCTAGTCCCATTTGCCAGCACTTGGCCCATATTCCTCTAAACCCTTCCTATTCATTTACCCATCCAGATGCCTTTTAAATGTTGCAATTGTATCAGTCTCCACTACTTCCTCTGCAGCTCATTCCATACACATTCTTAAACTCTGCGTGAAAACGTTGCCCTTAGGTCACTTTTACATCTTTCCCCTCTCACCCTAAACCTATGCCCACTAGTTCTGGAATCCCCCACCCTAGGAAAGACTTGGTCTATTTATCCTATCCACGCCCCTCATGATTTTATAAACCTCTGAATTCAACCCTCGAGGGAACACAGCTCCAGCCTATTCAGCCTCACCCTATGGCTCAAATCCTCCAACCGTGGCAACATTCTTGTAATTTTTTTTCTAAACCCTTAACAACTATGGGAGTCCCAGTCTATATTTGGAAAGTTAAAATCTCCTACCATAAACACCCTATTATTCTTACAGATAACTGAAATCTCCTTACAAACTTGTTTCTCAATTTCCCTCTCACTATTAGGGGGTCTAAAATACAATCCCAATGAGGCAATCATCCCTTTCTTATTTCTGAGTTCAACCTAACTTCTCTGGATGTATTTCCAGGAATATCCTCCCTCATTACAGTTATAATACTATTCCCTTTCAAAACTGCCACCCCCCCCGCCTCCCTTTCTGTCCTTGCTGTAGCATTTGTATCCTCGAACATAAAGCTGCTAGTGCTGTCCATCATTGAGCCATGTTTCTGTAGCTGCTATGATATCCCAGTCCCATGTTCCTAACCATGCCCTGAGTTCATCTGTTTCCCCTGTTCGACCTCTTGCATCAAAATAAATGCAGTTTAATCTATCAGTCCTACCTTCTTTTCTGCTTTGTCCCTGCCTGTTTGACTCGCTCCTTTTCTCAACTGTACCAGTCAGAGATTGATCATTTCCCTCAGTATCACTCTGGGTCCCCCCTCACTACCCCACTATTTTAAATCATCTCAAACAGGTCTAGCAAATCTCCTAGCCAGTATATTAGTTACCTTCCAATTCAGTTGCAATCCGTCCTTCTGGTATAGGTCACTTCTACCCCAGAAGAGATTCCAATGATCCAAAAATGTGAACCCTCCTCCCATATACCAGCTCCTCAGCCATGCATTAATCAGCTCTATCCTCCTATTCCTGCCTTCACTAGCTCGTAGTACCGGGAGTAATCCAGATATTACTATCCTCGAGGACCTCCTTTTTAAATTCCTGCCTAACTTTCTACATTCTCCCTTCAGAATCTCATCCTTTTCCCTTCCTATGTCGTTGATACCAATGTGTACAATGACTTCCCGCTGGGTTCTCTCCCCCTTGAGAACGTTCTGCACCCTCGGAGACATCCTTGATCCTGGCACCAGGGAGGCAGCATACTATTCTGATTTTTCACTGCTGGCTGCAGAAACATTTGTCTGAGCTACTGACTACAGAGTCCCCTATCACAACTGATCTCTTGGAACCCAACGTACCAGAGATCTGGGTTCAATTCCCACCTCAGGCGACTGACTGTGGAGTTTTCACATTCTCCCAGTGTCTGCGTGAGTTTCCTCCGGGTGCTCTGGTTTCCTCCCACAGTCCAAAGATGTGCAGGTCAGGTGAATTGGCCATGCTAAATTGCCCATAGTGTTAGGTGAAGGGGTAAATGTAGGGGTATGGATGGGTTATGCTTCGGCGGGTTGGTGTGGACTTGTTGGGCCGAAGGGCCTGTTTCCACACTGTAATGTAATCTAAAAGTACCCCTCACTACATTAGAGCCAGTCTTGATACTGGAAACTTGGCTGATCTCTCCAAGATCAATTGTGAATTTCACTGTTTGTTAAGTCTTCAGAGACGCACTCCAATGTTCAGCGATACATGAATTCAAACAGCAAAGGCCGTAAACTGCGCAGAATCACTGCTGTGTCAGGTAGCAGTGCGGATTTCTTTCTCTCTTCCCTTACAGACCATGTGCTTGCTGCCTTTGTCTGTCTTTCCCCCTTTTAAAAGTGCTGTTGTTTTGACTTTTTTTCCCAAAGTTCCATAACAATTGCAACACCATATAAAACAGTAATTGCTGCTCCTGGATTTTGAGGAAATCACCTCCAACACAAACTACCTCAAAAAAAAAAGGAGCAGCCCGTTACAGCCAGAAATGTTCCCCATCCTCCATCTTGGATTACCCACTTACCACTTCAAATAAATTCTAAAGTTTGTCAATGTCTAGCTAAACTCTCAAATTAACATACTGTAAGGACCATGCATTTTTGTGTTTTAAATGTGACATAAATGACAAAGAAGTGTCAGAACTACAACACCGACAAAAGGCCCTTTGGCCCACCAAGTCTGCGCCAGTCAGAAAACACCTAAATATTCTTAACCCATTTCCCAGCACTTGGCTCATAGCCTTGTTTCTCTTGGCACTGCAAGTACACATTTAAACACTCAAATGGTTTGAAGGTTTCTGCCTCTAACACCCATAAAGCAGTGAGTTCCAGATTCCCAACACCCTCTGGGTGAAATGTCTTATCTTGATATCCTTTCTAAACCTCCTGTCCCTTACCTTAAATCTACTGCCCCTGGTCACTGATCTGTCCACCAAGGCGAAAATCTCCTCCTATCTATGCCACTCAACGTTATGCATCTCAATCACATTCCTTTCTCAAAATTCTCTGCTCCTGGGCTGTCTAATCTCTGCATAACTGAAACTCTTCAACTCGGGCAACATCGTGGTAAATCTTCCTTGCACCCTTACTAGTGCTATCACATCCCTTCTTTAATATGGATTCTAGCATTGCAAAACTCTAGCAGTGGTCTAACCAATGCTACTTATAGTTCCAGCACATATTCCAGTTCAGTTCTTAAACTCTATGTCTCCATGAATAAAGACAAGAGTCCCATATACTTTCTTGACTACTTTATCTACCTATCCTGCTACTTAAGGGACATGTATACCAAAGGCTTACTGATCCTCAGTGCCTTCCAGTCTCACTTGTGTGGATTGTCCTATCCAAGTGCATCATCGCATGCTTAGATTGAATTCCATTTGCCACTGATCAGTCCACTTGACCAGGTCTATATCCTCCTGTAAATGTAAAGGCTACCCTTCTCACTGTTTACCACCTCACCCATCTTTGCATCATCCACAAACTTACTGATCAACCCCCTACATTAAAGTCATTTCTATAAACTACAAACAATAAGGGAGGAACTCCGGTGAATACAGGTTTCCAGGCTCAAAAACCACCACATGAGCAGCACCCTCTAAACTTTTGCAACATCTCCAAAATACAGAGCTTCTTTTCCAGGCAGGCTATCCCAGTGTATCATAACAATACCATGGGTGAGGTTTACACCCAGCACCTGAGTAACAACTTTAAAATGCAACTATTCACCTGCCCTGCTTTATTTTACAAGAGTAGGTCAAGTTTTGCACCTTCTCTGGTAGGTACATCTACATACAGAAAACTTTCTTGTACATGCTTAACAAATTCATCTCCATCTAAACGGCACGGTGGCACAGTGGTTAGCACTGCTGCCTCACAGCGCCAGAGACCAGGGTTCAATTCCCGCCTTAGGCGACTGACTGTGTGGAGTTTGCACATTCTCCCAGTGTCTGCGTGGGTTTCCTCCGGGTGCTCCGGTTTCCTCCCACAGTCACAAAGCTGTGCAGGTCAGGTGAATTGGCCATGCTAAGTTGCCCGTAGTGTTAGGCAAGGGGTAAATGTAGGGGTATGGGTGGGTTGCGCATCAGCGGGGCGGTGTGGACTTGTTGGGCCGAAAGGCCTGTTTCCACACTAAGTAATCTAATCTAATCTAAACCCTTAACACTATGGCAGTCCCAGTATATGTTTGGAAAGTTAAAAACCCCTACATAACCACCCTTTTATTCGTAAGATAAGTGAAATACCCTTACAAATTTGTTTCTCAATTTCTCTCTGACTATTAGGGGTGTCTATAATGCAATCCCAATGAGGTGACCATCCTTTTCTTATTTCTCAGTGCCACTCAAATAACTTCCCTGGATGTATTTCCAGGAATATCTTCCCACAGTACAGCTGTAATATTATCCATAATCAAAAACGTAACTCTCTCTGCTCTCGCCTCTCTTTCTGTCCTTCCTGTAACATCTGCATCCTGGAACATTAAGCTGCCAGTGCTGTCCATCCCTGAGCCATGTTTCTGTAATTGCTATGATATCTCAGTCCCATGTTCCTAACCATGCCCTGAGTTCATCTGCCTTCCCAGTTAGGCCTCTTGCAGTGAAATAAATGCAGTTTAAGTGATCTTTCCTACCTTGTTCTCTGCTTTATCCCTGCCTGTTTGACTCGCCTCTTTTCTCAACGGTACCAGTGTCAGATTGACCTCTTTTACTATCTCTCTAGGTCACACCCCTACACCTTACTTGTTTAAATCCTCAAGCAGCTCAAGCAAATCTCCCAGCCAGTATGTTAGTCCTCTTCTAATTTAGGTGCAATCTGTCCTTCTTGTATAGGTCACTTCCACCCCAAGATCTTCCAATGATCCAAAAATGTGAATCCTCCTCCCATACACCAGCTCCTCCTCCGATGCATTCATCTCCTCTATCCTCCTATTCCTGCCCTCACTAGTTCGTAGCACCAAGAGGAATCCAGATATATTACTTCCTAACTCTCTAATCTCCCTTCAGAATTTCAACCTTTTCCCTTCAGATGTCGTTGGTTCTAACGTGTACAATGACCTGCTGGCCTCTCCCCGCTTTGAGAACATTCTGCACCCTGAGAAATTTCGACCAGATTTTGGGTAGAAGCATTTTCCAATTTCTCATGGGTCCACATCTAATTTCCAGGTTATGCTCCTAGCTCTAGGTTCCCTATCCTAAGGCTTTTTAGTTTAATTTTTTAGAATTGTGGACCAAACTACAAAACGATTTTAAAAACCCCAGTTGCTGCATACTTTGAAAAGCAAGTAATCTGGCACACATTGCAAGCATGCTTGAAGAAGCAGTAATTGAAGATAAGGCTACAGATAACCAGGGAGATGTACAGCATGGAAACAGAAACTTGTGTCCAACTTGTCTAAGGTGGCCAGATATTATAAATCAATCCAGCATGTTCCTCTAAATCCTTCCTATTCATGTACCCATCCAAATGCCTTTTAAATGCTGTACTTGTACCAGCCTCCAGCACCTTCATTGGCAGCTCATTCCATATATGCACCACTGCCTGGATGAAAAAGTTGGCCCTTAGGTCCCTTTTAATTCTGTCAGGTCAGGTCAACATGGATAAGTTGCACTGAAGGGTCTGTTTCCATGCTGTACATCGTTATGACTCTATGCCCTCTAGTTTCAGACTACTCCACCCCAGTGAAAACACATGATTTTGTAAGCCTCCGATGCTCCAGGGAAAATAGCCAACAGCCTATTCAGCCACTCCCTTAAAGCTCAACTTCTCCAACCCTAGCAACATCCTATCTTTTCTGAACCCTTTCACATTTCACAACACTCTTCCTGTCACGGGGAGACCAGAATTGAACACAGTATTCCAGAAGTGGCCTCAAAAATGTCCTGTATAGCTGCAACATGACTTCCCAACTCTGATACTCAATGCATTGACTAATAAAGACAAGCACACCAAATGTCTTCTTCAATCTGCGATTCCACTTTCAAGGAATTATGAACCTGCATCCTAACATCTCTGTTTGGCAATATGACACTTCTTTGGACCTTACCATTAAGGTATACAAGTCCTACCCTAATTTGTGTCACCAAACTGCAACACCTCACATTTATTTAAATTAAACTACATCTGCCATTCCTTGGTTCAACAGCCCATGGACTCTTTGTACTCTGAGATGCCCTTCTACTACACCCTTCTAATTTTGGTGTCATCTGCAAAGTTACTGATAATGCCTCCTACATTCACATCCAAATCATTCATATGAATGACAAAAAGCAGTGGACCCAGTACCAACTTTTGCAGCACACCATTGTTCACAGGCCTCTAGTTTGAAAAGCAACCCTCCGTCACCACCCTCTGTTTCCTACCTTCGAGCTAATTTTGTATCCAAGTGGCTAGCTCTCCTTGTATTGCATGTGATCTAACCATGCTAATCAGCTTACCATGTGGAAGCTTGTTGAATACCTTACTCAAATCCATATAGGCAATGTCCACCCCTCTGCCTTCTTCAATCATCTTCATCACTTTTTTCAAAAAACAAACCAAGTTAGTGAGACACGATTTCCCATACATAAAGCCATGCTGACTTTGATGAACTGAATCCAATCAGTTCTGTATTCAACTTTGGTCTATGGACTAGTGACCAGTGACTGATGACAAAGGCCGTTTGCTTACTCGCAACTGTGTGATTGGTTCTTGGATAACTGAGTACTTGAAGGCTGTGAACAACATAGAGAAGTGATCAGATCTCTACTAGCTCAGGAGCTGTCTCTCTGCTCTCTGAAGAAATCTGGTTTACCTTTCATTCAGTAGTTACTGTAAATCGACTTTTAATTGGGAAGTCAGAGACTATTTATAAGTGAATCAGTCATCCTGTGCCTCTTGCAAACCAGCAGAAGCAATTTGGAAAAGGATGATCAAGATGAAACCTTCTGACCAGCACAAACTCAACAGATCTTGTGAATAGAGACTACTGAACTGCTTTTGCATCTTTCCATGGCTCCCCCTCCCCAATCCCACACACGTGTGTGCATGTAAATCATAGAATCCCTACAGTGTGGAAACAAGCCCTTCGGCCCAACAAGTCCACACCAACCCTCCGAAGAGGAACCCACCCAATTACTCTACATTTACCCCTGACTGATGCACTTGAAGACTACGGGCAATTTAGTATGGCCAATTCACCTAACCTGCATAGCATTGGACTATGGGAAGAAACCCACACAGACACGGGGAGAATGTGTAAACTCCACAAGTCGCCCAAGGCTGGAATCAAACCAGGGTCCCTCGCGCTGTGAGGCAGTAGTGCTAATCACTGAGCCACCGTGCTGCCTATGGGTGACAGAGTGTATGTAAGGGAGAGTTTATAAGGGGATTAGATACTGTCACAATTCACTGGGGTAACATACTGTAAACATTGCTTTTCCTGGTGTTGTCACCAAAATTGACCATTTTAAAAATTTATCTGACTTTCAGTCCCAGGTTGGGAGAAAGTACAAAACAGATTTCTGTACTTAAAAATTCCTAAGAGTGTAAGTAATTGTACTCTAGTTTCAGGTAAGCTGTGTAATTCTGCCTTTTAATTTAAAAAAAATGTTACTTTGGTAACTCTCTTCTCTGCATTCTTGAACACGAAGATAACTTTCCCAAAATAGTGCCGAGAACTGCCCATTGCATTTGGCTGCAGTCTAAGCATGTTTTGTACAGTTGAAGTGCCACTTTAACCCTTATATTCTAGTCAGAAAAGTCAACATCCCATCAGCTTTTCTTGATCTGTTCAGGACATTTTAGTGATCTAGATCCCATTGCTTCTAGCTTTCCACTTCCAGAGAAAGTGACCCATTTAAATATTTTAGGGCCAAATTGAATCACTTCACACTTGATTAAATTTTATTTGATTGAATTTAGTTCTGACTATTCAATTAACCTTTTTATATTACTTTGTAATACTATCTACACAGTTTACATAACATCTGCATCATCAGCAAAATCTGATATGACTTTCTGCCCCATTATGAGTCACTAACAATGATGGTGAATAGCTGAGGCTGCAACACTCCTACAAAATATCATTAATCCTGCCCATTATCCCTACTCTCTTGTCTCTTACTGCTCAATCCATTTCCTAACCAGGTCAATAATCTTCTTCTATTCCACAAGCTGCAACTTTAGCTGTGTTTTGAAGAACTTTGACCAAATGCCTTAAGTCCACATAAACACCCACAGGAAATGACATCCTTTCCATTACTTGAACTACCTCTTCAAAAAGTTCAAATCACCAACTCCAGAGGGCAGTAGAAACTCAGTCAACTGACATACCCAAGACAGAAATTGGTAGGTTTCAGCATACTGATGATATCAAGGAGAAAAAAATTGCAGAGAGAGAGAACTGAGTGGACATGATCTGTCTGAACTACAAAGCAAGCTCAAGATGAACAAAGGTAGGTGATTCATGATGTGGAAGTGCTGGTTTGGACTGAGGTGGACAAAGTTAAAAATCACACCACCAGATTATAGTCCAACAGGTTTAAGTGGAAGTACTAGCTTTCAGAGTCCTGCTCCTTCATCAGGTAACTGACTTTTAACTCAGCCTATATTCATTAGTCATGAATGATTGTTCACTTGTGACCTTATTTGAACAGCAGAAAGCTTTAAAGTTGTTATTGTTTAAAAAATAAACTCTTGTGAATTTCCCAAATAGAAGGTTGGGCTAACTGGTCCAGAATTCTCTGGCTTTCCTTTCAGCTTCAGAGTGATCTACATTAATTTTTCAATTTAAGTGAAGGTTCTGAAACAAGAGAGGGACGGCATGGGAGCTCAGTGGTTAGCACTGCTGCCTCGCAGCACCAGGGACACTGATTCAATTCCACTTCGGGTGACTGTCTGTGTGGAGTTTGCACATTGTCCCCATGTCAGCATGGGTTTTCTCCGGGTGCTCCAGTTTTCTCCCACAGTCCAAAGATTTAAAGGTTTGATTTGGTGGTGAGTCTGGGTGGGATGCTCTTTGGAGGCTCGGTGTGGACTTGTTCAGCCGAATGGCCTGTTTCCACACCATGGGAATTCTATGAGCTGTAAAACGTCAGTTAGAGACACACAACATTGTCAGTTAACCAAAACTTGAAAACCAACTGGTCCTGGGATTTATCACTCCCTTTGATCATTAGTTTCTCATTACTGCTGTTTTCCCAAGTTTTCTTAATCATAACACCAATTCAACACATGCAATTTCCAGTATACCAGTATTTTTCTTTAATTTCCTGATTTTCACTGTCAAAATCACAATACAGGGGAACCTCAATTATTCCTGAATATCAATTATCCAGATATCAGATTCCAAAGGGGAAGTCAAGGTCTTGATAGAAACATTATGTCAAAGAGCTGTTTCAACCTGACTGTGTCTTTTGTTTACAGGTACAATGATTGAAAACAAACTCCGCTCACTGAAATACTGCCGAGAACAGTTCTGGACAATCCAGGCACTGTTTCTAAATCACTGACCTCTCACCCTCTCTCTCAACCCCCCAACCCACCACACTTTTCCTGGAGTTCTACAAAAGAGTGAACCCTAACCACCCCCCAATCTCTCCAACATTGTCCTGTACAGGGCAGAGGTGGAACTTGTCAAAAGGTTGTGTGCGCGCACTTATGTGCACTGTTTGGAGACTTACCACACAAAGGCAACAGCAGTCTTATTGTTGCCGTACAGCCCGGTTGCCCCGGGATTTTGTGGGGGACAAGAACAACATGGGTCGGCCAGGGGTGGGGTTGGGGCTGCGGGCGTGCGAGCAAGTGGGGTCTCGTGCACATTATGCTTTTGCCTAGTCTCCTGAACAGCAGACTTCACATAAAACTCAGAGCCCCAGAGGAAATCAATTAATTACCCGAACAAAATAGTGCCCACCCATCTCATACGGATAATCGAGGTTCCTCTTTATTCTGGATCAGTGGTGCTGGAAGAGCACAACAATTCAGGCAGCATCCGCCGAGCAGCAGTTCAAATGGCTCACATTATAACCACATTAGGGAAATAAGAAGCAAAGTTAACCTTGTTGCCCTCTTTTTCACACTCCTCCTTATTATCTATTTTGACACCCCTCACTACTTTTCACATCATTTCCACTTGCCAGTGTGTGTTGTTTTTCACTACATTTATGTTTTTTTATATTCTCTTATTTCTTCAATTGTATGTATCCATTTTGGTTAGCAGAGCTACTGCTTCTTAGGGTTTGGTTGCGTATCACAACAGATTTGCTTCCGAATATCTCACTTGTCATTTTATCCAGTTCACAAGGGAAACTGTCTGACCACGATAAAATCTGGAAACTTAGTGCTGATTTTACATTCTTCCCTTTCTAAAACCATGTTGAACTCAATCACATCATGATCACGATTAGATAAATATCGATCGTTAACTAAATCAGGACTCATTGCTCACTTCTTGTTTGCTCTAGTACATACTGCTATAGAAAACAATCCCAAGCACAGGAAAGTCTCTACCTTTCCAATACGTGCTACTGTTTGTTGCTTATTTAAATACAGGTTGAAACTTTATTGCTGGAACAGCACAGCAGGTCAGGCAGCATCCAGGGAACAGGAGATTCGACGTTTCGGGCACAGGCCCTTCTTCAGGAATTTGATTCCTGAAGAAGGGCCTGTGCCCGAAACATCGAATCTCCTGTTCCCTGGATGCTGCCTGACCTGCTGTGCTGTTCCAGCAATAAAGTTTCAACTTTGATCTCCAGCATCTGCAGACCTCACTTTCTCCTTATTTAAATACAGTTAACTTTTATTATCTAGCACTTGAGACTAAAAGTGTGCTGATTGATCAAATATTCTGGATAATCAGGATGTCCACATTATAGATGAAAAAATACACTAAATAATGGAAACTTAATGCAGGGGGGTGTATAAATCACTGTTTTAATTTATTTAGAGACACAACTCAAATATTAATGCAACTTTGCCTTAAATATATAAAACTTACCAGCAGAGAGCCTTCTCACTTGCACTACTTAGACATTGTGGAAAACTGTGGTATTTGATGAGAAATTGACTCAAAAATTGAATTAAATAGCTGATATTTCATGTGGTCTTTTGTATTCAACAAGTACATTTACACTAGGGTAAATAAAACTATAATAAATAGTCAGAATATTACAGTAATCTTCAGAGTGTTTGACGTATATAATTTTTGCCAGTTTATCAGAAGTGTCAGCACATAAGGTACTGTTAAAAAAACCTTATTCTAAGCACACTGTCTTTGTCTAATCTCTACCTACTCAAGCAACCTCTTCCACTATTGGTACTGTAGATGATTTCCTATAGTGCGGAATCTTTTTCAATTCCTTAATTCTGTCAATTAAATTGCCAATGCCTGCTCGAGTCTTTAATCACTTTAATCGCCAAAGTGATTAAAGTAAAATTTATGCCACAAAAGAGCTAGAAAATAAGCACTCCCAACAAGAGAGAATCTAAACAACTGCATCAGACATTCAATTACATTACAATCCTCAAAATCCCCATTAGCAACATTCTGGGGCTTACCATTGACAAACTGAATACACCATAAATATTATGGCGACAAAAGCAGATCTCAGACTGGGAATTCTGAAGGGAGCAACCCATCTCCTAACTCCCCAGTGGCTGTCCACCATCCATGAGGCACAAGTAATAGGTACCTGAAAGACAGCTGCTCCAACAACGTTCAAGAATCTCAATATCAGGGCACAGCATGATCATCACCTGCTCAATCCACCACTTTAAAAAGGTTCAGAACCCCAAGTATAGACTCATCAGAACTGCAGTGTTTACTAACTGCAAGAGGCACCACTGCAACTTGCTAAGATTCCATTCAAACTATGACCTCTACCACATTCCATTCTATCTTAGCTGGAAATACTCAGATGAACTGGTCATTAATGCAGTTTGTGGGAGTTTGCTGTGTGCAAATGGACTGCCACATCTCCTACACTATACAATAGTAACTACACTTTGAAGTGCTTAATTGGTTGTAAGGCACTTTGTGATGTTCAGTAATCATACAAAGTGCATATAAATTCAGCATTTTGTCCCTTTTCAAGATATGGACTATCTTAATTTGTTCCTCCAATGACTGCAGTGTTAAAATCCTGGTTCTATCTGGATGTAACTCCACGCAATGGCCAGCAATAGCTCTAGGAAGCTGACTCACCACCACTTTCTTGAGCAATCACAGTTGGGAAGTAATCTCAGACTTTATCAGCAATGTTTTTATTCAAAGAGCCAGTTAAAATTTTATTCTTCAACTATGTTTACTCATTTTCTTCTTTGGTTGCCTGTAGATCTTCTAATCTGGTATATTTAACTACCAATTCTGACCATCCTGTAGTCACAATACTGCAATGATTACTATTACCATATTCACAAAGTCTCTGCTATTAATTTATCAAATTGTAATAATGACTGATTATGACATTCATGGCCACTCTATCAAGAAACATTAAGATTGGTTCGATGAGAATAACCAGGAGCTACTAAATTACAAACACAAAGCGATTCTGAGCTCTAAGTACAACCAAAACTAATAGGAGAGAAAGCAGCTCTACAAACAATAAACACAATGCATTTTAAAAAAAGGTGGTGAATGGCAAGTCTGTAGGAAATCCATCAACTGACACTCACAGTATGTGGATTCTTCAGTTAAGACCTACTGTAAC
Organism: Chiloscyllium plagiosum; assembly: GCF_004010195.1. Taxonomy (NCBI): domain Eukaryota; kingdom Metazoa; phylum Chordata; class Chondrichthyes; order Orectolobiformes; family Hemiscylliidae; genus Chiloscyllium; species Chiloscyllium plagiosum. Next base: position 22,790,180 of record NC_057748.1, on the reverse strand, counting down.
CCAAGCACCCCATACCTTGGTGCAGATGAAATTACCACCAAGATACTAAAATTGAAGTAATCATGCACGAAAATTTGTACTTCTTCGAAGCTTCTCTGAAAAAAAATGCAATATCCCAACTGACTTGTGGAAATCTCAAGCCCAAGGCCCCAGACCCCTCGAACTGGAAAAGAAGCTAAGATGCCAATTGTTGCAACCATCTCAGATAGGTCGAGACAAATACAAACATTAGAAGGTACATACACCACTTGTGGCAGGGTGTGCAGATAATTCAGATTGTTTAGTTATTGCAGCATTCACACCAGAAGAAAGTTATCATTGGTCCTTAAAGACTGCCTGAGAAGATTTACTGTGCTTAACTCTGCAATGTCAGCAAAATTGTTCAGCCCTCTGTCCTTTTGGAGTCACAATGCAGATTCAGTCTATTAACAGGAGCAATTGACATGATCTTCACAACAAAACAAATTCTGCCATGTATCTCTACTCAGTGCTCCCCTCCTAACCAACTCCCATTTTCATTTAATAGATAATTTCAACTTCCATGTGCATCCACAAATGGAGTACTTTCAAATTAAGTCAAAATTACAACTTTATCTCAAAATAACCCAGTGTCTGTGGAAAGCTCTGGAGCATCAGGGTTAATGTCAAAGCCACTACAGAATGATTAGAGGAGGCCGTTCAGCCCTCTGCGCTTTTGGATACAACATAGGGCCACTGCTGTAAAGTCCTGGATTACAGCAAAATTCTGATATTAAATTAAGTTAGTGACACCTTAGTTAACTATTACCTTTCTCAACTAGATATATTCAGATACCCACCGGGCTTAATCGAACCACTTCGGGGTGCTCCACGTAGAAGTTTTTCTCAAATTTAGGCAACTCGTCCAGGTCCCACTTCTTCTTCCTCAAGCGTTCTCCGGGCTGTCCAAATTTTTTCCCAAGGGAAGGACCCCCACGGCTCGGCCCTCCACCAAACCGTGGGCCATTGCTATGAAAGGAGGTTGAGGGTTAGTCAGAAATAGGTATAACTGCAGGTCAGAGGGCAGTCTGCATTTGAAGCCCACATCCGACGTGACATTTATTTTATTATGAGTACAGTTGGTAAATACTTTGGGCCACCCTGAGTAATGTCATATAAACCATTTTTAAAAAATATTGCCAAGGTGTAAGATCCTGAAAGGGGCTTGAAAAGATGTGATGTACAGGGATTGGAGGACTCAGGGAGATCAGGGATGGTTGCGTTATGTCTCTGACAATAAAATGGCTGAACCAAAAGCAGACAGTAATGGAGAGAGACACAGTACAGTAGGTCTGCCCCTCACTGGACACGGTCAGTGACGTTAGCTAACGGGAAGGCGGGGCCGCTCCCAGACTCACACTGATTGGACAGACCATCTGTCACACAAGACCCTTTGGGCCCACAAACAGACACCAAGACCACCCAATCAAATGTGGAGAAAACATGCACCGACCAATAAGCGCGCAGTACCATCGGAAGGCGGGACCGAATCTCAATCCGACCGGCGTGAAGCGAACCTCCATCTCCATTCCCGGCCCCCTCCACTTCCAACCCCGACGCCCTCATTCCCGGCCCCCTCCATCTCCCAATCATACGGAATCCTCCATTTTATTCTCCCCCGCCACGGCATACAGTCATCACCACCTCCCCCTCCCTGACGCACAGCCCCGGAAGCATCGCACCTAAATCCTTACCCGGTCACGCAGACCCTCCCGGACTCATCCCACCCCCACTCCCGGGGCTCAGAGTCCCCTCATACCCTGAGGAACGGCACACAACCCCAGACTCTCTGCGCCCCGGTCAACAGAGGGGCGGTCAGAGCCCCGGAATATCACCGATCCCAAACCCCAGGTCTCTCAGAAACCCGGAGCTGCCAAACGGGCTAGGGTCGCATGCTTCCTCGCCACAGATCGCGGCTCACGCAACCCGGGCAAAGCTACGATTCACCGCCTGGCCTGGGAGGGGCCACGGGCCTGGAAAAACAGGCCTGGCCGAAGTGCGAGGCCTTTTCCTTGACAAACCGGTCCTTGTGAATTGCTTCCTTTCACCCGGCACGTTAAGTATGCGGTCCTGGTCAGCCTCTTACCTCCCTCGGTCTCTACCGCGGTCACGGTCTCCACCGAATCCTCTCATTTTCGTTCGATTCTCAGCGTCGGCGAACAAAGAAAAGCCGCAGTGACTGCGATAGGATCAACAGCAAGCTGCCGGAAGAGCCGTCCCTCCCGCCGGATGCTGCTTGGGAACAGCCGCCTCCCGCCGGATTCCAAAACGGCGGCCCTTCGCCCCGCCTCCCGCCGGATCTCGGTCGTGAACAGCCCTGCTTTACCTCCTGCTGACTCCCGAAGCAGACGCCCCTCCGGACCCCTGTCAAGAACAGTTACCGTTACCCCAACCCCTTCCGCCGGACCCCTGCCGACTTCCTCTCGGCGACAGTCCTTCCCGCCAGGCCCCTGTCGGGAACAGCCGCTCCTCCCCACCGGTCAAGGTCTGCCTAGCAACAGTGACGTCACATCCCCGCTCGCGTGCAGCAATCCGAGGACGGCTTGCAAAATAAGGCCTTGTTTATCAAAACCTGCTGTTAACTCCCTAGTTCTGACCTCACGTTATGTAATTTTAGTTTACTAAAAGCTGAACACTGTGTGTACATTAAATACCACCTCATATTTTTCCAAAGGCATTGGAAAGCGATGTCACAGCTTAGTACTGGAAGACTGGAATACAAAGGTCGCTTATTGTAAGGGGAATGGAATATAAATATAGGAAACTTACAGGGCGCTGGTGCAACCACTTTTGGAGTATTGTGTACTCTATGAAAGATGCCACTGCAGGTTCAGACAAACTTTACCTAACTTGATTTTTGGATGAAGGGGTTATTTTATGAGGAAAGCTTGGGTCTATATCTGTCGCAGTTCAGATGGATGTTAATTGGGTGAATTCTGAGAGGATCTTTTCCTCGTCAGGAAGTACAATTTAAAATTAAAAGGTCCTGTATAAGAAGTGATCTCTCAGGAATGGGAGGTGTTGAACTCTATCCCAGAGAGAGGGACATTAAAAAAAATGAATATTTTTAAAGTGCAGGTAGATTGATTCCTTTGTCAAGAATAACACTTCACCTGACGAAGGACCAGCGCTCTAAATGCTCATGATTTCAAATAAACCTGTTGGACAGAACCTGGTGTTCTGTGTGACTGTCCACAAAAAGAATTTAAGGGTAAGGAGACACGAGAATATGCTGAGACCACAATCAGATCAGCCATGATCATGTGGAATAGTGGAAAGGCCGGACAGGTCGAATGCCCTACTCCTGCACCTAATTCGTATGTTTGTATTGAAATCATGGAGACGGTATTTCTAAAACTTGCTGATTTCCGGCTGTAACCAGGATGACAGCCTGAGTTTAAATCAGATCCAGAATCAGAGTCAAAGGTCCCACTAGTAAAGGTTGTGAGAGGGCTGCAGAAAAGGCATTCTGTAGAGTCACACAGCACGGAAGCAGACCCTTTGATCCAACTTGTTGATGCTGACCAAATTTCCCAAATTAAACTAGTCCCACTTGCCTATGTTTGGCCCATATCCCTCTAAACCTTTCCTATTCATGCACCTATCCAAATGTCTTTTAAATGTTTAACTGTACCTGCATCTACTACTTCCACTGTTGGTTCATTCCACATACAAATTGCCCCTCAGGTTCCTTTTACATTTTTTTCTTTTCACCTTAAAAATATGCCCACAAGTTTTGAACCCCCACTCTGGGAAAAAGATCTTTGCTATTCACCTTATCTATGCCCCTTATGATTTTATAAACCACTATAAGGTCACCTCTCAACTTCCTACACTCCTGTTAAAAAAAGTCCCAGCTAATTCTTATAACTCTATCCCTGTAGTCCTGGCAACATCTTGGTAAACCTTTCTGAATCCTCTCCAATACTATCCTTCTGATGGCAGGGCAACCAAAACTGCACACAGTACTGCAAAAGTGGCCTCACCAACATCCTATACCACCTCAACATCATGTCCCAACTCCAATACTAGTCTGAGCAATGAAGGCAAGTGTGCTAAATGTCTTCTTTTAACTACTCTATCTGTGAATCAATTTTCAAAGAATTATGTACCAGAACTCTGGGTTTCTCTGTTCGACAACACTGCCTGTGGCTCTACCATTAACCATATATGTCATGCCCTAGTTTGTTTTACCAAAATGCAAAACCTTGCATTTATCCAAGTTAAACTCCATCCGCCACTCCACAGCCCAATGGCCCAATTGATCAAGATTCCTTTGTAATCTTTATGACTTGGATTGGGATGTGTTGGATTGGGATGGACAAAGTTAAAAATTACACAGGACATAGTCAGTGTTGGATTGGGATGGACAAAGTTAAAAATTACACAGGACCAGGTTATAGTTCAACAGATTTATTTGGAACTAGCTTTCGGAGTGCCGCTCCTTCATCAGGTGGTTGTGGTGAATAAGTTCATGATCACAGAATTTATAGCCAAAGGAGTTCAGTGTCATGGAGAGGTGATACATTAAACAATTGCAGATTAACTCTTTCATCTTTTAGAATAGGATATGCTGTTTTCTGTTCTTTGATATGTAAATCCCAGAGCTTCTTTTAAATTACATTCTCAAGATAGCTCAGCTTTTCTTACAATGGGTGTGAAGTCTGTCTGTGTCTCGATGTTGAGTCAGACTGACAAGTCCTCTGCATAGTTTAACATGGATTCATGCAGTTCTTGAGCAAAATAAATGTAATTCTGCAAAACAAATTCATCACATAAATATATATATGCGCGCATTTAAGAGTGGCAGAGTGAGTGCACGTGATAGTGTGATGGGGTATGTGTCTGAGAGGGTGTGTGTATGTGTGTGCATATGAGAGAGCTTGTTTATGCATGGGTGTGTGAGTACGTAGGAGCGTGTGTGTTTGTGAGTGTATTGTGCAGTGGGATGAAAGTCCTGATTGAGGCGATTCCCATAGGTACTGAACTTTGCTATCAGCTTCCACTCAGCCACTCTGCGTTGTTGCTTGTCCCAAAGACCACCTTGGAGGTTGGTCACCCGAAAGTCCGAGGACGAATGTCCTGGACCGCTGAAGTGTTCCCCGAGTGGGAGGGAACACTCCTGCCTGGTGATTGTTGCATGGTGATTCACATTCTAAAAGATTCTAATATTTAGAAACATTCTAAAAGGTGAAAGATTTAATTTGAAATTGTTTAATGTATCACATCTCCATGACACTGAACTCCTTTGGCTATAAATTCTTTATAGTGACATTATTCTCCACAACCACCTGATGAAGGAGTGATGCTCTGAAAGCTAGTGCTTCCAAATAAACCTATTGGACTATAACCTGGTGTTGTGTGATTTTTAACTTTTTAATCTTTGATAACCTTCTTCACTGTCAACTGTACCACCGATGTTGCTGTCATCTGTAAACTTACTGACTATGCCTCCCAAATTCTCATCTAAATCTTTATATAAATTAGAAACAAAAGTTGCCCCATCACCAATTCCTGTAAAACACTGCTGGTCAAAGACCTCCAGGCGGGAAAACAACCCTCAACTACCAGCCTCTGTTTCTACCGTCAAGCCAATTTTGCATCCATTTGGCAAGCTTTCCCTAAATCCCATGTGATTTAACTTTACTAATTAGTCTACCATGCGGAACCTTGTCCAAGGCTTTACTAAAATCCATGAAGACAACATCTACCACTTTGTCCTCATCAATCTTTTTGGTTGCATCCTCAAATAACTCAATCAAAATTGTGAGACATGATATCCTGCACACAAAGACTTGCTGACTATCCCTAATCCTTGCCTCTCCAAATGCATGCAAATCCTTTCTCTCAGGATCCCTCCAACACCTTGCCTGTCCTTGATGTCAGTCTCACAAGTCTACAGTTTCCAGGTTTTCCTTTATAGCCTTTCTTAAATAAAAGCAAAACATCAGCCACCTTCCAATCCTCTGGCACCTCATCTGTGACTGTAGATGATACAAATATCTCTGCTGGAGCCTGCAATTTGTTACCTAACTTCCCAAAACATCTTGGGATACACTTGATCAGGTACTGGAGATTTACTCACCTTCATGTTTTTCTAAGATCTCCAGCTCTTCATCTTCTGTAATATGGACTGTTTTCAAGACATAAATATTTATTTTTCCCAGTTCCCTAGCCTCCATTTCTTTGTCCACTGTAAAAATTGATGTGAAATATTTGTTTTGTATCTCTCCTACCTCCTATAGTTCCATGCATAGATGACCTTGTTGATTTTTAAAGGATTCTATTCTCTCCCTAGATGCTCTTTTGCTCTTAATGTACTTGTAGAATCTCTTTGGATTATCCTTAACCTTATCTGCCAAGACTATCTCATAGTTCCTTTTTGCCCTCCTAAGAAAGCCCCTACACCCTTTATATTCTTCAAGAAATTCACATGATCCCAATTGTCTATACCTATTCATGACTCCTGGCAAAAGTGAAGAAACTAAGCTATTAGGAAATATCAAAGCTTATGGCTGAAGGGCACCCCATGGTTTTCTTTTTTACTTAGCTATCACCCAAGCTTGTTGATGTAGTGCTATGTAGGAGATTGACAATAAGGAAGTTAAGCATAGAATGTTGATAGCCGGGCTGCAGCAGTGGTTAGAGTTGTCAGAATGCTGGATAGTCACTGTTCAAATACCTCAAACACTTTGTCATCCACATCGTCCCACTTTCAAATAATTGCTCTTTTGTATAGTTTTTGTCTGTATATCAATAACAACATAGAGTTAGATTATATTGTGAGAAATCAAGAGCAACTTGATCAGATTGTGGTGTCTAGTTGAGAATAGCAAAGGATCTTCAGTGTTGCCAACAATGTGAACAGGCAAAAATGGAATAAATGTTGAGATAATTAAATGATTTGAGTCTATAAAGGGGCTTGGGCGGGGCTGAAATATGAGAAATTTATTTGTTTTTAATGATGTTGGTTTGAATCATATGAAATAGAAATCCAGAAGTATCACTTCAGACTTCTTGTGAGTATATTCCATATGACTGCTTATTTCACCAGTTTGTTCATCTTACTAAAGTCTGATAAGATAAAACATAATTGCAGATGCTGGAAATCTGAAACAAACAAAAACAAAGTTCTGGAGAATCTCAACAGGTCTGGCAGTATCTGTGGAGAGACAGAAAAACAGAGCTAACATTTTGAGTCCTGTGACCCCTTCTTAAAATTCTGAAGGAGGATCATAGGAGTCAAAATGTTAACTCTGCTTTCTCTACAGATGCTGCCAGACCTGCTGAGGTCTTTTTTTCTGTTTGTTTCTGATACTATCCTACTCACTGCTTTCTATAGTTCTGAGATTAGTGCCACCTATGAACTGTAAAATCATTGTCCCAATAACCAAGCCCAGCTAGGAGTCTGGAGCAGCAGACATTTAGGGGTTCACACACAGAAATCACATGTACAAAAGAATAATTTGAAAGGTTAATGAAATGTTAACCTCAATACAACAAAGGTAGAAGTTATAGTAACAAATAGTAACAAATGTACATTCAGTCTGGGTCCTAATCCTCAGGAAGAATATCAGCTGTGAAAGGATATAGCATTAACTGACGAGAATAATTAATCTGAAGGCAGTTCACCTTCTCAAAGGCAACCTTCTCAAATGCTGATCCAGTCAGCACAGTCCACAACCCCTGAATGATTTTTCTTTAAGCAAACCCTGAAGAGTTTAAATGAAAAGTGATGTATTAATTTGTTCTGTGTATTCAGTATAAAAGATTAAGAGGTGGGAGTCTAATTCTTGTGAGCGAAAAGCAAAATAAGGGATAAAGTCTTCAGGGACTAACATTAGAAAACATTTCTGCACCTAAAGTGATGTCTGGAAGTTTCTCCTTAAAGAACTGCTGAAGATGAGGTCAGTTGATAATTTCACTATTGAGACCGCTAGATTCTTGATGCTCGTGAGCATGAAGGATTATGGAAGCAAAGTAGGTCGACAGAATTAAGATCAAGATCATACGCGCTCTAACAGCTTGAAGGGATTAACTGCTTACTCTTGTTCCTGAATTCCTTTGCATTGATCATTAATAAACATAAAAAAGGTAATGGTTCCAAAGTAGAGACTGAGGACACAACAGATAAATAAATTTTTCCAATTCCCTCATCACTTCTTTTGAGTTTTATCATTTAGAAGGCTTGATACATTCAGATGAAATTGAATCTTCGGGTCAATATATCCATGTTCAATGGCCTTTTCTCATTCCTGCATGAGTAATGGGACATATATATGTATTACATGTAAACTGTGGCACAATATCAATCAGTTGGGACACTTGAAGGTTTATCCAACATTGTTGGCAATTGTTCAAGATGCCCAATTCCTGTGGGTTCCAGAGAAACTACCTGCAATAGCTTTTTGATTATTTGTAAAACAGGGGCTACAGCATTTTTTACTATTGATCTGCTTCACCTCTTTAATCTTTTGAGTTGTGATACTTCAAAAAGAGAAGCAAGAAAATCATGATAATTCGGCCTTTAGAATCAAAGACACAGTTTCTAAATTTGCAGATGACACCAAATGAGGTGAAGTGGCTTCTGGGAACACTGTGGAGCATTTGCGAGGTGGAGAGTGTCATGGATAGCACATATGGAGAAATGGTCACATCGCAGGCTCCACAGGCAGGAAGGGAATGGGTGACCACGAGGCAAAGCAGGAGGGCTAAGCAGGTAGTGCAGGAATCTAAGGCAGCTATTCCCCTGCAAAACAGATACACCATTTTGAATACTGTTCAGGGGGTAACAGCAGCAGCCAAATTTCTGGCACCATGGTTGGCACTGCTGCAGAGGGAGGGAGAGATATGCACAGAAATGCTATAGTAATAGGGGATTCAATCGTAAGGGTATTTCTGTGGCTGCAAATAAAGGATGGTATACTGCCTTCCGGGTGCAAGGGTCCTGGATGTCTCGGAGCAGTTGCAGGACATTCTGGAGGGGGAGAACGAACACCAAGTGGCCGTGGTACACAGTGGTAAAAAAGGGATGAAGTCCTAAAATTAGAATACAGGGAACTAGGGAGAAAGTTGAAATGTAGGACCTCAAAGGTAGTTATTGCAGGATTGTTACCAGCGCCACGAGCTAGTCAGAATAGAAACAGCAGGATATAGAGGATGAATGTGTTGCTAAAAAGATGGTGTGAGGGGGAGGTTTTCAGATTCGTGGGGCATTGGGACCTGTACAAACTGGAAGAGTTACACTTGGGCAGGACTGGGACTGATTTCTCTGAAGGGATACTTGGTAGAGTGGTTGAGGAGGTTTAAATTAGGGCGATGGGAACTAAAGGAGTAAGTAGTGGATGCAGAATTTGAGTGAAGTAGAAACCAAGGCAAACATTACTAATAAGAACAAGCAGGGAAATGCTGCTGAAAAGAACTGTGCAGGTAATCTGAAATGCATGTGTTTCAATGCAAGAAGTATAATGGGCTAGGCAGATGAACATACAGTTTTGGTCAGTACTTGGAACTATGACACCAATGTGATTACAGAGACTTGGCTGAAAGTGGACAGGACTGATAGCTGAATGTCCCAGGATTTAGATGTTTTAGGTGTGATAGAAAGGGACGTAAAGAGGATTGGGAAGCTGCATTACTGGTAAAGGTGTATCTCAGCTGTACTGAGGAAGGGTACATCAAAGCACTTGTGCAGCTTGGCAATATGGGTAGACCTCAGGAACAGGAAAGGTAAAATTACATTGCTGGGGCTATACTACAGTCAGTGGGTCATAGAGGTGAGAACATGTAGACAGATTTTGGAAAGATGTAAAATACAGCAGTGTTGTTATGGTGGGTGATTTTAACTTTCCCAATATTGACTAGGAATCACTACTTGTTAGGGGATTGGAAGGGGCAGAATTTATAAAGACCATCCAGGAGGGATTCTTGACACGGTATGTAAACAATCCAGCTAAGGAAGGGGTTATACTGGACCTGGTTGTGGGAAATGAGTCCAGCCAGGTGAGTGAAGTTTCAGTGGGGAAGTGTTTCGGGAGTAGTAATCATAATACCATGAGTTTTAAAAGACTCATGAATAGGGATATCAGCAGTCATAGAGTCACACAGCATGGAAACAGGCCCTTTGGCCCAAAATGGTCCATGCTGACCATGGTGCCCGTTCAGCTAATTTCAATTGCCCACATTTGATCCGTATCCCTCCAAATCCTACCCGTCCATGTACCTATCCAAATGTTTCTTAAGTGTTGCCATTATACCTGCCTGTGGCAGCCCATTCCATATATGCACTACTCTCTGTGTAAGAAGTTGCCCCTCAGGTCCTTCTTAAATCTTTCCCTCTCCCTTTAAACCTGTGCCCTCTAGTTTTCAATTCCCATCTCTGGGAAAAAGATTATATGCATTCATCCTGTCTATGCCCCTCATGATTTTATACACTTCTATAAGATCACCCCTTATTCTCCTACATTCCAATGAATAAATCTTGTCCTGGATAACCTCTCCCTATAACTCAGGCCTACTAGTCCTGGCTACATCCTCGTAAATTTTCTTTGCACTCTTCCCAGTTTAATTAAGTCTTTCCCCATAATAGGGTGACCAAAACTGTACACAATTCTCCAAGGGCGGCCTCACCAATGACTTATATAACTGTAACATAACAACTCAATTCCTGTACTCAATGCCTCGACTGATGAAGGTCAGCATGCTATATACCATCTTCACTAAACTGTCTATCTGTGACGCCGCTTTCAATGAACTATGTACTTGTACTCCTAGGTCCCTTTGTTGCACAACACTCCTTAGGACCTTAGCGTTTACTATATAAATCGTACCTCTGTTTGAATTTCCAAAGTACAACATCTCACACTTGTCCGTATTGAATTGCATTTGCTAATCCTCAACCCACTTCCCCATCTGATTAAGATCCCTCTATAATTTTTGATAACTTTCCGCATGATCAATAATATCTCCTAATTTTGTATCAAGTGCAAGATTACTAAACCATGCCTTGTATATTCACATCCAGATCACTTATGTAAATAACAAAGGCCCCACCATTGACCCCTGTGGCACACCACTAGTCACAGGCCTCCAGTCCAAGAAACAACCCACAACCATCACCTTCCTAGCATCGAGCCAATTTTGAATCCAATTTGGATCATTGGAATCTCTTTTGGGGTAGAAGTGACCTGTATGAGAAGGACGGATTGCACCTAAATTGGAAGGGGACTAATATACTGGCAGGGAGATTTGCTAGAGCTGATCGGGAGGATTTAAAGATAGTGAGGAAAGAGATCAATCTGAGACTGGTACAGTTGAGAACAGAAGTGAGTCAAACAGTCAGGGCAAGCAGGGACAAGGTAGGACTAATAAAGTAAACTGCATTTATTTCAATGCAAGGAAGGCAGATGAACTCAGGGCATCATGGTTAGGAACATGGGACTGGGATATCATAGCAAATACAGAAACATGGCTCAAGGATGGGCAGGATTGGCAGCTTAATGTTCCAGGATACAAATGATACAGCAGGATAGAAAGGGAGGCAAGAGAGGAGGGGGAGTGGCATTTTTGATAAGGGATAGCATTACAGCTGTACTGAGGGAGGATATTACCAGAAATACATCCAGGGAAGTTATTTGGGTGGAACTGAGAAATAAGAAAGGGATGATCACCTTATTGGGATTGTATTATAGACCCCCCCCCCCCAATAGTCGGAGGGAAATTGAGAAACAAACTTGTAAGGAGATCTCAGCTTTCTGCAAGAATAATTGGGTGGTTATGGTAGGGGATTTTAACTTTCCATACATAGTCTGGAACTGCCATAGTGTTAAAGGTTCAGATGGAAAGGAATTTGTTAAGTGCGTACAAGACAATCTTCCGATTCAGTATGTGTATGTACCTACTAGAGAAGGTGCAAAACTTGACCTACTCTTGGGAAATAAGGCAGGGTAGGTGACTGAGGTGTCAGTGGAGGAGTACTTTGGGGCCAGCTACCATTATTCTATTAGATTTAAAATACTGATGGAAATGGATAGACCAGATCTAAAAGTTGAAGTTCTAAATTGGAAAAAGGCCAATTTTGACAGTATTAGGCAAGAACTTTCGAAAGCTGATTGGGGGCATATATTCGCAGGTAAAGGGACGGCTGGAAAATGGGAAGCTTTCAGAAATGAGACAATGAGAATCCAGAGAAAGTGTCAGGGTGAAAGGAAAGGCTGGTAGGTATAGGGAACACTGGATGACTAAAGAAATTGAGGGTTTGGTTAGGAAAAAGAAGGAAGCATATGTAAGGTTAGATAGATCGAGTGAATCCTTAGGAGTATAAAGGAAGTAGGAATATACTTAAGAGGGAAATCAGGAGGGCAAAAAGGGGACATGAGATAGCTTTGGCAAATAGAACTAAGGAGAATCCAAAGGGTTTTACAAGTACATTAAGGAAAAAGGGTAACTAGGGAAAGAATAGGGCCCCTCAAAGATCAGCAAGGTGGCATTTGTGTGGAGCCACAGAAAATGGGGGAAATACTGAAGGAGTATTTTGCATCAGTATTTACTGTGGAAAAGGATATGGAAGATATAAACTGTAGGGAAATAGATGGTGCATCTTGAAAAATGTCCAGATTACAGAGGATGTCTTGAAACTGGGAAAGGTGGATAAATCCCCAGGACTTGATTAGGTGTACCTGAGAACTCTGTGGGAAGCTAGAGAAGTGATTGCTAGGTGCGGGAAGACTGGAAGTTGGCAAACGTGGTGTCACTATTTAAGAAGGGCGGTAAGGACAAGCCAGGGAACTATAGACCAGTGAGCCTGACCTCGGTGGTGGGCAAGTTGTTGGAGGGAATCCTGAGGGACAGGATGTACATGTATTTGGAAAGACAAGGACTGATTAGGGATAGTCAACATGGCTTTGTGCGTGGGAAATCATGTCTCACAAACTTGATTGATTTGGAGATGCCGGTGTTGGACTGGGGTGTACAAAGTTAAAATCACACAACACCAGATTATAGTCCAACAGGTTTAACTGGAAGCACACGAGCTTTCAGAGCGACGCTCCTTCATCAGGTGATTGTCAATCACCTGATGAAGAAGCGTCGCTCCGAAAGCTAGTGTGCTTCCAATTAAACCTGTTGGACTATAACCTGGTGTTGTGTGATTTTAAACTTGATTGAGTTTTTTGAAGAAGTAACAAAGAGGATTGATGAGGGCAGAGCGGTAGATGTGATAATATGGATTTCAGTAAGGCATTTGCCAAAGTTCCCCATGGGAGACTGATTAGTAAGGTTAGATCTCATGGAATACAGGGAGAACTAGCCATTTGGATACAGAACTGGCTCAAAGGTAGAAGACAGAGAGGGATGGTGGAGGGTTGCTTTTCAGACTGGAAGCCTGTGACCAGTGGAGTGCCACAAGGATCGGTGCTGGGTCCTCTATTTTTTGTCATTTACATAAATGATTTGGATGCGAGCATAAGAGGTACAGTTAGTAAGTTTGCAGATGACACCAAAATTGGAGGTGTAGTGGACAGCGAAGAGGGTAACCTCTGATTACAACAGGATCTGGGCCAATGGGCTGAGAAGTGGCAGATGGAGTTTAATTCAGATAAATGTGAGGTGCTGCATTTTGGGAAAGCAAATCTTAACAGGACTTATACACTTAATGGTAAGGTCCTAGGGAGTGTTGTTGAACAAAGAGACCTTGGAGTGCAGGTTCATAGCTCCTTGAAAGTGGAGTCGCAGGTAGATAGGATAGTGAAGAAGGCGTTTGGTATGCTTTCTTTTATTGGTCAGAGTATTGAGTACAGGAGTTGGGAGGTCATGTTTCGGCTGTACAGGACATTGGTTAGGCCACTTTTGGAATATTGCGTGCAATTCTGGTCTCCTTCTTATGGAAAGATGTTGTGAAACTTGAAAGGGTTCAGAAAAGATTTACAAGGATGTTGAGGATTTGAGCTATAGAGAGAGACTGAATAGGTTGGGGCTGTTTTCCCTGGAGCGTCAGAGGCTGAGTGGTGACCTTATAGAGGTTTACAAAATTATGAGGGGCATGGATAGGGTAAATAGGCAAAGTGTTTTCCCGGAGGTCAGGGAGTCCAGAACTAGAGGGCATATGTTTAGGGTGAGAGGGGAAAGATAAAAAAGAGACCTAAGGGGCAACCTTTTCACACAGAGGGTGGTATGGGTATAGAATGAGCTGCCAGAGGAAGTGGTGGAGGCTGGTACAATTGCAACATTTAAGAGGCATTTGGATGGGTATCTGAATAGGAAGGATTTGAAGGGATATGGGCCGGGTGCTGGCAGATGGGACTAGATTGGGATATCTGGTCGGCATGGACGGGTTGGACCGAAGGGTCTGTATCCATGCTGTACATCTCTATGACTCTATGACATAGGAGAAGTTGTCTATTCAGTCCATCTAGTGCTCCGCCATTCATTGAGATCACAGTTGATCTGATAATCCACAACTCCTTGTCTTTACCCCATAACCCTTAATTCCCTCACTGATTGAAAATCTGCCTCTTTCAGCTTTGGTGTTCCTCTGTGGCAAAGAATTCCACAGATTCTCTACCATTTTTGTCTTAAATGGATGATTCCTTAATCTGAGACCCAAACTCTCCCATAAGGACAATCAGTTCTCCACATTATTTTGTCAAGCTCCTCTAAAAATCTCAAATATTTTGTTAACGTCTCCTCTCATTCTCCTAAATTCTAATGAGTACAAGCCCTCTCCTCATATGAAAATCCCTCCACATCTGGGATCAACCTAGTGAAACAGTTCTTCACTGCCTCCAATGCCAGTGTATTTTTCTTCATTTAAGTATGCTAGTTGTGGTATGACAGTGTCTTGTATAGTTTTAGGAAGAACTCATTATTTTTATACTCCATTCCCTTTGACATAATAATGGCATGTATTACTTGAAAGGTGAACATCCAGGTGGAGTAGACAAAATTAATCTCAAAGGATAAAAACACAAAATACTGTGCTACACATTAGAATGGATATAAAAAAGGGATAGAATTGAAAAGTAGAGAAATTAACACCAAACCAGTAACAGAATGGACAACATTTAGAGTACCATGTGCACGTCTGGTTACCAGTTTGCAAAAAGAATACATAAAAAGGTGCTGGTAAGGTTGCAGAGAAGACGTACAATCAAACCAGAAATGCCGGGTGCTTACATCGGGAAAGGATTGGCAGTTGGACCTCCTTAATAAAATGCAAATGGATGACCTGACAGATCCATTGAAATTTAAATACTTTTAACAGAGTTAAATATAGAAAGAATGTTTCCTGGTTTGGAGAAGAGCACAATTATAGCCTATCTATATTAGATAGTCATCAATAAATCCAATGGGGAATTTAGATGAAAGTTCTTTAACCCAAGAATGGTGACAATGTGCAACTCACTATCACAGAGAGTGGTTGATGTGAAGCAATTAGTATTGATGTATTTAAGGGTGAGAACAAACAGAAGGTTATAATCTTAGATGCAGATAATGAAATATGAAAATACAAATGAATGGATTTTTAATTGGGCTCAAAGGTCTTTTTTGTGTTCCATTAACTCCAGAGGACAGGACAAGGCTATCATTAATTAAGTAATTGGGTGTGCAATGTCATAGATAATAGAAAACAATGAAATATCAATTATGTAAAATTATATCTTTTTAACATCACAGATAGCAGATACAATGTCTTGTAAAACAGTTGAAAAGATTATTATTTCTGATCTGTTTTATTATGCTAACAAACCTACAGGAACAAATTACATAAAACACTTCACTCATTCAAAAATTCACTATTCATTTTAAAATGCTGTCCAATAAGCACAAGATCTTCAAAAACTCAACATTTTGAAAGCAACTCTTTCTGACTGTACTTTTGAAAACATCAAGTTTTAGGAAAGAAAACAAAGAGTTCAAAGAGGCCTTGTCAGTTTTCCTTGACTTAAGCATTACAGTGTGCTGTACGTGTGCCATGCAACTCGGCAATGGAGAAAGGTCATTGACCATGCTCTATTTGACACAAGAAAGCAATCCCAAGAAACAACATAAACAACATGGCATTCAGAGGCTATACAGGAATCTGGGATCTGTTACATGCTGTTACAACCAAGAATAGAGACAGAAAAACTGCAGATGCTGGAATCCAAAATAGACAGGCAGGAGGCTGGAAGAACACAGCAAGCTAAGCAGCTTTCAGGACTGCAGTGGGTGTGGGGGGAGCTGCAGATAAAGGGTGTGGCAGGAACAGGGTGGTGAAGTGGGGATAGGTGAAAACAGGCAGGGAGGTCAATGGGAGGAATTAATTCGGTTGATGGCAGAGAGCAGTGGAAGGGAGGTGGAGGGGCTGAGAAGGGAGTCGGGGGAATGGGAGGGGCCTGGCTTGCTGTGTTCTTCCAGCCTCCTGCCTGTCTAACTTACAAGCAAGATTAGCTTTTGTTTTCTTTGAACTCTATTACCTGCATGACCACTATTCAAGTTGAAAACAATGAGACAGCCCTCCAGTATATTGAGTGTAAGAGTTCTTGGGAATAGGAGTCTATGAGTGAATCACAACTCCATAATCCAATCAAAGGATTGACTAAACTGACGTTCATACACTTTGAGATCATCTGATCATCAGACCCTTGGGATCAAGTATAGCTTTTACTTCACTTTCAGGTAGTTTACTTTAAGTAATACACAGCATCATGTCTATTATTTACACGAATACTACAATGTCGGATTATGACATTGACAGAGCATATAATAGCCACTTGAAAATTGGTAGGTAGTTAACTATTACAGGATTTAATTTTGTAGCAGGTGCAGGTTTGCATAACATATATTGTATGTTTTCTAATGGACTTCTCATTGCATTCCACTCAGCCGGACTGAGAATGTGATAGGGAAAGTTTACAGGAAATAAGTGACCTAAGAACGCAGTGTTATGTACAAGACCTTTAGATTTTTTTTATATTTAAATAAATTATATTAAATAATTATTATTGTGTTCTTGTAGAAAATGAAAACTCTTTATCAACCATATAACTCTTTCTCCAGTGGTGATGTTGTACACCCTCAGTTTCCTCAGCCTGCACTACAACCAACGTCTGCTTCCCCACTATGTACAGCACGTTTCACTCTTTAGCAACAAGTTAAATCAAAGTAGAATCGTAAAAATGACAGTAATAGGATTTTAATATGGGAGCTGAATTCTACCTTCATACCCTGGACAAATTAACTATCGTCCTCTAACCACTTTGAACTCACTATGTGCAACACTACAAGATAAGTAAGTTCTGCGAGATAGGTTTCTCATGTTTTCTGTTACGCCAGCTCAGTTCCCCAGGCACTGGGAGCCCTTCTGTGCTACAGCAAAGTGGCCAACTTGTGGAAGCCACAAGTGATAATTATCAGGATATCATAGCACACATTGTAACGTATCCCAACAATCGAGCAATATCTTTAACCTTACAATTCTTTATATGTTAATGAATCAATAAGAACCTCTGACCGTCTACATTTCTAAAGCAAGTAATAAATACTAAGGAAAATCTGATACTTCTGGCCATCTCCATTTTAGATGTGTCACTCTTTGGCATCACTAATTCCTCCAGTAGTGATGGAGAATGTAGCTTCATTCTCTGGTAAGTCTGGGCTGAAAGCAAGTAAAAAAAAGTTATAAGCAACACCAAACCAGAATTACATCCAATTTTCAACATAAATATAGACTATTTTTGTTTCTGCCCAACCCTCCTTTCAATTGATTTCATCTCGATTTATCAGTCATGTTATTGTATGTCATGTAAGTGATAGGCTAAAAAAAGTGGGCAAAATATTTGCAGATGGAGTATGAGACAAAATGTGAATAGAAAATGATGTATTATTGAAATTGAGTAAAATTGCCAAACTGTGGCACAGAGGAACCTGGTTGACTTGGTAAATGAATCACAAAGAGTTAGTATGAAGGTGCAGTAAATGGTTACGGAGGCAAATAGAATGTTGTCATTTATTGCAAGGGTAACGGAATATAAAATAGGGAAATTTTACTACAATTTTACAGGGTGTTCTGAGACCATATCTAGAGTATTGTGTAGTTTTGGTCTCCTTACTTAGGAAAGAATTTATTGGCATTAAACACAGCCGACCAGGGAGAAGGCAATTCTGGATCTGGTATTGTGTAACGAACCAGAATTAGTCAGAGACCTCGAAGTGAAGGAGCCATTGGGAAGTAGTGACCATAATACAATAAGCTTCAATCTGCAATTTGAGAGGGAGAGGGTACAGTCGGAAGTGACAGTACTTCTGTTGAATAAAGGGAACTATGGAGCTATGAGGGAGGAGCTGGCCAAAGTTCAATAGTGCAATACCTTAGCAGGGATGACCGTGGAGGAACAATGTCAGATATTTCTGTGTATAATGCAGAAGTTGCAGGATCAGTTCATTCCTAAAAGGAAGAAAGATCCCAGGAGGAGGCATGGGCGGCCGTGGCTGACGAGGGAAGTAAAGAAACATATAAAGTTAAAAGAGAAAAAGTATCACATAGCTAAGTGGGAAAACTGAGGACTGGGAAGCTTTTAAAGAGCAACAGAGGATTACTAAGAAGGAAATACGCAGAGGAAAAATGAGATACGAAGGTAAACTGGCCAAGAATATTAAGGAGGATAGTAAAAGCTTTTTTAGGTATGTGCAAGGCAAAAAAATGGTTAGAACAAAAATTGGGCCCTTGAAGACAGAAACAGGGGAATATATTACAGGGAACAAAGAAATGGCAGAAGAATTAAATGGGTACTTCAGATCTGTGTTCACTTGGGAAGACACAAGCAATCTCCCTGAGGTAACAGTGGCTGAAGGACCTAAACTTAAGG